>NC_141889.1:21415385-21742361 GCF_030686135.1 Camelina sativa | reverse complement strand
AAGAACAGCAATTCAAAGATGAAGAAAACATGTTTGAATTGCAAAGAGAAATAAAAGGGTTCAGAATTCTTCTCCAAAGGGTTAGAAAGGACAAGAGATCTTCTCCCAAAGCTTACAAGTACTCAAAAGCTGCGTAGAATAAAAGTTGTCTTTTTAAAGGTCGAGCCTCGTGCTTAAATAGTAAAAATAAAACCCTAAAAGTCGGTTTGAAACATAAAAGGAAAAGTTGCTTCGGGGACGGGACTGATCGATCTCGAGCGAGGATCAGTCAATCCGGAATGTTTTTCTGCTCTCACTCCATCTGCTTGCTAGCCCAATCAGTCTTCAACCAATTTATCTCCAGATGCGTGTTTTCATCCCCAAAGCTCTCAGATTCCTTCCAAAGTCACCTAGAACCTGTAAAGACTCACACAAAACTAAAAAGACTCTAAACGCGCACTTGGACTTAACAAATTAAAAAACTCAAAACAAATACAAAAACTATTATTAAAATCCTATAAAATGCAGACACATCACCTACAGACACCATTAGTTGAATGAAAAAGATGCTAATATTCAACTTCCAGATTATCTTCACATTAGACCTAAATTGATTGACTAACTGAACTTGGCAACACAATAATACACCTCACAATATTTTGGGAAAAACCGCGATAGAGGCAAACATTTAATTTAACAACACACAATTCACATCCAATCGAAACCCACACTCTAGGGACCAAACAAATCAAAATTAAAACAGAAATCAAAAATACAATGGACAAATAAATTCTGAAGAGAAACCAATTAAAAAAAAACGTCAGATTTGAACACCAACGAACATTTAATTGGAACAAAACCAGCAAGGAAGAGCCAATTACCCGGTACGGATGCAAAATGCAGAGAGATAAATTATGCATCACTGAAAGGATGAATGAAGAAGGATTAGCGGGATGGAGGAAATACTTTCAAAACTCTTAGGGGGGTGTATTGAACTTGACATTTTAAGTGATTTGTATAAAATTTAGAAATCCTATGTTATTCAATCATGGATTTAAAAATATTAAAATTTATTGTTATTGAACTGATGATTTAAATATCTACTTTAATAAATTTTAGGGATTCTGGAGGATTTGAGAGGATTTGTTTAGTTAAAAATACAGAAATTCAAATCTCATGGTTTTAGGTGGGATTTGAAAGAATTTTAACATGAATCATATCAACTTCCCTAAAATCTATCAAAATTGTAAATTTTATAAATCCCACAAAATCCTCCAAAATCATAGTTTCAATACACCCCCTTTTTGTCCTGTAGATCGGACAAATGACTTCTCTGCTATCCGTTCACGCGACATCATTTTAAGAAAGGAAATAAAGCCATTCCAACATCAAGGCCAAACCAATTACAACCTATTGGCCCAACAGAATTCTAAGTCTTAAAGAAAATTAGGCCCAATGTCAGACAGACCAAAAAGCAATAAAAAATTAAAAAAAAATTGTAAGTAATTGAGATGCCAAAACATTTCTCATCAAAAACAACAAACTCATTACTCCTAACACAAAAGCGTTTTCAAAAAAGGTACAACCAAAAGTTAATAAGATTTAAAAATGATAATAAAAACATTACCTACAACCACATCTAATAAAACCAAAAAACAATGCAACGACAAAATGAGAAAAAATATTAATAAACCAGAACTAACAACTAAAGCAAGAAAACACAATAACTATACAAAACTTAACTTCTAATTCTATATTTTATGAATATAAAAAAATAACATCATGATTTAAATAAATTTTACATTTCTAAAAAACAACAAAAGAACAAAAGACAAGATACAAACAACAGAACCAGACGGAAAGAAGGGAAATAACAAACCAAATAACAAACTAACAAAACAACCAAAATAAAAAAAAAAACTCATCAAACTTCAGCGCGTAACGCGGGTCAACTGCTAGTGTATATATATATATACATATGAAAGAATGTTAAAGAGAAATTAACACAAATATCTAATTTACATTAATTTTCATCAGTGGTTTCTTTTTAGAATCCTTCTAATGGGTCTTCTAATAACAAAGCCTCTTTGCTTCTTATTTTACCAGATATACCTGAGCCCTTACCCTTCTTATGTTAATGGAGTTCGAGACATAGGTGGCTTTAGTAGGTCTGATCAACAAAAATGAGGTGAAATTTAAATCATACTAAATTTTAACTTATGATACACCGTGGAGCTATATTTGTACCAAAATTATTAGATTTAAAATTGTAATTATTAGTTAATTTTATTTGTTTTATCTGATGTTTAAAATTGTATTTATATATTTGTATTTGATTGTTAATTTTAGGATTTAACTTGTGATATACTGCACGACAGTTTCTTTATATGTAATTATAATTTAATAATTTTGAATATGTATAATATTTTAATATTGATGGTGTTAACAAAATAATCAAATGATGATTTACTCTTGTTGTAGCACCAAATTAATAATATTTTAAATTAATATTAATATTGACCCAAACCGTCCCGCCATAACCTCGCCCCTTTAGTATATTAGTCCTATTTCCAATAGTTCTGAACCATTGCCTAAAAAAATTTACCCGATGTAGATTGTTATACATATACTTTTTAAAAAATCGATTGAGTAATATATGTCTGTTAAAAATAAAATTCAAATTGCAACATATGCGAAAAAACTTGGTATTTTATTATACATATGTTTTATATAATAAAATAATTTTAAAAACAAATAAAATCATAAAAGGAAAGTGGAAAACGGTAATTGGGACTTATTACACAGTGATTTTATGAAATTTTGTTAACTATGATAAATATTCTTTTTTAATTTTGCCAATAAACAAAAATTTTCAATGGCATAGGTTTTTAAATAGTTTAGAAATCCGAGATCTTTTTACAAACTGTGCTTGTAAAATGTATATATAGATATTTCATGCGATATGAAAAATGTTGATTTTAATATGCAGTTCATTCGTACATGAATTTTGTCAAAAGAAAATATATAGAGTATTTTACAGTTTCGTTTCTAACTAAAAAGATTCAAATGTTTTGAATATTCTTAAACATTTTCTGTTTGATTATTCATATACGTTTTAGGTATTTTGGATTTTTTGGATTTGTTTCAAATATTTTTGGGTTTTATAGTATTTTAAAAATGTTTTTGGATATTTCAAATATTTATTTAATAACCTTTTTTGAATTTTTAAATTTAATTATCTATTCGATTAATACATCAATTTGAATTCAGTTTCGATTCTTTTCGATTTGATATATTCAAATTGCTTATTTTGCTCAGGACTAATATGCACGCTATAGCTTTGTTACTGTGAGTAGAAAGTAAATAAGGAGCTAAAGAAATAAGTCTAACGACATTTTGACTTCATATGATGTCAGTTGGCCAACTCTATCTCACTCTTTTAATTCCTAGACAACCAAATCATAACTTGCAAGTAGAGCTGTCAAACGGGCTTAGAGCCTGCAGGCATGGCCTGATTAGTACCAATGCGGGGCGGGTTTGGACAAGCAAAATTTTGTCCACAAAAATGCGGGCATAGCGGGCTTGGTCCATGTGGAACACGGGTTTAGCGGTTTTGTCTATGACGGGTTTGCGGGTTTGTCTGGAAAAATAAAATATTATATATATATATATATATATATATATATATATATTTAAACCTTCTGTCTTTTATAGAGGTTTGTAAATCTTTGATACAAGTAAAAGTTTAACCTAAAAGGCTAAAAACTAAAACCCTCGTGACGAGAGAGTCTCGACTTCAGAGAGACAAAGAGTCGGAGTATTCCTAGTTTCACAAATCACAACTCAGATTCTCATATCATTCATCATCCTTCACAGTTCATATTATTTATCAATGGTAAGTTACTTCTTACTACTTACTAAGATAGTGTATAGATGATTTAACATTTAGCCTTGTTAAAACTTAAAAGTAATAGTTTGTGTTTTGTTTTAGGAGTCACGTTATTCCTGCAATCCTAGATCGTTAGATTTGGAATCTCAGAGAATTGTTGATTCTGCTAATGCTGAAAACGAACGAGTAATATTTAATGGATTTCAAGCATGTAAACGTCATAAAAGGCAATCAATTGAGATCAACAATGATGATGTTAACAAAGAAAAGTCACCATTACAGAGGAGGAGAAAACAATCTAATGGAGCTAAAATATCTAAGCCTAGTAAAATTTCATCCATTGAGATCAATGATGATGACGATGATGATGATGGTGACAAAGGAAAGTCACCACAACATAGGAAGAGAAGGCAGAGTGATGGAGCTGGAACATCAAAACCTAGTAAAAGGTCTTCAATTGAGATCGATGATGATGATGATGATGATGATGATGACGACGAAAACGATGATGATGATGATGATGATGGTGACAAAGGAAATTCACCACCAAAGAAAAAGAGAAGGCAATATTCAGAAGTGTGGGCTGACTTTACAGTGATTACTAACAAGGATGGCAAGGGAAAAACTGTGGAAAGAGCATTGTGCAAGCATTGTAAGTCGGATTTTGCTTATAATCCACACAAAAATAGTACAAATTCATACAAACGTCATTTGAGGGTGTGTAAGCTTAAGGCTAGAAATGAAGATATTAGTCAAATGATGCTTAATTCAGAAGCAAGGTTGAAAGCTAAGAAGATAGATTATATGGTTTTTCGTGAAATGATAGCTAAATATAAAATTCAGCATGATCTCCCATTTGCTTATGTTGAGTATGAGAGAGTAAGATCAATTTGGAAGTATTTAAATGAGGATGTGAAATTTATCAGTCGGAACACAGCGGCAGCCGATGTTTACAAGTTTTATGAGAATGAAGCAGAGAATTTAAAGCGAGAATTAGCTAATCTTCCTGGAAGGATCAGTCTCACTTCTGATTTATGGTCTACAATCACTCAGGAGGGATACATGTGTTTAACAGCACATTACATTGACAAGAATTGGAAACTGAACAACAAAATTCTAGCATTTTGTGTTGTACCGCCCCCACATACAAGTACACACTTAGCTATGGAGATTCTTGAGAAACTGAAGGAATGGGAGATTGAAAAAAAAAGTGTTCTCACTTACTTGAGACAATGATACAATGCAAGAGATGGTGAAAAATCAGCTTATGTTGCGAAATGATTTGTGTGTGGAGGAGAGTATTTTCATGTGAGATGTGCAGCACATGTTCTTAATCTCATTGTTCAAGATGGTCTGGCAGTGATTGGTAATTCGTTGGACAAAATCAGGGAGAGTATCAAGTATGTTCAAAGATCTGAAAGCCGGGAGATACTATTCGCAAAATGTGTGGAATCTCTTGGTATAAAGCATAAAGCTGGTTTGCTGTTGGATGTGAAAACAAGATGGAACTCAACATACAAGATGCTTGATAGGGCTCTCAAGTATAGATCTGCATTTGCTAATCTCAAAGTTATTGATGGGTTAAACTATAAGTTTTTTCCTACAGAAGATGAATGGAAACGACTCAATAGTCTGTGTGATTTGTTGGAGCCGTTTGATCAGGTTACTACTCTTATTTCAGGTTCCACATATCCAACTTCTAACTTGTACTTCATGCAAGTCTGGAAGATCAATAACTGGTTGACAGTGAATGAGTTTAGCGGATGAAGTTATTAGAATCATGATCGTACCCATGAAGGAGAAGTTTGATAAGTATTGGGAAGAAGTAAGTGATATATTTGCAATGACTACAGTGCTTGATCCAAGGTTGAAGCTAACAATTTCAAACTATTGTTTTAGTAGACTTGATAAAAGTACTTGTCAACAGAAAATTGAACACTTGAAAAGTAAACTAACTACTTTGTTTGAATCATATGAGAACAAGTCAGTTTTTGCATCACATTCTACGGAGACACGTGAAACAGATTACCAGAGAGATGACAATGAAGGAAAAAGAGGAAACTTTAGCAATTACGATGTAAGCACTCATAAATTCTCTGTTTGACTAGTTTCAAGTTCTGTTTTTTTTTATATGCAGATTTTGGTATATTAAACCTGCAGTTATTGGGTTTTTAAGTTTCAAGTTCTGGGTTTTTTAAGAACAGCAGGTGTTGGTATATTAAACCTGCAGTTATTGGGTTTTTAAGTTTCAAGTTCTGGGTTTTTTAATAACAGCAGGTGTTGGTATATTAATCTGCAGGTTATTGGTTTTTAAGTCTCAAGTTCTGGGGTTTTTTAAGAACAGCAGGTGTTGGTATATAACACTGCAGGTTATTGGTTTTAAAGTCTCAATTTCTGGGTTTTTTAAGAACTGCAGGTGTTGGTGTTTTAAACTGCAGGTTTTGAAGTTTCAGGTTGTTTAAAAAACTGTAGGTTTTGGTTGCTTAAAAAACTGCAGGTTTTGGTTTTTTAAAACTGCAAGTTCTTGTTTTTAAAAAATTGCAGGTTCTGGTTTTTCAAAAACAGCAGGTATTCAGGTTTGGTTGTTAACTTGTTATGTTTGAGTTTCTGGTTTTTCAATTTGCAGGTTCTGTTTTTTAAAAACTGCAGGTTTTCAGGTTCTGGTCGTTATGTTATAGATTCTGGTTTTAAAAAAATTGCAGGTTCGATATTAAAGTTTCAGTTTTATAATTCTTACTGTTTCTTATGCAGGATTTCTTAGCCTTTCGAAAAGAGACTGTTGTTGCTAGTGGAAAGACTTCCTTACAAATGTATCTTGATGAACCGGCAATAGACATGAAGAATTTGAAAGTTTAGACATTCTAAAGCATTGGAAAGATAACTCTCAGCGCTATGGAGAATTGGCTTCCATGGCTTGTGATCTTCTTAGTATTCCTGTCAGAACAGTAGCCTCTGAATCTTCCTTTAGCATTGGAACTCGAGTTTTGAGCAAGTATAGAAGTTGTCTCCTTCCAAAAAAATGTTCAAGCAGTAATATGCATCACAATTGGTTAAAATGTTTTGAAGCATATGAAAATGGTAAGCAAATGTGTTTCATAAGTAAACAATTTCACAATCTAGACAATGTATTAACTTGTTTATTTTTTTGAAATCTGTAGAGGAGGAGAAAGAATTAATTGGTGAAGATGAGGCACTACCTTCTTTCCAATCGATTGTTGATGATGAAGAAACGGCTTGAGTTTTAGTTTTGTTTCAGACTTTTAAGTGTTTGAGTTTAAAGTTCAGCTTTTGGTTCCATTGTTTCAGATTTTGAATGTTTCAGATTTTAAATGGTTGAGTTTAAAGTTCAGTTTTTGGTTCCATTGTTTCAGATTTTGAATGTTTGAGTTTTAAGTTCAGCTTTAGTTCAGCGTTTTTCAGTTTTGTTTGAGTTTCAATGTTTCAAATTCATGGTCAATGTATGATGGTTAATCTGTTTTAACAAGTTACATATCTCAAATGATAGTACACATTCAAACTATACAATGCCCGCGGGCTGATCCGCTTAAACGCTGATATTTGCGGGGCATGTTCGGACATTGGTTTATCTGTTCGAGGTCTTTGAAATGACCTGACCCATTTTTTTTTAAAATAATAAAATAAATAATAATAATAATAACTACAACCAGTGGTCCCATCCCACTAGCCACCTAACCACAATCACAACCAACAGCGCAATAACCAATACCAATAAAAATCCAATAAATAACAACCATTAATCAAATATAACAATAATCCAATAACCAATCATCAGAAAACATGAAACCCGCAACCTAGAAATGTTCTAATGACCCAACTCTAGCAACCTAGCAATACCAGACAACATCCAATCAAGTCCCTAGAACATCCTCCTCTTCATTGCCTTGATTCCACGATCACACTTTGCCTTTACCTGCATCACAAACACAAATTGCAATGCATGAGTATTATATAAACACTCAGTAAGGCAATCTTCCCATATATTGGGCTATACACACAAGCAATAGAGATACTCTAACCATCAAACAACAATCAACACACAAACCAGACTCTGCATCGACCGACACAAAGCTTGCATCGACCGAAACCAACAGGGGACAGCATCGACCGACACGTGGTATGCATCGGTCGACACAAGGTTCACTTGCATCAACCGATGCTTCGACTTGCATCGACCAACGCATGCTCCACATCACGCGGAAACCCTAATCGCATCGACCGACGCCTCCACATGGCATCGACCGATTTACATGCCGAGCATCGTTTTCCCCGAAGCTTCTCGCTGGATCTTCGTTCCTGCAACCACAAGAATCGATCCCAAGCCACAAAAAAGCTTCCTAACTCCTCAAATAACATCCGAACAAGCCTAACAAATAATAAACAAACAGATCAGAGGAATCTCCAGCTTAGATAAGGCATGTCATGCACTTACCTTTGCCAGAGAAGAAATTTGACCCAAACACAGGAAGAAAACGCTCCTAGGAAGCTCCTACAATGATCCCAGCTACATATCTCTACAGAAACAGCTTCCAACTTTAAGAAATCACCTAGAACACTCAAGAATACCAAGAACTCTTCTCTCTCTCTTTCGTTTCTCTCAAAAACGGCCAAAGTCGACTAATGAGACAAAAGAAACGATTTAAGGGTTTTCCTTTTCCATTTGCCCAAAACGCAGCGTTTAACTTAAGTCAAAACGCAGAAACTGAAGCTGCATCGACCGATGCTCCTCCAGCATCGACCGATGCACATCTCCTAACCGAGACTTTGGTTCGCGGATGTTACAGTCTTAGCGGACGACCCGCTGCCGTCTAAAGGAAGATACGATCCATTGCGGGTCTGTCCAGGCGGACGCGGGCATGCCTGTCTGACAGCTCTACTTGCAAGAATCCTGAATCTATAAATAATAATAGGAAAATTGGAAATAAAGGATAAATAAATTCATTATTGTCCATCTATGCATTCTATGAACAAGATTGGTGATATATGCATTCATATTATTAAAATCCCATTATAATCTTAGTTTTTTTAAATCTTACAAAACGTTAAAAATCTTTCCTAAATCAATTTAATTTTCTATTTTTCATATTTTTTTTGGAACAAAAATATAAGGCAATACAATATTCTTTTACTTATAATACTTGTAGCAAGGTGAGTAATCTAGCACATTTTTCTTCATCAACAATAAACTTCCACTTCTTATCAAAGGATCTCCATTCACCACATGTTACATAGATTTGTAACATATTTAAATACGAAAAAAATAAAGGAAGAAGAAAGAACAAAGAAGAAGAAATAAAGTCCATATATTGATTAGGTATAAAAAATCTAAAATATTTAGAACACAACTTATAATATTTGTAGACGTAATCAAATGCATATATTCGGTTTCCTTATTTTTAGATTTTATTTCCATTTTATTAAAGAAACTCTAAATTATGTGGAACGTATTTTCTAATATTTATAGACAAGCTCCAAAAATTTAAGAATACGCATTCTAACAATCT
This sequence comes from Camelina sativa, assembly GCF_030686135.1. Taxonomy (NCBI): domain Eukaryota; kingdom Viridiplantae; phylum Streptophyta; class Magnoliopsida; order Brassicales; family Brassicaceae; genus Camelina; species Camelina sativa. The sequence continues at coordinate 21,732,971 of NC_141889.1, read as the reverse complement.
TAGAATATTAATAAAGGTTAGAAAATGTATTCAAAATTATGTAGAACAAAGAGGAAACAGTAGAATATGTATTCTAGTTTTTGTAGAAATCACTATTCTAAATATTTTAGAACATAAATGTCTTCTACATTTTATAGAACATGTAGATTGTATAGAATACATAATCTAAATTTCGTAGAACATGTATGTACAGTGTATAGAATACATATTCTAAAATTAGAATATGTGTTCTAAACTTTGTAGATCAAATTTTATCCATTGAAAACGTTAACAAAAACAACATATTTTTGAACTTTTATGTATCTTCATGCTTCCAAAATCATTTTTCTACAGATTGTTCTTTTTTTTTTTCTGAAAAAATTGTTTATATTCAAGATAAAGGGTAATTTAGGAATAAATTATATATGTTCATAGAATGCATAGATGGACAATAATTGATTTATTTATCCTTTATTTCCAATTTTCCCAATAATTTAAGTATTCAAAGTAGTCTCTTCATACTCACTCTTTCATTAACAAAAATGCTCTTTCATATAATTTTTTTCTTTCACTTTTAGTATAGTAGACATGTACGACGGTGTGAGATAGCTACTAATACAAGCTGTCGCATATTAGAGTGGAAAATAAACCTACACTCTAATTAACTCTAGACCTACTCTCTCAAATTAAGAGATCACTGTAGTATTTAGGGGTCGAGTTCTACGGAGAGTCAAAATCACACAATAGATTAAATAATCTTTTAATTATGCTAAGCAAAATAATTTGTATTAAAATAAAAAGCAAGAAAATCAAATAAAAGTTTTTTAATTCAAGGGATTAAAACTAGGCCTAGGGAAAATTCTCAGGAAATTATGGAATATCAAACCAATCAATAAATCAGGATTCAATCAATTAAAATGAGATCTAAAACTCTAAACTCTACTGTAAAATAAATCGGTTCTCACTGCAAATATTCTAAGTATAAAACCTGAAAATCCAAATCTTTTTGCAAAATTCAAGTTAAAACCAGCTTTGAAAACGAGTTTAGTTTGTTCACAAAATTACTAAATCAAATCTCATTGTAAAAAAGTAATTTTGCTCATCAAAGGTTTTATCAGAAAAATCAATTTATTCTCATATCAATTTACTTTCCTATAGTATTATTTCTAGGTGGTCAATCAAGAATTCATATGAAAACAACCAAAGATGAAGATCACATTAGAATAAGTATCCCAAGAAATCAACAGATTTAATAAACCATAAAAATCCTATGAGAGGGCAGGGGGTCCTAATCAACTTATGAGGTGATTAGGGTTCTCCTGAGAGGACGGGAGTTCCCTAGATACATATACCTCGAAGGAATGCGTTCCTAAGGGTGGCAGAGGAGATTGGGGTTCTCCTGGTACCAAAATATCGACGATGACGACCCAAGGGTGAGATAGTATGGCTCGAATACAGGTTGTCTGAGAGTGTTACCGGTATGAATTGAAGGTTGCAACCTAAGATTAGATGATTTGGGAGCAAAAGTGTCAATAACCGGATGCAGATCTCAGAGATTGATGGCGTTCAATCTCAGATTTTGACTGGGAGGATCAAAATTGTACTGGACGGGGGGAGAGTTGGGTTGACCAGTGGGGTCGGGTGGTGGTGCATACTATTGTAATGGTGGTTGGAGGCTACTGGCAGATAGGCTGTGATGGTTTCAGATTCGAAGACGAATCTATTGTTAGAGGGAAAGAATTATAACGCCCGTATCCAGAGAAATGTGAAATATTGGATTTATATCGGGAATTAAAGTGGATTTGGTTTTAATCACTGTATTAACCTGATCGATTAATTGATTAATACAAGAAATATTTTAGTTAATTATTGATTTAGCTAATTTTTGGTTTCATTAAACTAAACTAAACCTCAAAATCCTAATTCTCTTAAGCCATGATGCCTCTTATCTCTTTTTGTGTAGCTCTTTGTCATTGCTACTCAGAGAGAAAGAGGGAGATAGAGTTGACTTCGTCTTGGGGTGTGAAGGAGAGGAAGAAGGGGAGAAAGCGTGACTTTGGTGTGTTAGGCAAGGAAGATAGAATTGCTAGGGTTTGGGGAAAGAAGTTTCGGTATAGCAAATCGTACCCAAATGTAATGAAATTTGGTGGAGTAATACATAAGCCTTGTATCTAGATTCTCCTTTTTACAGGTTTGGATTTGAGCTGATAATCGAGGAGATATCTGTAGTTTTGTCAGGTGTTTTGTCTTAGAGGTGAACTGAGACCAGCTGAGATTGTAAGTTCGATCATGGTCTCGTCTATTATCTGATCGGCATGAGATTTTGGCGAAGCTTCGTGATGTCTAGGGGTAGCTTTTCACCGTAGAAATTGGATAGTTAATGGTTTGGTTTAAGACTGAAGATTTCTGTTCTTTATGTCAGTTTTGTTTCAAGGTCGTTTTGGTTGTGTGACTTGTTGTAGGATGTTTCTAGGCTGTTTCAGATGCAAGGAGAGTCTCTCCTGGTTGTTTTTTGTTGTTTGAATCACCTTGATAAGGTGAGAACGTGACCATGAGATTATCTGTGCGATTGGATCATATCACTTGTTTTGTGTGATGATGTATAGGTGTGGTGAATGTGTTATTGGGTGTTCTGTTTAATTGCTGGTTTCTTATGTTTTATTTGCGGTTGTATTCTTGAATTGCTTGTTTGTATAGTTCGTAGATGGAAGGATCGCCTCATTGGGTGTTTTTGGTAATACTCATGCATCTCATTGTCTTTGTAGTGCAGGTAATGTGTACTGTAGAATCATGGCGATGAGGAAGAGGATGATCTACGGTTTTGGTTTTGTGATGTTAGTTTTTAATGTTGTGTTGTTGGAAGCTTAGATAGATTGTTGATCTTTTGTTTGACACATCATTGTTCTTAAACAAGTCTCGAAGGCAATTAGTTTGTTGTCTAATCGAAGCAACGATATAAAAAGATTTCTAGATATTACCACGTGTTTTTGTCGTCTTTTCTTTGAATTTTGTTTCGTTCTCAATTTCATAATGCATATTACGCAATCTTTGACTATAGTTTTTTATACATAATAACTAAGGTTTTTAGGATTAACAAATTTCTTACTTTGTTATTATTATTATATAATAGTTTGCAGGACATGTAGCATAAAAAAATGATGAATACACAAATGCGTTCTTATCGTCGAACGATAGTACGTCTTACAAGAAAGTGGGCACCATTAAATTTTTTAAAAAAGAATGAGCTCATTGGAATGAAATTTTTGATAAAGTAGAAAAGGGATTAAGGAAAATATAAAGCAATTATTAATTCTAAAAAATATTAATACTCACTTCTATATTGAAACAACAGTTCCCGTTTTTTTTTTTAATATTAATTCACTAGTGGTCCCATGCCCACTAACAACCTAGCAACAATCACAACAGCGGATAACAAAACAATTCCATTAAACCAATAATGCAATAACCAAGTTCCAACATCCTACAATGTTCTATCAACTCAACACGAGCAACCTAACGATACCTAGACCACAATCATTCAAGCCTCTAGAACATCCTCCTCCTCATCACCCTGATTCCACGATCACACTTGCCTCTACATGCACCACAAACACATATTGAGATGCATGAGTATTATTAAAAATACACAGTGAGGCCATCCTCCCATCTACTAGGCTATACACACAAGCAACTGAGATTCTATTGTTAAGTTGAACCAACAAACACAATCAACACATCAAACAAGCAACTCACAAACGGTTAAAAGTGGTGTCGACCGACACCAAATTGGTGTCGATCGACGCTAACACAACCTGGTGTCGATTGACGCTAGCACAAAAGGGTGTCGACCGACACTACACTAGTGTCGATCAACACTGACTCTGCAGACGCGATCTGCAAGAATCCGAACGTCGAAACTCCGTTCCAAATCACTACGAAACCGTCTCAAACTCTCCCAATCGTCTCAGGAACCTATGGGAATCACTAAAACAACAAACCCAAGCAAGCAAAAACCACAAATAGACAAAGAACAACCAAACAAAAGATATCTCAGGCTTAGATCAGCCATGGTCAAGCACTCACCTCTTTTACAGGAAGATTTGAATAAGAAACGGTGGAACCAACACCTTAGGAAGCTTCTCCTTCGTTCCCAATAACAGCTCTCCCTTCCACAGCCACAGATCCCTCCAAAACACCAAGAACAAGACAAAAATCTCTCAAGAACACTCTCAAAGGCTCTCCAACACTTTCTCTCCTTTTCTCTCTTTTTCTCTCTCAACGACGACAAAACAAGACAACCTCAAACCCTTAATTCGTCGCTTCTCCTCTTATATACTTGGTTTAGGGATTTCCAATTGAACCAAACCGAACCAAACAGCAATTAAAACAAACCAATCGAAATTGGAAATGATGGTGTCGATCGACACACCCATGGTGTCGATCGACACTCAGACCAAAAATGCAAATTCTGGTTTGCGGATGTTACAATTCTCCCCCACCAATAAGGATTCGTCCTCGAATCCCGCAGCACCATCCATCCATCAAGGACCTCCGTGCCACCGTCAATACAGCCCGTACATCCCCCGACTGGACTTAAATACCGTTAGCCATGGTTTCATGTGCAACTGTCGCAACAGCCCGCACACCTCTGACTAAACCCCAAGGTCTCCCTCTAGTCAATATACTCACATCCAAGACCCTATTTGCTCGCAACTCAGTGCTTCCCCCGGCTGTGGTCGCAAGCAACGAATCATGCCGACTCGCTATCAGGCCAACCGCCTTAAGCTACGACATCCAGGAAGTCACACACACACGCTCCCCACGCTCTCGGGTCGCAACCTTCGAGACATACCGGCTCACTACCAGGCCACCGCCTACAACTACGGTATCCAGGGAGTCGCTCACACCCACTCCCCCTGCTCTCGGGTCGCAACCCTCGAGATATACCGGCTCACTGCCAAGCCGCGGCTTACAGCTATGGTATCCAGGGAGTCTCAAAAATCCCGCTCTTGGGTCGTCACCCTAAAGCGCGCTCTCGGATTGTCATCCGAAGCAACATACCACTCCCACTCTCCGGCCACAAAGTCCATCGAGCTATCGGTATCACATGAGTTGGGCCCTCATAGCCTTGAGCAAACAAGTCTGATGCCATCGAGTATCTCCTGACTAGATGTACCTCAACACTTTCCACAAAATTTCCCTATTTAGAAACCTTCTAACTCTGGAAATTTCTATTTATGGAAACTTTCCAAAAATAGAAACCCGAGCTATTTCCTTTTTCCCAATGACAATAACAGTCAAACATAAAGAAAAATACTCATCTTATTAATCTCAAAAATGTCATAATCGTTTCAACCCCAACGAAAATACATAAGAAAAATAAGATTCCACAATCCAATCCATCAACCCGCTCCAACCAGAGACTACCGCTTGGACCTCAAGTAATCCTCTAGCCCAGCTGCAACCTCAACCAGCTCCACTCTCGTAGCATAGCTCATCGCTCTACACCGAATCCTCAGATCATCTTGCAGAGCCAACAAGAACCTCCGCACCTGAGCCGACTCTAGCTCCCAAGCCCGGCCTGCATACCCCACAAGCCGACTGAACTAGGCATCCAGCTCCCGCACTGTACGGTCCCCCTAAGTCAATCCCAAGAACCGTGCCTCTATGCGGTCGAGAGCCTCTTGTGGAAAATACTTGGAGTTAAACTCCCTCACAAAATCCACCCAAGTCATATCCTGCTGCACCCTCCGTTCTGTCACCGACCTCCACCACACACGTGCATCACCTGACAAGTAGTGCACTGCCAAATCCTCCCTAAACTGGTCGGGACATTGAAGCGACCGGAAAAGATCCTCCATCCGCTCCCTCCACTCATCCGCTACACTCGGATCCGTACCTCCCGAGAAAGACCCCACTCCCACTCGCTGCAGTTGCACCATCATCTGCACATACTGAGCGTCCACTATCTTGGCCCCCGGCTGCACACCTGCCTGCAAACCCTCCACCGGCTGCACCACTGGAACCTGCCCACCAACCACTGGCGGCACTACTGGAACCTGCCCACCACCCACTGGCATCACCGCTGCTGGAAGTCGCGCCAAAACCTGAGTTAGCAAGCCCACCAAGACATCCTCCCTGCCTGGAGCACCCTCTGCTGCAACCCTCACACCCGGGGCAACACCGTGACCGACACCAGGCCCATCCGCCCTGCCGTCACCCAAACCAGCCTGGTCTCCAGACACACTAGGATGAACCTGAGACTCCGCTTCCTCGTCATTGGCCATGCTCTGGATCACACTCTCACTGGCCTCGGGAACCTGACCTCGTCCCCAATCACGACCATGACCACATCCACGACCACGACCAACAGCAACCTTACCTCTAACCATCTGTATCACCAAGAACAGAAGGCTAAACAACAAATAATTCTAATCACACAAGAACACAACTCACCGTGGAATCAACAAATAGGCTCGAGGGGGATGTTCTAGGACCTTATGCCAAACACAATTGAGTAAATCACATAATCAACTCTAGCATGAAATCCCAAACAGCAACTGAGATTCTATTGCTAAATTGAACCAACAAACACAATCAACACATCAAACAAGCAACTCACAAACGGTTAAAAGTGGTGTCGACCGACACCAGATTGGTGTCGATCGACACTGACTCTGCAGACGCAATCTGCACGAATCCGAACGTCGAACCTCTGTTCTAAATCACTACGAAACCGTCTCAAACTCTCCCAATCGCCTCAGGAACCTATGGGAATCACTAAAACAACAAACCCAAGCAAGCAAACACCACAAATAGACAAAGAACAACCAAACAAAAGAGATCTCGGGCTTAGATCAGCCATGGTCAAGCACTCACATCTTTTACAGGAAGATTTGAATAAGAAACGGTAAAACCAACACCTTAGGAAGCTTCTCCTTCGTTCCCAATAACAGCTCTCCCTTCCACAGCCACAGATCCCTCCAAAACACAAAGAACAAGACAAAAATCTCTCAAGAACACTCTCAAAGGCTCTCCAACACTTTCTCTCATTTTCTCTCTTTTTCTCTCTCAATGGCGACAAAACAAGACAACCTCAAACCCTTAATTTGTCGCTTCTCCTCTTATATACTTGGTTTAGAGATTTCCAATTGAATCAAACCGAACCAAACAGCAATTAAAACAAACCAATCAAAATTGGAAATGATGGTGTCGATCGACACACCCATGGTGTCGATCGACACTTAGACCAAAAATGCAAATTCTGGTTTGCGGATGTTACATATATAAACATAGATCATCTCATATTATTTATCGAACAAAATAGTTTATTCAAAAATATTGCTTTCAACTTTGTTCTATTTGTCAAACTTTTTTAGTGGGAAGACAAATTTTCCTTATTTTTTTAAAACCAAAATATACTCCTACTTTCTACTTTTTCAGTTTGGAATAGGTAAGATTAATATGTTGACCCAAAAAAATGGAAGATTAATATATGCATCTTCTTTTTCTAATACTATATTTTAAAATTTATTGTAGTAGTTTTAGATTGTCTTATTTAATATATATTTTCATCTTTGAATTATTTGAGATTCATATATTACCGTGCTTATAATTTTCTATTATTTCATTAATTTTTTCTTATTTATCCACCTTGATTGGTTCGTCATAGACCTTTTTTGTGCAAACGTAATTGTTACTATTCGTTCAATCTCAAAAGGAGATAAAGAGGAGAAGGTCATCAACCTAATGGTTGGATAAAATAGGCTAAGCAGACACAAGCCTACAACAAACATAGATCGATTGGAAAAACATAAATCGTTGTTGATAGATCCGTAAAAGCTTGGACACAGAGGCTACATCATGGTGTGTCAAAGAAACTTCTATGAATACATTGGTAAATTTAACATTAGTTATTATCAAAAGATTTTGTGACACTGGAAAATTGTCTTGCTTTCATTGGTTGCTGGAGCAAGCCACTTTGAAATAGGTAAAAGACGTGAACATCTCTCCACACAAAAGGAGGGCAGAGCCGAGGTTTTCTCTATGGTGGAAGAGGTTGGACGCAAGATTATCTCCCCAAGGGAGAAAGGCGAGAGAGGTTGGACGCAAGGTATCTCTCCAAGAGAGGAAGGCAGAACGAAGGTTCTCTCCATGGTGGAGGAGGTTGGACTCAAGGTTCTCTCCATAAGTAAGGACAGCAGAACCAATGTTCTCTATTGTTAGTCATATACTATTGTGATTGTGATGTAATTAATTTTTTTTTCAAAATGTTTTTTGAGTCAACATTTTTAGTAATAAAAGAAACTATGCAAAAGTGAAAGTAAAGATACATATAATAGTTGGCTTAATTTGTTCATATAGACATTTTCTAGGTGGTGGTAAATAATATATTTGTTACATACACGATACCTATGTGTAAAAAATACATTTTTAATGGTAACATACATATAAGATTTGTATATAGATATAAATCAGTGCATTATAGCAACATTTTTAAAAAAAATAAGGTATAGTAAAATTTAATATATTTTTAATAAATTTAATTTTATTTACAAAACTTTAAACCCGCGTATCGGACGGTTTTTATCTAGTTATTATAAAAAGAACAGTTCGGATTGTTTTACGTTTCTTAGAAAAGAAAAAGTTAATCATATATTACACGTCTGTAGTGGAAACAGAGAATTGAAGAAGATTTGATATCATTTTTTTCTATCCTATTCTATGTTCTTCTATTAAAATGTTACAAAATATAATTGATGGAATTACAAAGAACGATTTAAAATCTTGTACATTACTTGAACATCTGTAATTTACGTCTTTAAATTTTTTTTTGAACCACTTTTTTTTCCTTATGTCTTTTATTCTATTCAATAAGATTCTATTAAATTCTTTTGTTCAATACACCTCCTATGTATATCTAACCCAAACTAAAAGAAAAAAAAAACAGATTTTCATCAAAATCACAAATGGTCTTTAATGATTCAATTTCTGTTTAATTGAAATCAAATAAATAAACAAATAAATATAACCATAACAAACAAGACCTAATCAAATTATAATATAGCCTATAGAATTTGTATTGAACAAAACAGAAGTTTGAATACACAGTTGAAATGTTTACGTAAATGTTCAAAACAATTTTTACAAAAAGTTGGGAGTCTAACCTAGAGTAGATGTATCATATCCATATTTTCCCAACCATGATGATTCTCTAGAATTTTCTTTTTTTCCAAAACAATCAAAACGTGAATGAATGTAAACATCAAGAAAGTTTATAGTTAAGAAAATAATCACCTAACTGATACGTACAAACTTGTTGTAATGGGCATAATTATAACCAATAGTATAATATATATTTAAAAACTGAGTCCATGTACTATATATTTGAAACATTCGCTTACATACGTTTTGTCCAAATTAGAGAGACTAAGTAACTCAAGAAAGATTGAAGTTAACACAAAAAACACAATGATGATCCTAAGGCTGGCTCTAGCGGCTGTCATCTCTGCCTACGCAGCCGCACAACCAGCCTCAACGTCGTCGTCGCTTGTAACTTATATATTCGGCGACTCTCTAACCGAAGTTGGTAACAACAATTATTTGCAATATTCCCTAGCGAGAGCAGACTTTCCATATTATGGGATTGATTTCTCTGGTGGTAAAACTACCGGAAGATTTACCAACGGTCGGACTATTGGCGATATCATATGTACATTATATCTCTCTCTTTCTTCTTTTACCTATGCTTCTAAATATATGTGGCCATGATCTATATTTTTGTTTATACATATAACTTGTTAAAATAAGGTTTGATTTTGGTTTTGTTTGTTCGAATTTAAATGATTGTTCGGTTTTTGTACCCACTGTTACACATTATTTATAGTTTTGGTTTTCGATATTCCTTCTTTATAGAAATACGCTAAAACTCCATAAACCATTTCTAATCTATATTTTAACATCTCCAAAAACATATTTATATGTTTGTTATAGCTACAAAGCTTGGGATTCCATCGCCACCACCATATCTATCATTATCACAAAACGATGACGCATATCTCAGTGGTATCAATTACGCATCTGGAGGAGCTGGAATTCTCAATGAAACTGGCATTTACTTCGTATTACTCCTCCTCTTCCATTTTCTATGTACTGTTTTAAAGAATTTAATTTTTTAAAGTATTTTAATATTGTATTGTTTTATATTCATCGAGCAGATTCAAAGGCTGACGTTCGATGATCAAATAAATTGTTTCAAGAAAACTAAAGAAGTTATTAGGGCGAAAATCGGAGATCGAGCTGCAAGCAAGCATGTCAATGATGCCATGTACTTCATTGGTTTGGGTATAACTTTAACTTTAAACCACTTGGTTTCATCTATAGCTTCTTCTTCCCTTTTTATTCATTTTGTAGAAAGCGTATTATTATATAATTACAATCACAATTACTGCAACTTGCTTCTTTTTCATTTTGAATAGGAAGCAACGATTATGTAAACAATTTCTTGCAGCCATTTATGGCAGATGGGCAACAATATACACACGATGAGTTTGTCGAACTTTTGAGCTCAACCCTACACAACCAGCTTACGGTATCCCCAACAACTTCTACTTCCATTTTCATTTTGGGTTATATTTGTTCTATTTTTCTTTCGTTTTTGTTTTTTAAGCAAAATTTTCAAAACAGAGATATTCGAGTGAACAAATTGGTTTTCCTACACTGCCCTTTTTTTTTATTATTATTATTGTTGTTATTAAGGCAAATTTCTATTATTTTGTCCTACTTTGGAAACTTTTTGTCATACTTTGGAAAAGTTCATGGTGTTTAAATCTCGTACGTCAAAGGTTTAAAGAAGTTTGTATATGCATGGGTTGAAGCATTTCTCTATGTTCTTTTCTTCCTAATGGATTTCCCTATTTTCTTAGTAACAAGTTTTTTTGGTCATATTATATCTCAATTTTTGTTACTGTGTCGCTTTGAGATTTGTATTATATAACTATGGTTCCTTAGTAAATGACTACAAAATGTTATTCAAAATTAAAATGTTAAAGACATTTATTTTATTAATCTTAAGTTTGAGGTTATTGTGTCTATAGTCAAACCATGAAATGACTTAGATTTTGTGGAGCAGACAATATACAAATTAGGAGCGAGGAAGGTAATATTTCATGGAATAGGTCCGTTGGGGTGTATCCCATCACAAAGGGTGAAGTCGAAGACAGGCATGTGTCTGAAGCGTGTCAACGAATGGGTATTGGAATTCAACTCAAGAACGACGAAGGTTCTTCAAGATCTCAACAAACGCCTCCCTGGAGCTAAATTCGTCTTTGCCGACACTTATCCCGCAGTTCTTGATCTCATCAACAATCCCACTCACTACGGTAAAAAAAAAAAAAAAAAGAACTCTAACCATTTCTTGGATTCAAAGTTTGGGATAATCTTGTTCGATAACGTGTAACTATGTGATTTTACAATGATCAACGCAGGGTTTAAGATAGCAAACACGTCGTGTTGCAATGTGGACACAAGCGTTGGAGGTCTTTGTCTTCCCAATTCCAAGATGTGTAAAAACCGTAAAGACTTTGTCTTCTGGGACGCATTTCATCCGTCCGATTCGGCTAATCAAATCCTAGCCGATTATCTCTTTTCCTCTCTTCTTTCTTCCTCTTCTCCTTCACCTGCTCCTAAACCTGGTCACTAGTATAGTATTTACAAAGATAGAAAACATTAAGCCAGTTTCTTGTTAAATTGGACCTGCTTGCTCGATACATGTGTAATTATGACAAGTTTGTGTGTCTTGTTCGTTGTTACACAAAGTATTATATATTCTGAGGTAATTGTGGTTTTGTATGTTCGTGTTTTGGGTTCCTAAAGATTGCGTTATAAATTAATAAAGAAAATACTTTTTCATGCAAACAGAAATCAAACTTGTGATTTTTTTTTATATATTATGAAACTCTGATTATCAAACCTGGGTACACCTTTTTTTGTTTTTGATTTTTATAGAAAACTAAAATGTAGTGAAAAAAACTATTTCGTAGAAACAAGCCATTATTAATATATATTGTCTATTTCACATCCATACATGTAATAAAACCATTTGATTAAGAAATGTTATGCTGTAACAAATTAGGAATAAAGAAAAAATAATTATTGTATGTTGTATGATCATATAAAAAAAATCATACGGCATACCGCATATTACTTTATAGTATTTTATGGTGCTTCAGATATAAATTAGAAATAGAATATGACCCGTCCTAGATCACGGGTTGAAATTTCTTTTGTTATTTTGTAATTTTTATTCAAAACATCATATATGTGATTATTATTTTTGTTTTAAAAGTTCTTTTTTGGATAGAAAATTATGCTGAATATGACTTAGGAAAATTATATGCTGAATATGACTTATGAAAATAGCATCTAATTGTAAGATATATTCTAGTAGATCGAGTTAAGTTGTGTGATAAAAAAAATTGTTAATTTTATTTGATTTGTTTAGTGTTTAAAACTATATCTTGTATTTTTTTTTTGGTTAATTCTATATGACTTATTACATAGTGAACCACATATTAATTTTAGGACTAAATATGTAACTTATGTTTGTCATAATCATCTTGACCGAGAAAGCCTACCGAACAACATTATTCCAAAACTTTAATTTAATCTGAGAAATCATATTTTTTAAAATTTCAATCCGTGCTCTAGCAAGAAATCATATTTATTGGAATTTTTTTCATATTATAGTGACATATTATTGACCGGTGCTATAGCAAATCAAATTAAGTATTTATAGCTTTTAACTTTTTGATCTGTCATATATTTATGATATTCTTAAAAACATCAAATTAAACTATTTTAAAATATTTTGATTATTTTAAAAGCTTATTATAGTATATGAAATTATACAATTCTTCAAAAAAAGATATATGAAATTGAATTTAAATATTCAAATTTTGACATGTTACTCAGTCAAAATTTTAGTTGAATATATATATATTTTAAAAGAGTAATATTACTAAAGCTTGAATATTTTATAAATTGAACAACTTTTTTTTTGGTATAAATATGGTGTATTTCGGTGAAGGGAGATGTCAATGATTTATACTAAAAGTTTGGAAGGGTGTTAGTTAAGATCTTATTTTGTTTGCTTAATCAGATATCACGCTTAAGCGTATGATTAATTTCCGAGATTTTCTTATATTTTTTTCTTTAATTGCCTAAAGGCTATATATGATATTCTAACAGTATATGGTTGTTAAATATTTTATTTCTTTAAGTTGTATTATTTTTTGGGATATTCTCTTTAAGAGTATCTTTGTATAACTAAGGAACCCAACCTATATAATCTATTTTGTAACCACTAATAAATCAAATAATAACTATCATTTTATTACTTATAACTATTATATAGTCTACCAAAAAGAAGTTGTATACTTTCAAAATATTAAATAGGGAATCGAAAAGTTGAAAGTCGATAACATATATATAAGTCGATGATATATCAGGAAAATATCAACAAAAAAAAACACTCTAAAACAACCCGACCCATTTTTTTAAAAATAAATACAAAATAAAATTAAGCATCTCATACTAAATTAACCCAACCCAATCACAACTCATTAATAAACCAGCAATAACATTATGCACATCAGAAACATACCAATAATACAAAACCAGTATATTATCAATACAGTAACATTCCTATCCATTCTACCCAACAACCTAACAACACTCTAACCAAGGTTCCAACATAAATAATATCATAATCAACAACACACAAACGAGATCCTAGATCATCCTCCTCCTCATCGCCTTGATTCCACGACCACACATTTCCTTTACCTGCACCACAAACACAAATTGAGATGCATGAATTTTTAATAAACACTCAGTGAGGCAATCCTCCCATCTACTGGACTATACACACAAGCCATTGAGATACCAATGTCCAAAACAATCAACAAACGAAGCATAAAAACCAGGAAAACAAACATCGTCTCGCTGGAAGGGAGGTATCGACTGACACCAACCAAGTGTCGACCGACACTGGCTCTTGGTGTCGACCGACACTACCCCACAGTGCCGATCGACGCTGAACCTTGGTGTCGACCGACACCCTCCTGGTGTCGATCAACACTGACTCTACAACCGCGATCCGCTCAAAGCTGAGAGTCGAATTTCGCTTCCTAATACCCCCAATCCGTCCAATACTCAAACCACAAGCCATATGAGTCTGTAGAGACCCTATAGCAACCACAACAAGCAGAAAAAACACCACAAACCATAACAAACAAGCAAGACAAAGGAAATCTCAGACTTAGATCAGCCATGGTCATGCTTTCACCTCTTTGCAGGAAGATTCTAACCAACAGCAACGAATGCAACCCTCCTAGCAAGCTTCTAACTCCTTCCTAGTCTCAGATCTCTCAATCACAGCCAAGGAATCCCACCAATCCTCTCAAAAACTCAAGAACACTCTTTTCTCCTCTTTCTCTCTCTCTCAAGCGGCGTAAACGACCAAAAACACGACCTAGGTCAAATTTTCTCCTTAAATACTCGGTTCTATTGTTTTCCTTAAACCAAACCGACCCAAATCGACAATTAAATTGTACTGATCGAACCAGAAATTATTGGTGTCGACCGACACTCCTATGGTGTCGATCGATACCCCTTCCCAAAACTAACATTTTGATTCACGGATGTTACTTATTGGAGTATTTTGCACCTAAAGTTATATATATATATATATATATTGGAGTACATTTTTTTTTGTGCACCAATAATATTGGAGCGGTGCTGATCATAAAACAAATATTGATGGTAATTGTCTTGCAATAAGTGAAGTACATGTAATCAAAGGATTTGAATTTTGTTGGCTATAATTATATAGTATGATTTTGGATGCTAGTAATACTATAAGCAAGAGTTGTTTTGAAGAAACAAAAGATGAAGCCAAAATAATGGGGTTATTGTTGATTTGGGGCTTTTTAGCCAAAATCTTTGAAATAGAGTAATTTTATCCATTCTTATAGATTTAGGCTTTTTTTGGTGAGGGAAAAACCTAATTTAGCCTTGGCTAGTTATTGAGATAAGAGGAAGAGAGACAGCTAAAAAAATATCATCTTTCACCGCCGGCCACATGTTCCGATGTCGAAGACCTCCAGTCACCGAGTTTTCCTTCAGTTGCATCAGAAACTCAATCAGTACTTGAAGAAGAAACTCTCTCTTCGATCATGAAACAAAATTATCCATCTAGACAACTCAAATCTGAACTTAAGAGGCGAAAGCTCCATTACTCGAATTACATATCAAACCCAATTTCTTCATTCTCAAACCGAAGGAACCAAAAATACATCAAACCACCATCATGAATCGATCAAACACAAAAAAAAAGTAAAATCGGATACACTAAACTCCATTGATGAAAACTAAACCCTAAGAAAACTAGTAATTGGTGAACCCAAGGGAAAAAGGTAAACGAACTTTGCTTTTTTTGCTTTGAAATTTCAAAAGGTTTTAATTTCTGAAGTTTCTCATCTACATCTACAACATAACCAATCACAATCAGCATAATCATCATAGATTTGCATCTCGATAACAATATATTGCCCAATCAATGCATAAGTTATTTTTTTGTTTAATCTTGATATTCATAAGATTTTAGATTCAAGAAGGAGATGTATATGTTCTTCGAAGTTGTTCATCACAAGGGGGGGGAGAGAGAGACTACGGCGGAGATCGAAGGGTTTGTGTGTTCAGAAATTGGAGCACTCTTGTATCAAAATATTACTCTGTTTTTCTTTCGATCTCCAGCGGTTGAAGTTATTCATCACAGAAGAGAGAGAGACAGAGGCTGCGGCAGAAAGATCGAAGGGTTTGATGTGTGCAGCTTTTTGAGGGTAATTTTGTCATTTTAGTGTAAAAATAATGCCTAAATATGGAAACATGGACAGAAAGTCCTAATTGGACAATACTTATGAAAATAAATGCTTATCTCGTAATTAACTCCAAAATAATTGCAGTTTATGTGGATGTTGAACCCATTATACATGTGAGCAGGAATTTCTTACTAAAAGTAAAGAGAAAATTATGATGAAATCTAAATTTTGAGCTAGCATGAGAATATCATAATATATTACTAATCAAATTTATGGAACAAGCTCTAGCTTCTAGTCAAATAAGATTCAACAAACAATAGTACTTTGAATGGATCATTTACCAACGTTTAAAGTTTGGGGATTCTTAAAAATACCCCTTCTTCTATATCACTTTTCAAAAATACTTTTTCTTTATAGTGTCTATTTTCAAAAATACCCTTTTAATATATAAAATAATTAAATTCTAAATCCTAAACCTTGTCCCTAAAAACTATACCCTATATATAAAATAGAGAACCCAAACCTAAAAAAAAAATCTAAATATTAATTTAGCATATTGTAATTGTGTAAAAGATGGCAAAAATGAAAATGTTCAAAAAAAATAGTATTTTTGAAAAATGGATATCTCAAAAAGAGAATTTCTAACAAATGCTCTTTAAGTTTCTCTTAAACATGCATGGAACACAATAAATCTGGATATAAATGATTTTTTTTTTTTGAACGAAAGGATATAAATGTTTTAGTCTTTGAAATTAAGGTCTTTTGAGATTCTCCAGTCTTTAGTTTTTATATAGCGTATGTATATTCTACATCTACATTACCCATGTGGGCTAGTGGTGATTCATGTTTGGGTTTTTGAATTAGTTTCAATCGCAGTTTGAATGATTTACATAATGAGCATAAGACCTTTGAAATATTTACTTTTAATTTATATTCTCTTCGTTTCATTATAAAGATGTTTTAAAAGTTTTTTTGTTTTATAATTTAAAATATTTTTAACTTTTTAAATAACTTTTAGATTAATTTTATATTTTTATTATTTATTTTATACGGTCTTATTTATGATTGATTCAAAAATTTTAAAATAAATATTTTTAATTATGCTAAAAGGTCATATATTTGGAAAGGAAGAGAGTATAATTTAAGTAAAATTTAGAGAAAAAAAAAAACTTTTTAACCATGTCAAGATTTAAACCACGTAAAGGTGGCATCATAAGCTTTAAATTATGTTGTTTTTTTTAAATGCTTGAAATTTATTTCAACATGACCAGCCGACACTTGCAACCAAACAACTGTAAACACTCAACATGTGAAACATGGGTAACAATTGTACTCCATCCGTTTGGATACGAGAAGAAGATCTCAAAATAAAGTAATAATACTTTTGAATGTAATTTTGTTATTAAATAAAATTTTGAATGATAAAATGAAAATGACCCAATAAATAAATGGGAAAATTCTAGAAAAAAAATCAATGTTATTTTTATTTAAACATTTAATAATTAAATATTTTTATCAGAATAAAAATATATAAAATAATAAAAAGTGTTATTTATAATCTAGAAAATAAAGGGGGTGTATTCAACTTGACATTTTAAGTGATTTGTGTAAAATTTACAAATCATATGTTATTCAATCATGGATTTTAAAAAGTCTATTAAAATCTACTGTTATTGAACTGATGATTTAAAAATCTACTTTAAAATCTACTGTTATTCAAAACAGTTTTGTAGATTTGGATTTTAATAATTTTTAGGATTCTGGAGGATTTGAGAGGATTTGTTTAGTTAAAAATACAGAATCCAAATCTCATTGTTTTAGGTGGGATTTGAAAGAATTTTACAGAAAATCATATGAACTTCCCTAAAATCTATCAAAATTTTAAATTTCTTAAATCCTATCAAATTTTTCAAAATCATGGTTTGAATACACCCCCTAAAGTGTTTTTATTTTTTTACCCATAATTTTAAAACAGAAAAATTCCAATTTTATCCCAGTTATCTAATTACTTATTAATCTTTAATAAAAAAAAACTTTCTGTTTCTAGTTAATCATATCAAACCAAAACCATCACCGAACAAACGACGACGTTTGGTGATATTTGTTTGATGACACAGAGGATCAACGGAAGGTAACTAGAGACAACACAGTTTATTGGTAGATTCACTACAATTCCTTCTTGTTGCGATGAACGGAGAGATGCCAATAAGCTGGGTTAAGAAGAAGATCTAAGCTTAGTAACTCGATTTCAAACGGATTCTCAAACTCATCGGTGATTGTTGAAGGAGGAGGAGCGAAGACCGTTAATTTCAAAGACGACGCTTTGTTTCTTCTTCTTTCATCCTCCAGAAGCGAGTTCTTGCATTAGAGATGATTACTCTCCATATCCAACATCGAAATCATTACATAATTCAAGAACGGACTGTTTCGCGGTGAAGTTAATGAATTTGGGAAACGATGAGGTTTCAAAGGATTTAGAGAAATATATGTAAGTGGCGAGAATCAGATTCTCCGGGGTGATTAATGGTGGTGATTCCCAGCGATGGAACAGTTTTCATGGCCACGGCTATAGAAGAAGGCGACGATTTTTGTTATTGTTGTCGGTATTTACTAACAGAAGTTACTTTGCTGTTAACCATTTTCCGTTGGTGACAAAACACCGTTGTTTTGATAAAAAATTTAACTTGAGAAAAATGTCAGAAGTGGATGTACCAAAGTAACATTTGTTAGTTGCTTGGTTAACATCTGGTAGTTGCTTGGTTATCAAATTTAACGTTATGTTTTTTTTGGCTTGGTCAACGTAATTTCATGTTTAAAAAAGTTAGCTAGTCAACGAAAGTTAATGTTTTAAATGGCTTATATTATAGTTCATGGTTTAAGTGGCCCAAATTTGAAAGTTTATTGTTTAAATAACATTTTTCCCAATAATTTTTTTCACAATTTAAAAAAATAATTTTACTATTTTTTTACTAATATTCAAAGTTTTAACATTTATTCATAGTGATATTGGCTCACACTATAAGAAAAATTCCAACCATTTTTTGACTAATTTCCGACAAATTTCCAACAAACACATATTAGTTTAAAAGTAGTCAATTTTTTTTGAAAATTTCTCGCTAAATAGAAGAAGTAAGAAATTAGTCACAAAATTTGGTCTAAAACCTTGTGCTTGTTGATAATTCATGGAAAAACAATTCTCTAATTTTTGGATTTAAAATTAAAAAAATAAAACAAATACAAAAAAAATTGGCCTGATCAGGCCCCGCTCAATAAATTTGAGGTCCCTGACCATCTTTAGTGGTGGTTGCTTCCCCAAATTTTTTTATTAAAAGTAATAAAAAATAACAAAAAGAGAGAAAAAAAAGGAAGGAACGTTACTGAAATTATCCAGGGTAGCAACGTTTCTCGTACATTTTAAACACTTGTCAGTGTTTAATTAGTTAGATATTAAAATATTACTTTTTTTTTGTTGAGCAATGGTGAATCTGTTCTCTGCTAATGATACTCTGAAATTTTAAACAAAATAAAAATAAAAATTAGATGGCCTCATCATCGAAAATGGTTCTTTTTTTACTTTGATAACCTTTTTATTTTCAACAGTTTTACATTTCAATCCTCAAGTTTTTTTTCTTTTTATAATTTTTAATTATCTAGCTGTATTTTATCATAGGAAGTGTCGCCATCAAAATACATCTAGACACATCTAAAATTTGTTAATTATATATATGTAAAGAGAGAGTATAATTAAGAACTACTTGTTTTTGTTTTATATTGGTAAACTAATGTGGAGGCTGAAGATCGGAGCTGCTACGGCTAGAGATGATACTCACTTGTTTACCACCAACAACTACGTAGGGAGACAAATTTGGGAGTTTGACACAGAAGCATGCTCTCCTGAAGAACTCGCGGAGGTCGATCACGCTCACCGGAATTTTTCTCTTAACCGGTCACGTTTCAAAACTAGTTCCGATCTTCTTTGGCGCATGCAGGTGAAACTCTTTTGTACACACATGACACATGCATACTATTACTAGTAACGTCAACTTGATAATATAACAAAAAAAAAATGTTTCATTTGGTTTCAAACAGTTTATGAGGGAGAAGAAATTTGAGCAGAAAATCCCACGAGTTAGAGTGGAAGATGCAGATAAAATTACATATGAAGATGCAAAGGCAGCAATGAGAAGAGGAATACTCTATCTTGCGGCGTTGCAGGCTGGTGATGGACACTGGCCTGCTGATAACTCTGGTGTCATGTTCTTCAACGGCCCCTTCGTAAGTTCATGTCCTTTTAATATATCTACGCTCCCGATCGGATTGCTAAAATCACTTAGACAGTTGGATTTACTGTTTGGAGAACATCGTGACTTCTGGAATAATGGTTGAACATAATTAGCCTTCAGTGTACGAAGATCTGAGATAGATTCTTTAAAGACGTCTAGTAGAAAATGATGGATGTAGAATGTAGTTTTGGATTTTAGTTTTAAAGGTCAAAGACGTCTAGTAGAAAAATGATGGATGTAGTTTTGGATTTTAGTTTTAGTTTTGGATCTACTATCTCGTGGTTTTAAAAGCTCCATCCATAGATTTTAATCAAAAACTTGAAAAAAAAAGAAAAAAAAGGTGAAGATTGAAGAGAGAGACTAGAGATTTTTTAGACCACTTGGTCCACCTCCAATAGTTACCGAGTGTGTTTAAAATAAAAAATTATGATAAATTAAGTTTTTAGATACCCATCATTTTGATAGTAATATGAATATCCCTCTTTTAGACATTCATAACAAATTAATTATAAAAAATGTTTAAAACACCCATTTTGAGTAATGAGTATCATTAATAAAAGATGCTTTTAGAGCACTGTCTAGACTCTTCTCTCAAAATAAAAAAGAGTGAATTTCAAAAATATCCCTTTTGCAATACTATTTTTAAAAAATATCAATTCTTTCAAACTTTACCAAAAAAACCACTAAAAATTTGAAAATTTTCTAAATTTGTATGTAAGCTTATTAATATATACACAAATTACATTTATATGTGTGTAAAATTTTTTATATATTTTATAAATACAATATAAATACATTTTAAAACTTGCTTAAAAATCTTTTAAAAACTTTGTAAACTTTTGACAAACCTTGTAAAAACCTTTTAAAATGTTTTAAAACATAAAAAATATTTGGATTGAATCTCGAAGTAGTAGTTATTATCTAGAAATACCTTGTGAACCATATAAAATTTTATAATTTTTCATATTTAAAAAAGATTATTTTTGAAAATAGATAGATGAAAGTTGTATTTTGAAAAAGAGTACACCAAAAAGGGTATTTCTCAAATATTCTCAATAAAATAAAAATAATTAATATTTCACTGTAGTTATTATATTTTAGTTGGTTTTAATAATGAAGCCAATAATTGCTGGGTATCAAAAAAATCAGAAACATCTCTCATTTTAGAGACATTTCTCGTTCTTTTCCTAAATTTTTGTTCAGTTTACTAATTTTTTAATAAAGAGAGAGACTCCAATAGAACTACTCCATCAGCTGTCTCATTTTCCTATAGCTTTGATTTTAAAAAATAATTAATTATATAATAAAATTTTAATATGAATTTTTTAAGAAACTCTTTTGGGTTACCAATGGAGTTGCTTTTAGAGTTCTCTTTTAATATATAACTTCTCATGTTCGACTTGTTATGGACTTGTCTTAATTTGTAATAACTGATGCAAAAAAACTTAATTTACGTAAAATATTTAAACCACAGTTACTATGCTTATACATAACTGGACATTTGGAAGAAATCTTCACCGTGGAACATCGCAAAGAGTTCCTGCGTTACTTGTACAACCATCAGGTAACACATTTAATCGAACTGACATATATGTATAATTACATATATATATATATATATATGACAACACAGTAAGATCTTGTAGAGTGAAGATGGTGGTTGGGGATTACACATAGAAAGCCACAGTTGTATGCTTAGCACGGTCCTCAACTACACCTGCCTACGAATTCTAGGAGAAGAACCAGATCAAGGAAGTGCTTGTGCAAGGGCACTTAAATGGATACTCGACCATGGTGGAGCTACCTATACTCCATTGTTCGGAAAAGCCTGGCTTTCGGTACACCCCCGGGCCCGGGTTATGAATATAAAATAAAATCTATAAACTATAAAATATCTAAAATATCTAAAATTTCCTTAATATTGCCAATTTAATAGGTTCTTGGAGTGTATGATTGGTCTGGTTGCAAAGCTATACCACCTGAGTTCTGGATGCTCCCTTCGTTTTCTCCTATTAATGGAGGTTGAATTGAACTTGTGATTCCTTCTTTTTAATTTTTTTTTTTTTTTTGTATTTGTGATGAGATTGGGTGCAACTTTGGTTGATCATATATATATATGTTTTTATAACCAGTGTAGGTACCGTATGGATTAATTTCCGGGAGAGTTTCATGGCATTGTCATACTTATACGGTAAGAAATTTGTAGCTACACCAACATCTCTCATTCTACAGCTCCGTAAAGAGCTTTATCCTCAACCTTACGCACAGATCGTTTGGAGCCAAGCCAGAAGCCTATGCGCTAAGGTAATTAATATATATATATATATATATATTGTCAAGAACTAGCTAGTAGCTAGCTAGATACCATTAACTTACATGTTGATGATGTGAAATTGTTCCACTATTAATATATACACATAAACTGTTTGCAAACTAAAGTAAGAATACTATACGTTTAAGTTAACATTGTTTGCTGCAAAATAATGCTATATGCTGCTACAAGTACGTACGCTTAAGTAACATTTTTTTGAGTAGAAATCTCATAAAACTTAGTATTCTCTCCTATTTGATATCATGATGCAAAATAATACATCTCGTGTTCCTAATCATCTACCTCCAATACTATGCCATGTAAATTTAATATAAGATTAATGCAGGAAGATGCTTTCAACCAACAATCAAATCTACAAGATTTGTTTTGGAAAAGTGTTCATATACTCTCCGAGAACATCCTAAACTGTTGGCCTTTCAACAAGCTCATAAGGCAAAGAGCTATTCAAACCACAATAAAACTCATTCACTACCATAATGAAGCCACTCGATACCTTACCGGTGGATGTGTGTCAAAGGTTTTACTCTAAAATGTTTTTCTCTTCCGATATATCTTTCATTTATTCAAACGAAACAAAATTAAAATATATAATTTAACTATTAACAAATTTTATGTCCGTATTTGGTAGGTATTTTGTATGCTTGCATGTTGGGTAGAAGAGCCAGAGGGTGATTATTTTAAGAAACATCTTGCTCGAGTCCTTGATTTTGTATGGATTGGTGATGATGGTTTGAAGTTCCAGGTTAGTCTCTCTCTTTTTTTTTCTTTTTTTTGTTCGGAACCTATGGAAAAGAACGAGTAATTGCACTCTGTAACATACTTTGAAACAGAAATTAAGAAGTTATATGCTGATAGAAGAGTTAGTTTTTTTACTGTCAGAGAAACAATTACCACCAGTATACGAAATATTTAATCAATTTCATATGTTTTATTTTAGATTGCCTTTAAATATGTAGAGAAAAAACCTAAAATACCATTAAATTATGTTTTTGGTCCAAAAATATCATCACCTATATTTTTCTTCCCAGAATACTACAAACATTTAAGTCCAAAATTATCACAAACCTTACATTGATTTTTAAGAGTTTATAATTTATAAATGATTTTAAGAGTTTATAATTTAAAAATGATTTTAAGAGTTTATAACTTAAAGTTTTTGCGTTTATTAAGTACTATGTGCGGGATAAATAGATTTAAATAAAATATTATAAGTAAAATTATTATTTGAGATTTAATATTTGTTTGTATAAAACAAAATATGTAAGTAAAGTTTTTTCGTTTATTCAAATTTGCGTTTATTTTCTGTAAAATATGTTTCACCCATGAAATATTTAAATTTGGAAAAGAATTTTTAGGTGGTGTAGAAAGTTTTGATGTCTTTTTGTGTTTCGAAAAATCAAATTCAAATATTTTATAGTTCACATTATTATCAATATCACTATACCATTAAATAGATAAAGCAATATTTTTAAACTAATAGATTTAATTTAAACTAATCCTAAGTTTAAAAATGCAATGAGAAAATGATAAAAGTGATAAATAAATGAATATTTTTTCTTGTTTGTGAAACGTAATTTACTTTTAATAAGTAAATAGGTTATAAAAATGATTATTAAATATATTTTTGGATTTAATAGTTGATTAAATCTTTCATTTTTATAAATTAATAAAAAAAATATTGGCTCATAATATTGCAGTGGCATATTTATGTAAATAACAATAAAAAGTAAGAGCATTTATTAGAAAGGTAAATGAGCTCTAGGAGCCGACAACTCAGTTTTTTTTTAGAGTGTTTCTCTATTAATATATAGGAGATTTTAGGTTTAACTTTTGTGTTATTTTCAAAAAATATATTTTAGTGATATTTTTGGCATAAAAAGAAAAACTAGTGATGGTTTTTTGTGATATTTTTGGGAAAAAAAAACTAGTGATGGTTTTTTTGGAACAAAAGCTCATTTTAGTGGTACTTTTGATAATTACCGTCAAATATACAACAACTAGTCTAATTACCAATAATACTCCCAAACTAAAAACACATAAGTCAGCCATATAACTTCTATAACAAGATAATCTGATTATCTTAAACGTACATAAAATAGAAAACTTAAGATTTTGTGGGTTAGTCTAGTACTATTCTAGTATTTCTCGCTGTGCATATATGATGCTGATTCATCAAAAACATATATATTTACTTGGTGCAGATTTCTGGTAGTCAATTGTGGGATACAGCCTTTTCACTAAAAGTCATCTTAGCTGGTAATGTTGATGACGAGATTACGTCAACCCTGAAAAAAGGATATGACTTTCTGAAGAAATCTCAACTTACACAAAACCCACCTGGTGACCATCATAAAATGTTTAGAAACATTACAAAAGGTGCATGGAGTTTTCCTGACAAAGATCAAGGATTGCCAGTATCAGACTGTACTGCTGAGAGTTTAGAGGTGAGTACATGCATGCATTCGCCTTCTCTCAATGTATTAATAACTCGCCATTACTTCATTATATGCATGTTGTGTGTGTCACGGCTAGTGTTGCCTAATGTTTGAAACCATGCCATTGGAGTTCACTGGTGAGAAAATGGATGTAAAGAGACTATATGATGCAGTCAACTTGATTCTTCATTATCAGGTTATTATAGTACGTACGTAAGAAATTGGTTAATAATGTTCACTAATTTGTTATAATAATTCTCTCAAAGTTCTTTTTCGATATTAATATTAACAGAGCAAGAATGGTGGCTTAGCAGCATGGGAACCAGCGCATGGGAAAACTTGGCTAGAGGTATTGACCATTTTAAATATATTTTGTTTCAAGATTGGCTTATATATGACTGTAACAAATGGCTAAAATCAATCTCATGTAGTGGTTTAGTCCCGTGGAGTTTATGGAAGACGCAATAGTGGAGCATCCGTAATTTTTATATATTTTACCTTTTTCTATTTTATAATCATTATTTTTCTTCTTCTTTTTTTTTTCTTTTTGGGTAAATGTATTGGTTATAAATTTTTTTAGGTATGTAGAATGCACAGGGTCATCGATAGTAGCAATGGCTCGTTTCATGAAACAATTTCCAAAACATAGAAGACAAGAGGTGGAAAAGTTTATCAAAAATGGAACAAAATTTATTGAGGATGTTCAAATGGCAGATGGTTCGTGGTATGGAAACTGGGGAGTGTGCTTCCTCTATGGAACCTTGTTTGCATTAAGAGGATTAGTGGCTGCAGGCAATACCTACAACAATTGTGAGGCTATTCGTAAAGCAGTTCGATTCCTTCTGGACACGCAAAACACCGAAGGCGGATGGGGAGAGAGTTATATCTCATGTCTCAAAAAGAAATACATTCCTCAAGTTGGAAACAACAAAACGAATGTTGTGAATACAGGGCAAGCACTTATGAGTCTAATTTTGGGTGGTCAAATGGAAAGAGATCCTCGACCGGTTCACCGAGCTGCCAAAGTCTTGATCAATTCACAATTGGATAACGGAGATTTCCCACAAGAGGTATTAATATGTTAACTTAGTTAAATTTATGAGACATATTTCAACAAATCTTGTTATAATCATTACATAAACTATACAGAAAATGTTGTTTCTTTGTTTCTTTCTTCAGGAAATGAGTGGGGTGTTCAATGTCAATTTGAAGTTCCATTCTCCTAATTATAGGAACATCTTCACTCTTTGGTCACTCGCAAATTACACGCAGGCCCTTCGAGATCTGCTCCGGTGAGAACTCCACTCTTTAGTTTATCAACACAGTCACTTTTCAATCTTAATACATTTTCCTTATTATGTGAACAACTTCTGTCTAGTTTTTATATATTGGGTTTGTTGTTGTATCTATTGTGTGTGTTGGTTTATTAATTTTTTTACACTATATACCAAATCGTATTTGAACTCAAGTGAACATAAGAGGTAAAACAACAACAACAACAACACTAACAACCCCAATACATTGATACACGATTTGGTATAATGTAAAAGTCCCACACTCATGAGAAGTGGGTTTCTAATTTGGTATTTGATCTTTTTTCGTTGAAGTATTTGGTCTTGAGTTTTTATTTTTATTTTGTTACAGTAGGTTTTGATATTTCTTTTTACAACATGATTGTGGATTATATAATATTTTTAAAAAATGTAACGTAAAATTTACCTAGCCAAATAGAGTTTTTTTTTAGTGTAGAAAATAAAATTTTAAAGAAAAAGAACTGATTAGGTATTTTGTTCAGACAAGGCAAAGCAAAATAGAACATTTTAGTGACTTTGTTAGTGACTTCGTCAATAGTCATTCTCAGCTTAAGTTGCCATTGTTTCTTGTGACGGCAAACTCATTTTACATAAACTAAAAACATAATTATGTACTTAAGAGTATAAAAAGGTATGATTGAATTTTTTTTAAAAACAATTTAAATCATTATCTGCTTAATGGCAAATGGACATGTAAATTAATGTAGTAACTATAAAATCATAATGTTAAATGTAATTTGTTAGAAAAGAGTCTTCGAACTTGGTTAAGCTCGACGGCAAAACACCAAATTAAAAAAAAAAAGTATTTTCTGAAAAAATTATTTCTAACAATTTCTCTATTTTCTAAGACATGGCCGTTAACTTTTTTTCCTTTTAATATTTCTCTAAAAATAATCAGTTTTGAAAGTTTTTATGTTGCATGTAAAAACATTTTAATTTGGTAAATAAATTTTTAAATTCATACAAAAAAATATAGGAACAAAACTATGTCGTTTAAGTGAAAATAACTATTTCAGTGACAGGACAAGTGTTTTTTTCTCCATCAATGTTTTGATATTCAACATTTTAATTTTGCCTTGTGAAGGCAACAATCGCGTGACAGAAGAGTGAAGAGACACCGTTCACAAACTGACAAATTCTATTACCTTAAGTAAGTATAAGGTCCAGATTATTCTTCCCTTTTCCTCTTCTCTCATTAACCCCATTAAGCTAATCGAACTAGGGCTACAAATAATTTCGATTCTGATTCAACCAAATCCAGAATTTGAGTGTTAAATCGTCGAAAAAATCGTATCTTTGGAGATGGGTCTTTGGGATTCACTTCTTAACTGGCTCAGGAGGTACTGTTTCTTCTTTTTGTTTGCTCTCTGTTTTGATTTGGTCGCTTTGTTCTTCCATTGAAGTATCTTGTAAATATCGTTCTGGGTTTAGTAAAAGCCTCGAACTTGTGTCACTTGTGTTCCATAATATGTTACTTCTCTTGAGACTCTTTTGATTTGTTAGGCTATGTTACATTTATATGAAATTGGTTTATTAGAAATCTACCTTTATTTGCAGGTTTCTTGTGTGGTATTTATCTCTAGTCGATTGAGAATTTTATAATTCGTTTGTAGTACTGATGCTTTATTTGGTGTTACTATGCATCACAAGGGCTCATTTATTTGAAGTAGGGGAATAAATCGAATGATTTAAATGCTAAGAAAAGTGTTGGTTTACATCTTCTTCAGACATTAGATTTTGATTCAGTGTTTGTTTACTATTGCTTTGTCAGCTTATTCTTCAAACAAGAGATGGAGCTCTCACTCGTTGGGCTTCAGAATGCTGGGAAGACTTCACTTGTCAATGCCATTGCTGTGAGTTAAATCTTCAAAGGGTTTGTAGTCGATAAATAGTATTTTCCAACAACTCTAATCTTACGCGTTTCACTTCTTGTTTTCTTTGGATTTTTCAAGACTGGAGGTTACAGTGAAGATATGATACCAACTGTAGGATTTAACATGAGGAAAGTTACAAAAGGAAATGTTACAATAAAGATTTGGGATCTTGGAGGGCAAAGAAGGTTTCGTACCATGTGGGAGCGTTATTGCCGTGGAGTTTCCGCTATTGTGTATATCCTCTTTTCGATATCTTTTTTAAAGATTCCCATGTTGCTGTTTGGTAAAAAAAAATCTTGATGATTGTTATGGTAATATTTGCAGGTATGTGATTGATGCTGCAGATAGAGATAGTGTACCGATATCAAGAAGCGAATTGAGTGATCTGTTAACGAAACCGTCTTTAAATGGCATTCCTCTTCTGATTCTTGGCAACAAAATCGACAAGTCTGAAGCTCTTTCTAAGCAAGCTTTGGTTGATCAACTGTAAGTTTCTTTCCCTTCAAGTCCATTGAACAAGATCTGAATTCCAAGTATATGACTTGGATTTGTTTTGATGTAGAGGGCTTGAATCTGTAGCAGACAGAGAGGTTTGCTGTTACATGATCTCGTGTAAGGACTCGATAAACATAGATGCGGTCATCGATTGGCTCATTAAGCACTCGAGAACCGCTAAATAAAACAGCTCATCATCGGTCCAGAGGAAAACAAAGCTTGTTTTGGTTTCTTGATGTTGTTTTATTTGTTGAGAATTTCAATCAGATGTAAATCATCAGCTTTTGGTTTCTTCTTTTGTGTTAAAATCTTGTTTACAAATTCTTCAATGTTCAAATACTTTTGGTTTATCAAGTATATACAGTCCAATTTTATTTAACTTATGGTTTATGAAGTAAGCTTTATGTAAATCAGAACCCGGTTTAGTCCGGTTAAAAATTCATAGCTTCTTGGTGATGTAAATCCATCAGCATATTGTTTCATTTTGGTATAAGCCGGTTTAAGCAATATAAACAAGGGTTTGTTTGCATATTAGTATATTTTAGAAACTTAATTGGCAAACTAATACATTTACTATTTAAAATTGGAAAAATAGGTGTTGTGTAATAAAGAATGTGTGAGATAGGGGAAATTGTGGAACATATGCTTAGATAAGAAAATTACCAAAAGGGGTATGTGAGTGGGTGAGAAATAAAGTTTTTTTTTTCTTTCAATCATAATTATTCAAACAATTGTTAATGTTATTTTTATTAAAAAAAATTTTAGATACACAAAAAAATCTATATTCTTTTCTTTACAATTTGATAAGAATTTTATTTAATAATTTTAATATATATTATATACATCTTTTGTATTTGTACACTTTATTTTGTGTACAAATGTCTATACACTTTATTAAGTTTACAGACACACAATATTAAGTGTACAGATGTAATTTGAACAAAACCAATTGCGATATAAATATCTGAAACCCTAAGAATTAAACAAATTACACAAATAACATATGCACACTTAATAATGTGTACGGACATCTGTACATTTAATAATATGTACGGATATTTGTATACTTAATAATGTGTACAGACATTTGTATACTTAATAATGTGTATGGATACAAAATTTGTAAAATTTTTTTTAACATTATCAAATAAAATTATCAAACAAAAAACATATCAAATTATAAAGAAAAAAAACAAAGATTTTTATACATTGTTAAAATTTTCAAAAGCCAATTTTAATTACCTAGCATTTTGTTTTTAAGATCGTAAGGAGCATATATTCAATAAAATAAAAAAATTAGAAACTAAATGACATTGTTGTAAATATGAAATGATTACGAAGGTGAAAAGTCACGTGAATAGTAGAAAACAGTAAAAAGTGTAGAATTTGCTAATTGTAAATAGTGATCGTTCTACTTTTATAATTATGTTTTGAAAAGTGTCAATTTTTCCAAATAAGTCTATAAACAGACACTGAATCAATATCAGAAACGAGTTAAAGCCGGTTAGAATAAGAGCTTTATGGATTCTTTACTCATCATATTATATAATCTTTTTGTCTAACCAATTCTTAAAATATTTCTAAAATATTACATGCTTTATTGAATTTATGAAGTAACAACAAAGTCCAGTTTTATTCCTATCTTATGAAAACCAAAAAACCCGGTTAAAACCAGTATAAGACATCAAAGCTTACTAGTAACATTAACATTCCTAATCTTAGACGATTTGGGTGACGTGTCCTTGGGAACAACCACAGTAAGAACACCGTTCTCCACGTAAGCTTTAACTTGGTCGACTTTCACATTCTCCGGCAACTCAACACGCCGCAAAAACTCACCTTTACCGGAAAAAGCTTCTCTCTCCGCCACGTGCCACACCAAATCCTCTTCTTTCTTCTTGTCTTCCTTCTTTAACCCTTCTCCTCTTATACTCAAAACGTTCCCTTCTTCGATCTGCACTTTTATGTCATCTTTGTTGTAACCAGGAACGTTGATCTTGAAGATATGAGAGTTTGAAGATTCCATCCAATCAATCAGAGCCGTTGATCCTCCTGACCATTCTTGGAATCTTCGAAATGGATACAAGAATATTCCTCCGTCAGCCATATCCTTCAACCTCTTAGCTAAGCTTGTTGCTAGTCATGTCACATGTGTTGTGTGTATGTATACATATATATTTGAGTGTTAAGTATTTATCAACAAGTCTAGACTGTTCTTCGTTATCTTGTTCCGTCATGACTCCAGAACATTGGAGAAGATAAAGAGGTAGTTGTAAGCTACGGTGCGGTGTATATTGCTATCGTGGTTCGTGGATATCGGTTGATTACAACCGTTGGATGAGATTCCAGGATTTTACAAGTGTTTGTGCCTTTTGTTTTACACTACTGTATTTATTTGTCAAATTTGCTGTATTTCAGCTTTGTTTCCAATATAGTACTCTTTTAATTTATAAATCTTGGATTTAGATGTTCTTAAGTGTATAAACCAGTGTGGTTCAATTTAGGAACTTTATGCTTCTTTCACGATTGTTACATTAGATCCAATCGCTCTGTTGAAGTATCCAAAATCTTTGGACCTTCTTATTCACACTAGTATAATAGATGAGTTCTATATGGCTTAGATTTGTTTCTAGTTTATACAATATGATTGTTCAATCAAATCATCTTTTGTTACGGTTTTTTTTTTACATATAACTGAGTTTTTGACAAAGCTAGGAGTTATATATTTCACACAGAAGACTAGATAGAGATGCAGAGATGCACAAAACCTTAATTAGCTCTTTGGAAAGAGTTTAATTTGTAATTAATTGATGATTACAACTTTTTCAAGTTGCGATAATTGTAAGTATACACAACAGAAGAAGGCTTTTTGACCTTTACACAACAAATTTTACGATGCAACAAGTACCAAAAACAATTTCTGATATTTTACAAGAAAACCATATATGATATATCAGAACGTCGATACAGAAAAAATTCGAGACAGAACGGAATATGTAAGAAGGATTACCCTTAAGAAATCAAACAGAACTCCAAAATCTTCTTAACCGTAACCCTAAATCTTGAGTCTCCTCCTCGTACGGAACACCGCGACACAAGGGACACGAGTTTTGACGAACAAGCCACTTGAAAAGACAATCTTTATGAAACATATGCAGACATCGAGGCATCCGGATGATGATTCCCGAAAAATTCTCAAAGCAAATCGAACACGTAGAATCCGGTGTACAAATCGAACACGGAGAATCCACACTCTGTTCTTCCGACAACCTCTGTAATACTTCAGCGGAAGCACCTCTCGGAACAGAACCAACAGGCGAGAAAATCACACGTATCTCCCAGATGAATTTCACACCGACGGTAACGAAAACAGGTTCTCTCAGAGAAACATCATTAGCAAACGAGTGATTGATTTGACGAGCTATTTGTTTACCTATATACCCACAACAAGGAACATCTTCCTCCTCAGTCATCGGAGGAACAGAAACTTGTTCATCACATAAGAGGTCAGAGAGATGGCTAGACGTGAAGCTACGTGGGAACAAGTGGATATAAGAATTTGGTACAAGTGGTTTTTCAGAAGAATTTAAAAGTGTTACAATTCCACTTTCGTCTTCCATTGACTCATCGATCACTATTTCTTGATAGATTTTGACTATGTTCTTAGACTCTTCATTCATTGCTAGATTCGAAACCGACGCAGTGACTTTGATTGACAGAATATATTTTTCCATTGCGCAGAAAGAAGAATTCAAACCCTATTTTTTTTTTGGATTGGATTGAAGAGAAAATAATAATCGATTCCTTCAGAATGAGCGCCCTTATATATTAGAGAGATAGAGTAATGATATTTCCTTTTCTTTTTTCCAATCATATATATATATATATATATATATATATTTTTTTGCTGTGATATTTTCCTTTTTTGGTCAAACTCAAACTTCCAAAGATTTGTTTGGTACTTGCTCGCGGTTTATTCTGGTTTAAGTAGACCAGGCAGATTTTAATGGACAAGAAAATAACAACCGTTGGATGAAAAATTAGTATTTAGGAGAGTTATTTGGACCTCTCTTTGTTTGTTGTCCTTCACTCCTTTTACGTTTTGCAGCCCTTAGTAAAATTTTATCCCTTAAATGCTAATAAACATGGTACTAGCTTAGTATTAAAAGACTAAAGAATGTACAAAGATGAAATTGACACCAAATCATATATATGAAAGTAAAGTTTTAGTCTCTCTTTATTAGTTGATTTTCATTTAACGCTTTCTAATTTTTTTTTTTTGCTTTCTAATTGTTTAATTTAATTGCTTTAAACAATATTTAATACCCAATTAAAACAATATATTTATAAAATAAAATAAATTATGCATTAATCATATTCCACCACTTAATTTTATTCAAACACAATCATATACATAAAAGTAAGGTGTCACTCAATCCTTATTGGTCCATTTAGCATTTAATTTCTAAAAATAATAATATTTATTTTTAATTAAATTAAAAATATAACAATGTACATTAATTTATACTTTAAATCTACACTTTACTATTAAATTGTAACATAAATCACATAAATTATGAATTGACTATTTTTCCATTTCTTTTCATTCAAACACACTATAAATTATAATTGTAACTCCTCTAATTAAAAATTATTTTATTAATATAACTTTCATCCCTTGAAATCCTATAAATAACCATTCTCACATCATCATCCACCATATCTCAAATTCTAAATATTTTATTTGTTTTGTTTATATTCTTGCATGGATTCAAAACTCATGGTAAGAGTGTGATTATATGTTTTGTTAGATTTATCTTATATTTTGTTCAATTTTATTTCTTTGTTTTTATGTATTTTTTCCTTCTTTCTTTGTCTTCTTATTATTTTTAGTTTTTAATTACATATGTATAATAAAATATTTAGAAATATAACTTTCATCCCTTGAAATACTATAAAAAAACCATTCTCACATCATCATCCACCATATTTCAAATTCTAAATATTTTCTTTCTTTGTTTATGTTCGTGCATGGGTTCAAAACTCATGGTAAGAGTGTGATTATATATTTTGTTAGATTTATCTTATATTTTTTTCAATTTTATTTCTTTGTTTTTATGTATTCTTCCTTCCTTCTTTGTCTTCTTATTATTTTTAATTTACAATTACATATGTATAATAAAATATTTTAGAAATGTAACTTTCATCCCCTGAAATCCTATAAATAACCATTCTCACATCATTATCCCCCATATCTCAAATTCTAAATATTTTCTTTGTTTTGTTTATGTTCTTGCATGGGTTCAAAATTCATGGTAAGAGTGTGATTATATATTTGTTAGAATTATCTTATATTTTGTTCAATTTCATTTCTTTGTCTTTATGTATTTCTTATTATTTTTAATTTTCAATTACATATGTATAATAAAATATTTTAGAAATGTAACTTTCATCCCTTGAAATCCTATAAATAATCATTTTCACATCATCATCCACCATATCTCAAATTCTAAATATACTATTTGTTTTGTTTATATTCTTGCATGGGTTCAAAATTTATGGTAAGAGTGTGATTATATATTTCGTTAGATTTATCTTTTATTTTGTTCAATTTTATTTCTTTGTTTTTATGTATTTCTTCCTTCCTTGTCTTCCTTTTATTTTTAATTTTTAATTACATATGTATAATAAAATTTTGGTGGCTGTAAAAATAATTATCGATGCAGATTCAACGATACTAATTTCTGATCAAAGCCCAATCAGAGAATCAAGCTAAAGAAATCATCTTCATTCATATATATTTATTTTAGTTTTAAAAGTATGCAATTTTTTAACAGAATAAACTGTTATAATAGAATTATTAAATCAAATTTTTTTATATACTTATCATTATATTTAGTTCTTGTGATCCAAAATATAATTATATAAATATCATTATAATTTTTATTTAATTCATAATTTTGTAATTTAGTGATTTTCTATATAAAAAACAATTTGATATTTCATTTCCAAAATTTTACTACAAAGAAAAAATCATTAGAATTTAACCTAGAATTTATCTTATATTAATCTTTGGGATTTTTAATTTCATTTCATATGATTTTATAGAAAATATATTTAATTGATACTTATAAATAAATTTGGAATTTAATTATTAAGTGTTTTAGGTAAATTTTGAATATCATATAGTAAATTTTTATTTTTATCATTAACAACAGTTTTTAAATAAGTGGTATATTTTGATATTGTATGATTTGAATATATAAAGTGTATTATTGACATTTAGGAAATTTGTTTGTTATATATTGTATTTATGGGAGAATTTTAAAAATACATCTTTTTCAATACCACATTTCATAAATACTATTTTAAAAAACTTTATTAAAAAAATATTCTCAGACAATATTTATAATTTTATGATTATTACATAAACCAAAATGAATTATAACATAATTAATACAACAACTCCCAAGATATTACCTAGTTAGTAGTGGATGCGAAAGATGAAATTGAGCTTTAATCTATGCCACATAACACTAAGAAGAAGAGATTTTCTTAGAAGAATGACATGACATGTTGAGAGAGAGAGTTCAACAATGCTTATGTGGCTAGTCTTAAAAGCCTCGAATAACTTTTTTTTATTAGTAGTAGATTTTCTAATTTAGCTTTGTCTTAGACTACTATGAGAAAAAACTACACTGATCCAAATTAAAGGTTTAATTACTAAACCAAATCATAAAATATAAGGGTTAGTGGAGTCAATTTCATATTTAAAATACATTTTTTGGTTTATTAGAAAAAAAGTAGAAAAATTCTAAAAATATAATTTTTTTTGAAGTATTTTTAAAAACTTCATTTTTCAATGTCATTTTTCAAAAATATTATTTCATGATGTCAATTTTCAAAAATATTCCTTTTTAATATACTTTGGTTTCTTCTTTTGTGTTAAATCTTGTTTTACAATTCTGTTCAAATACTTTCGGTTTATGAAGTATGTATATATTATATACAGTCCAATTTTATTTAGCTCATGTAAATCAGAACCCGATTTAGTCCGGTCAAAAATTCTTAGCTTCCTGGTGATGTAAATAGTAAATCCATCAGCGTCTTGTTTCATTTTGGTATAAGCCGCTTTAAGCAATATATAAACAAACACTGAATCAAAATCAGAAACCGGTTAAATTCGGTTAGAATCAGAGCTTTCGGGTTATGTAAAATCTTCAGTATTGTGGGTTCTTTGCTCATCATCTATTATATAATCTTCTTCGTTTAACCAATTCTTAAAATATTTCTAAAACATTACATGCTTTATTGAATTTATGAAGTAACAACAAAGTCCAATTTTATTCCATCTTATAAAAACCAAAAACCTGGTGAAAACCGGTTATGACATCAAAGCTTTCTAGTAATAGTAACATTCCTAATCTTGGACGACTTGGGTGACGTGTCCTTGGGAACAACAACAGTACGAACACCGTTCTCCACGTAAGCTTTAACTTGGTCCACTTTCACATTCTCCGGCAACTCAACCCGCCGCAAAAACTCACCTTTACCGGAAAAGGCTTCTCTCTCCGCCACGTGCCACACCAAATCCTCTTCTTTCTTCTTATCTTCCTTCTTTAACCCTTCTCCTCTTATACTCAAAACGTTCCCTTCTTCGATCTGCACTTTTATGTCATCTTTGTTGTAACCAGGAACGTTGATCTTGAAGATATGAGAGTTTGAAGATTCCATCCAATCAATTAGAGCCGTTAATCCTCCTGACCATTCTTGGTATCTTCGAAATGGATACAAGAATATTCCCCCGTCACTCAGCCATGTTCTTCAACCTCTTAGCTAAGCTTGTTGCTAGTCATGTCACATGTGTATATATAAATATATATACATATATATTTGAGTGTCAAGTAATTTATCCACAAGTCTAGACTGTTCTTCGTTATCTTGTTTGGTCAATTTTTTTTCTGACTCCAGAACATTGGAGAAGATGAAAAGGTAGATGTAAGCAGTAAGCAACGGTGCGGTGTATGAGATTCCAGGATTTTTCAAGTGTTTGTGTTTTTGATTTGTTTAACACTAGTTATTTGTGTCTTTCATCTGTTTTGTCAATTTTGCAGTATTTCAGAATATTGGATTAAGATGTTCTTTAAGTGTATAAAGCTTTGTGAATCATTTTAGGAATTTTATGCTTCTTTCATGATTGTTATAGTAGATCCAATCGCTCTCTGTTGAAGTATATCCAAAATCTTTGGACTTCCTATTCTATACAGATTTATTCAGACTAGAAGAATAATAATAATAATAATAGATGAGTTATATATAGACTTGTTTATAAGTTTTTTTTTGTCAACCATTGGACACAACAGGCCGGTCCATTAGCCTAATCCCTACATTCGTAGGGAGCGGGACTCGATCTCTGGTGCCTTATGCATTAAGGACTTACCTTCGGCCACTGCACTAAGATCACTTCACACTTGTTTACAAGTTATACAATATGATTTGTTAAAGTAACCAGTTTTTGTTACAGTGTTTTTAACG
Organism: Camelina sativa; assembly: GCF_030686135.1. Lineage (NCBI taxonomy): Eukaryota > Viridiplantae > Streptophyta > Magnoliopsida > Brassicales > Brassicaceae > Camelina > Camelina sativa. The sequence continues at coordinate 21,695,844 of NC_141889.1, read as the reverse complement.
ACCCGGGACTCAAATTATAGGTTACTTAACACACAAGTATGCGGAGAGCAACATCAGCTTCTTGTAAAAATAGTGGCAGCAACCATTATTGGTAGCCGTATTTTCTGGTGACACCAACGACGCCGGCAATGTCTATAAAAAGAGCTGCAGCGATAAGAAAAAAGAACAGGATCATAACTGAGTTTTTGACAAGACTATGAGTTATTTCACACAGAAGACTAGGAGACGCTGAGATGAAACAAAACCTAATTAGTTCTTTAGAAAGAGTTTTGTAATTGGTGATTACAACTTCTCTCAAGTTGCGATAATTGTAAGTACACACAACAACTTTTATGGTGAACAAGTACCGAAATAATTTCGATATTTCACCAGAAAATCATATGATATATCAAAACGTCGATACAAGAAAATTGAGACAAAACGGATTTCAAAATCTTCTTAACCCTAACCCTAACCCTAACTTTAGTCCTAAGCCGAAGTTTGAGTCTCCTCCTTGTACGGAACTCCGCGACACAAGGGACACGAGTTTTGATGACCAAGCCACTTGAAAAGACAATCTTGATGAAACATATGCAGACATCGAGGCATCCGGATGATGTTTCCCGATAAATTCTCAATACAAATCGAACACGTTGATTCCACTATCTGTTCTTCAACCAACCTCTGTAATACTTCAGCTGGAGCACCTCTCGGAACAGAAACAGCTGGCGGCAAAATCATACGCCTCTCGTAGATGTATTTCACATTGACGGTAACGAAAACAGGTTCTCGAAGAGAAAAGTCATTAGCAAACGAATGTTTGACTTGAAGAGCGACTTTTTTACCTATATCTCTGCAAAAAGTAACTTGTTCATCACGTAAGAATTGAGATAGATCATGTAGTTGATCTAAATATCCACAGCAAGGAACTTGTTCATCACGTAAGAGTTCAAAGAGATGACTTGATGACGTGCAGCTACGCGGAAACAAGTGGATATGAGAATTTGGTTCATGTAGACTTTTAGAAGAATCTATTAGTGTTACAATTCCACTCTCGTCTTCAATTGACTCTTCGGTCTTTACGCCTTGATAGATTTTGACTATGTTCTTAGACTCTTTATTTATTGCTAGATTCGAAACCCACGTAGTGACATCGATTTTCACAATATGGTTAACTACTACCATTTGCGCAGAAGAAGAATTCAAACAAAAACTAAACCTTAGGTTTTGGATGGGATTGAACGGATCGGTGACTAATTAAGACTTGTCTTTAAGAGAAGAGAGGTGAACAAAACCGGTATACATAATTGTTCTAACCCTAAAATCTAAGCCCAAATCCTTATTTATAAATCTAAACCCATATATAAACTAATTTAATTGTAAAATCTAAAACAAACTAATATTTAACTTTCTTTAATTAAAAGTACACATATTTTGTTTTTTTTTTGTTTTTTTTTTAAATTGATTTATTTTTTAAATGTAAAATTACATATAAGATTATGATTGGTTTAAAAATGAATAGGTGAATAAAAAAGGTTAACCCAAGTATTTTTAAAAAATTTATGTCTTCAGGATTGAATTAGGTAATGTTTAAAGTTTGGAAAATATTTTGTTACCAATTATATATATATATATATATATCATATATTCCTTAATTGGAGATTTTTCTTTTTCTATCAAACTTCCAAAAATACGTGTAGTACTTGCTCTATTTGTTCTGGTCTAAGTAGACCAGGCAGATTTTAGTGGACAGAAGATAACAACCAATGTTGGATAAATATTAATATTTACGGGAGTTATTTGGACCTCTCTTTGTTTGTCGTTTACTCCTTTTGCCAATATGTACCTAAAATATTTGTATTTTTCTCAGATGGGTTTTAATCATTTTTATCGGTTTTATACCCATATTTGATAGATAACGAATTTAATAAAAATTTAACCGACCATTAATCCAGTTCAGTTTGACCATGGTCTAATCGTTAGGTCATTATGAAATTTAAAATACTTGTGCAATCAAATATAACATCCGTGTTCTGAAAAGCGAATATGAAGTAAACTGAGGGTTTAAATGGAACAACAGATAGTGGAGCATAAGCATTAAAGTGCATAAGCTCTCTGATTAATATAAGTATATAACACATTTAAATTATTAAAAGTATTTAATTAGAAAAATTAATAATCACTCCTTGCTATATATATTTTTAATATTTTCCACATTTAATCAATATTATAAATTTTTACATATATATATATATTTGTAATTTAATATATTTTTTAAAATATATATATATATATATATATATAATATAACACAATAATTAAAACAGTAATTAATATATATTATAACTTTTTATAAAACATTATATCTATATTTACATTTTTAAATTCAATATTTTAATTGGCTCTTTTGAGCTAATCTATTTAAGCTCTTGACAAATAAATTCAATATTTTAAAAATTTAGTATAATATAACACATTAAACTAAAATAAAATAATAATATAACAAAATGGCTAGAATGACATATAGTCAGAACATATTAGTTTTATGTTATGACATATTTGTTTTTGGTTGTGGAAAATTTAGTTTAGGTTAACAAAATATAGTGTTTGATAGCAGATGTTAATGAAAAAAAATTGACCAGTGAGCAATATAGTGACAACAAGTTTATGTTATGACCAATTTTTATTTTGAATCCTATAATGAAATATATATATATTTTTTTGTTTTTTTTAAACACTTCAATCAATTTAATAAAAGAACCCAAAAGTGCATACGCAAACTGTAACAATCCCCAAAAACAAAACCATATGATTTAAACCAAGGAAATAATCATGCCCTCTACAACGTTCCTCCTCAATCCGTGCATGCAACCACGCTGGTCCGCCTTTAGCCAGATAACATGTGAACCGTCCGTCCTTTGTAACGCTTTGAGCAATATCCCTAGCCAAAGAATTGGCTTTCGGTGAAGAGAGTTTAAAAGAAACCTCCCCTGTCACCTGTACTACTCCAGCAATCTTGTATAATTGAGAATGATACTTAGACCAAGCTGACAGCGCCGCCAAAGTCATTAATGTAGCTTGACAATCTTACCAAACTTCAACTGTTGAAAAAGGGAAGATCCTTAAGACTTATGAGACACCACAAAATAAAATTAAGTTCAGCTTATATTCTATTCAACCGTGGTAAGAAAGCATCTCTAGCAAGTAGAATTATATGCCCTTCATGATTCCTTAGCAACCAAGCTCTACCACAAAAGGGGGTTGCATTCACAATGAACAGTGGATATTGCATTTCAGACTCCCTCGGGAAGGAATTAAATCCAAAACTGTGGAGCAGTACCATGTCTCATACCATCCTTGGATGTTTCCTGTAACAATATATGTTGTTGATATAACCACACTTCAGAGTCCTCCAATGCGGTAGAAAGCACCACATGATGATCATGTCTTCTCTCTGAGAAAACAGAACCATTCCGCGCTTTCCAAATTCCCAAAGGATCCAAGGAATAGCAGACCAAATTTTACTCGGCAGCTCCATCCTCCTCATTAACTCTAGCACATAATCAATATTTTTTACTACACTTGCGGAAAAGCCCTGACTCAGTACAGGCAGAGAGATTTCAGTCCACACTCTACTTGCCAGAGTGCACCCAAAAAGAACATGAGCAACTATCTTTTCTGCAGCTTTGCATTCAGGACATAGAGGATTAACCTGTAAACCATGTCTTCACATGCACTCAGCAACTTCAATGATGCCACATAAAGCTCTACAAAGGAACATTCTGATTTTGGATTAAGTTAAAATGTCCTAAATCCCCTTCTTGACTTTGTTAACAATTAGAAATTCTCTTGGAAATGCTCCAAACCGTCTATCTCCTTTGTGTGAAGCCAATTACCACTCTTCACCAAATACTTCCCATTGACTGTATAAGCCAAAACATGACTATCCTAAAGAGTCTGACCTGGAGGGAAGTATCTGATTCGTGTGACCTCACAGAGTGGAAAGAGCTCCTCCAAGAGTTGCACATCCTAGTCACCAGTTTCAGTTAACAGTGAAGAGGCATGCACCTTCAAGTCTATCATTTGCTATCTGTCGAAAGGACGTCCTGGCTGATAGTCAAAGACCCATTTGCCTACCCATACACTTGTGTTTCGTCCATCTCTTATAGATTTCAACATTCCTCTCTCCAGCAACTTCCGCCCAAACAAGATACTACGCCACACATAAGAAGGTCTATATCCAATCCTCGCTTCCATGAAGTGTTTTTTCTTCAAAATATTTCTTGTTATACACTCTGCTAGCAAAGATTTTGGAGAATCTAATAAACAACATGCTTGTTTCACCAACAAAGCTTGATTAAATCGACATTTTCTTTAAAACCAAGACCTCCACGTTCTTTCGACTGAGAAATCTTTTCCCAAGAAATGTAATGCATTCCACTACAACAGAGCCATAGCTCTATTGATCTTCTTAATTACACTGATGTTTTGTCAGCCTAAAACATGATATAACATGCACCGGTAATGCCATCGCAACCATTACAGAAGGATGTTCGACATCAACTCCTTTGGTCCAGCCTTCTTTAACTATGTTAACAAAATCAGGCTTTAATTTCATCTCTTATGGAATAGAAACTATCCTTGCTACGAAATATTCTCACTCACAAACCGTGTGAGAAGAGGTCGATGATCTGAACCAATACACACCAAATACTAAGCTTGTACCCATGGGAAAAGCGGAAACCATGCTGCATTTTCCAACGCTATGTCGAACTTGCACTCAACATCTTGTTGTGTTCTCCAGCCCAGGAGAACTTACTACCAATATTGGGGATCTCCCGTAGAAGACAATCAGTGATCATGTTCTTAAGAAAGTTGATTCCGCCTGTGCTGGTCCACCAAGCTTTTCTGATTTATCCAGGATCTCATTAAGATCCCCCAACACTAACCATGAAGCATCTCTGGATACACTCACACTTACCAACTTTTCCCAAACAACTTGACGATGTTGAGATTTTGGATCCCCATATACGCATGAAATGAAGAAGGACATGGACCTGAGTTTCACTCTAACATCAATAATGCGATGATATGAACTGACTACTTCAATCTCGTATGATGCCTTCTAAAACAAAGCTAAGCCTCCACTAAAACCAACTGGATCAACAACATGTGAGTGATCATACGCCAAAGACCTGTGCAACTTAACCACATGATTACTATAGTTTTTCGTCTCTAGGAGGAACATAAAATCTGGAAAATGTTATGAATTGTCAAGGTGTCCCCCCCCCCACACACCTAAACCTTAAAAATTCCAAGTCATAAAGATCATTGATGAGTCAGCGGTTCCTCGTGTGGAAACACCTTTTCCTCAATGCGCTTGGTAAGTTTTTGTGAGACTCCAACTTCATCACTAGCTTTCCGATCCTTTTAAACAACAGACTCTCTTCTCCCTCCTGACCTTGTAAAGGTTGACTTGTATCACTGCCCTCCTGAAGAACTTGAGATTTCCTCCTCTATTGGTTTGGTCTTCTCAGTTTCCTAGCTTGTTTTAGTTTTTTTTTTCTGGTAGAGCCAGTCGAGAAAATACCTTTCAGATGAAAAAAGGGTTTTGCTATAAAATTTTAAAAGCTGACGTGGCAAGCGAAAAATAGGCGATTAGGGTTTTTGGCTTTCGTAACACGTATGTCGCTGCCGGCGATCTCTCCTGGTTGTCAGGCGGTCTTGCCAGAGGTTTCTGCTAGTCTAGTGGAGGTGGTTCCGCAGGGAAGTGGTGGTGATGGTTTAATCCAGGGGTTGTAACTTGGAAACGCTCAGGTTTTGGAGGATTCGTCGCAGATCCAGCGGGCGGGTTCGCAGAAAGGTAACCGTACTTGGCTTAATGTCGCTAAAAAGCATGTGTTCTCTCAGCAAAAGTTTGTTGTCTCGGAGGTTGATGGATTGGCAAAGGTGGTGGTGCCAAAGGAGGTGTATGCAGGGGCTAAACCGCTTTGGGATGATTTTTTGATCGGTAAGTTTCTGAATGAGAAAGCCCCACATGTGGGGAAGATTCATATGATAGTGAACAAGATCTGGCGCTTGGGAGATTAATCTTCCTTGATAGATGTTTTTGAGGTTAACGACTCGACAGTCAAATTCCGTGTTTGTTCTGCGGGGATTCGGCAGCGTGTTCTCAACAGAGGGATGTGGAACATAATGGATATTCCGATGATTGTCTCGAAGTGGTCACCGTTTACGGAGGATACTCAACCGGCAATGCGATAGATACCTCTTTGGGTTACGTTAACAAATGTTCCGCCATCGTTGTTTTCTGAGAAGGGTATTGAGTTTTTGGCCAGTGCCGTGGGTAAGCCAGTGCGACTTCATTCCAACACAGAGGCTTGTGTTAGTTTTGATGTAGCACAAATTCTTGTAGAAGCAGATTTGACAAAGGAATTACCGACAAAGTATATGGTTACAGGTGAGGAAGAGGGGGAGGTGGCCTCTACCGTCAAGTACACGTACCCTCGGTTGCCTCCAAGGTGTGGTTACTATCAAAAGTGGGGTCACTCAAGCGATACATGTCTCTCGCTTGCTAAGCAACCAGGTTCTCCCGCGCCTGTCTCTGTTCCGCAGGTTACTGCTGTAGATGATGCTGTTTTGAATAAGGGGGTGAATACGGTAGATGATGTTGGTAAATAGGGGGATTCAGGCAGTTCTCCTAAGTTGAAGGAGGCAACAGGCTCCTTAGACTTGGGGGAAGTGAGTAAAGAGCAAGCATGGGTCACTCCAACGAAAGCAGGACGCGGTTCTATTTTCTGGACAGCGGGACCCACGGAGGGAGTCTTTATTAGTTCAAACCATTATGCTGTTCTAGATGTCGATGATGGTGCAGATGATGTATCACCTGACGAGCAACCTTTGGCGACTGTAGGCGATGACAAGCAGTTGCCTCCTCCTCCAGTCTTGACTGATCACAAACCTTCACCTCCCGGGTTGGTTGCGCAGGGGACGAGTCGAGGGACTAAACCCAAGATTCCCCTCCGTCCTTCACTGCCTTGTGACTCTAAGACAGCGCACAAGGTCATCTCGAACTCTTCTACTCAATCCTCCAGGGTTAATCCTATGGCTCGAAGCCGGTCCCTCGCCCCAAAACAAGTTTAGATGTCGGGTTTCTTCTGGAATGTTCGGGGATTAAACAATATGTCTAAGCATTCCATTATAAGAAGATGGGTGGATGATCAGAGGTTTCAGTTTGGATGTCTTCTAGAGACGCGAGTTCGAGAACAGAGTTTTCAGAATATAAGTAATGCTGTTTTTCAGGGTTGGTCGGTGATGTCTAACTATGAGTATAATCCACGAGGTCGATTGTGGATTGTTTGGCGTGATACTGTGAGGCTTACTCCATTCTATAAGGGGGAGCAGGTCATTACATGTTCGGTGAAGTTAAATGATCAGGAGGAGGAATTTTTCTGCTCCTTTGTTTATGCACTGAATTTAGGGGAGGAACGCAGGGTCTTATGGCAGGAGCTTAAAGATCATTATGACTCTCCTATTCTGTGTAGTAAACCGTGGATGATTATGGGTGATTTCAACGAGACTTTAGATATGGCTGAACATTCGAGGGTGGATGATGTTCCAAGTGTCTCGCTCGGCATGCGTGCATTTCAGGAGGTGGTAAACTATTGTTCGGTTGCTGATATGACTTATCATGGTCCGTTGTTCACATGGTGGAATAAGAGGGATCATGATCCCATAATGAAGAAGTTATACCGTGTTTTGGTCAATGATGTGTGGTTGCAGGTGTTTCCGTCATCTTACTGTGTGTTTGAGTCTGGTGGTTGTTCGGATCATCTGCGGTGTCGTATCCATCTATCTGATGGGGAGACGGTTCCAATCCGAAAATGTAGGCCTTTTAAGTTTGTCAACCTGCTTGCTGATATGGAAGAGTTCAAACCTTTGGTGGCCAACTATTGGCAGGAGACTGAACCTTTGTCCTTGTCTACTTCCACTATCTTCCGTTTCACTAAGAAACTTAAAGGTTTAAAACCACTGTTTCGATCTTTGGCTAAACAAAGGATCCACTTTCTCGTCAAACGATCAAAGGAGGCCTCGGAAACGCTGTGTCAGAAACAGGAGGTGAATATGTTGGGTCCTACTACAGAGTCCATAGAGGAAGAACATGAGGCTTATCTAAGATGGGAACATGTAGCAAGACTGGAAGAGAAATACTTAAAGCAAACCTCGAAGTTACATTGGTTGAAAGTGGGGGATAAGAATAATAAAACCTTTCATCGAGCTGCAGAAACAAGGAAAGCTGTGAACACAATTAGGGAGATTTTTTGTCCAAATGGTTCTGTGGTCACAGGAGAGGATATAAAAATCGAGGCTGAGCGACATTTTAAGGATTTTATGCAATTGTCTCCGGAAGGTTTTGAGGGAGTCACGCTGGAGGTGATTCAAGACTTACTGGGATTTCGTTGTTCTCATGCAGATGCAACGACGCTCACTGCTTCAGTTTCTAAGGAAGAGGTCCGAACAGTCCTTTTCTCAATGCCAAATGATAAGTCTCCTGGTTCGGATGGCTTTATGTCAGAGTTTTTTAAAGCTAGTTGGGATGTGCTTGGTAATGAATTTACCCTTGCGATTCAATCGTTTTTTTGATAAAGGATTCTTGCCCAAGGGAGTTAACTCCACTATACTTGCACTTATCCCCAAAACCTTGGAGGCGCGTGTGATGAAAGATTACAGACCCATTTCTTGCTGCAATGTCCTCTACAAGGTCATATCTAAAATTTTGGCTAATCGACTCAAGCTTATTCTCCCTCAGTTCATCTCTGGAAATCAGTCGGCGTTTGTTAAAGACCGGTTGTTGATTGAGAACGTATTGCTTGCTACAGAACTAGTCAAAGACTACCACAAAGCTTCGATTTCTGAAAGATGCGCGATTAAGATTGACATATCTAAAGCTTTCGATTCAGTCCAATGGTCATTTATCCTGACTACCCTTTCAGCACTCGGCTTCCCTTCTCAGTTTGTGCACTGGATCCAACTTTGTATCACGACTGCTTCCTTCTCTGTTCAGATTAATGGAGAATTAGCGGGTTACTTTCCGAGTTCAAGGGGATTACGGCAAGGCTGCTCTCTATCCCCTTATCTATTTGTCATCTGCATGGAGGTGCTCTCAAAAATGTTGGACAAGGCAGCAAGCGTGGGGCGGTTTGGTTACCATCCTCGATGCAAGGCTGTTGGTTTGACACATTTAAGCTTCACATATGATATTATGGTTCTGTCTGATGGTAAATTACGCTCTGTTGCTGGCATAGTTGAGGTATTCGATATGTTTGCCAAACGATTAGGTCTTCACATCAGTTTGGAAAAGTTAACTCTGTATTCTGCGGGACTCTCAGACGCTGCTCGTATTGCCATTGCATCACAGTTTCACTTCGATGTTGGCCAGTTGCCAGATCAATATCTGGGGTTACCATTAGTTACTCGATGTTTAACAGTAACGGACTGCACACCTTTGTTGGAGCAAATCCGGAAACGCATCAGTTCTTGGACTGCACGTTACCTTTCATTTGCTGGACGTTTCAATCTTATCAGCTCTATTGTCTGGGGTGTCTGTAATTTCTGGTTGGGTGCTTTTAGTCTTCCGCGAGAATGTATTCGAGAACTTGATAAGCTTTGCTCTGCTTTCCTCTGGTCCGGTGTAGTGATGAACCCACATAAGGCAAAATTGTCGTGGGAAACAGTTTGCAAGCCAAAAGCAGAGGGGGGTCTCGGCCTTCGCAGTTTGGAAGTGGCAAATGACGTATGTTGCCTTAAGTTGGTTTGGCGTATTGTGTCACGAGGTGACTCTCTCTGGGTAAAATGGCTTGACCAATATTTGCTCAAAGGTAAATCTTTCTGGCTCTGCAAGGAGGTTGCGGCTGCAGGATCATGGATATGGAGGAAACTATTAAAGTATAGGGCATTGGCTGCTTCTTTTTGTAAGGTTGAAGTAGGCAACGGTAAGCATTGTTTTTTTTGGTATGATAATTGGTCTCCCCTGGGTCGATTGATTGATATCACGGGAGAGAGAGGTCTCATTGATTTAGGGATCACTCGGCATATGACCTTGGATCAAGCATGGTCTCTTCGTACCAGACGTCGACACCGTCTCCACAATCTAAACATGATCGAAGAGGCTCTACACTCGCAATACCAGGCAAGAACAGAGCACTCTGACCTTGTTCTCTGGCGGGGGAAGAATGATACGAACAAGGCTACCTTTTCTACCACCGACACTTGGAACCATATTCGTCCTCCCTCTCCCATTGTCCCGTGGCACCATAGTGTGTGGTCCACGCATATGACCCCAAAATACGCATTTTGTCTGTGGCTAGCGATTCAGAACCGGTTATCCACTGGCGAGAGAATTAGCCGTTGGAACAGAGGAGACTCTGGAAACTGTTTTCTGTGTCTGCAGTGCTTAGAAATTAGAGATCATCTCTTTTTCTCCTGCAGCTATTCTTCTGAAGTTTGGGCAGCTCTGGCCAAGGGGGTGTTCAAGGGCAACTATTCCACGACTTGGCAAACGGTTCTTACTTTTACTTCAGGTACTCAGCAGGACCGCCTTCATGGTTTCCTATCTCGCTATATATTTCAACTAGCGATTCACTCGATATGGAGGGAGCGCAATGGCCGTAGGCATGGAGAACCAGCGCTCAATGCAGGACAGCTAGTGCAGCGACTTGATCAGCAAATTCGAAACCAACTCTTAGCTATTCAGCAGATGGGCGATCGACGTTATGATGACGGTTTACTTTTATGGCTGAGTTCTAGAAGCTGACCCTATTTTTGTTTTCTTTCAGTTTCTCTTTCCTCAAACTTATATAGTTTGTTAGGCTAAAATTTCAATCTCACGAAGCACTAGTTGTACAAACGTTTTTATTGCTTTTGAATATAATTTAACATTACATTCAAAAAAAAAAATACCTTTCAAATCCGTTGGAACAAAAACCTTGACAAGACCTGTAGCATAGGTGGCTGAGAGGGGTTGTACTGGTTGAGATAAGCGAGTCATTGCCTTGCCAGTGCGAACAGCTGAGGCGATGTGTTTCTCAGCAGAGGTTGCCACAGAGCTTGCTCCCTCAAAATTAAAAGAAAACTAACCCTTTCCCCTTATCGACATCAAATGTAAACTTAGTTGGAGCTTCAAGTCGTAAAAGCATTTTCTGAACATTGAAATCAACCTCCAACTTTCACACAGACTTCCTAGAGACGATTATATTCAGAATGTTGTTTTCCATTGCAGCAGAAGACGAGCTTCAGACAAAAATTAAACCCTAATTGTGGGATTGGATTGAAGATCGGTGAAGAAGCAGTAATTAGAGAAGAGAAAAAATAATTTATTCATGTAAAATGAGTGACTTTATTATAATAATATTCTAGATTTTAACAATACACGGTGGCGGGCTTATGTTTTTATACTCTTCTTTAATTATATTTAATTTATATTTGATGTTTTATTAGTTTTTGAGATTTTTTTTTAAATAGAAAATATTCTATTTGTAGCATTTTAAAAATTTGCTTAATCTCTAGATTATAATTATATGGTAATAAATTTTTTGTATGGAAAATATAATTATTATAAAATTTGGTGGATTATTTGTAAATTGAATATATATATATATATATATATATATATATAACACTAGGAAAGAATTTTTGTACTGATAATTGTTGAATATTTAATTAAAATCTAAATAATCTTATTTATGTCAATTTACCATATTTCAAAAATTTTGGCAATTTTTTAGAGACTAAGAATATTGTAAATAAATTTTAAAATAATTATAACTAAAAAGGTAGAACACAAAATATACTTTAAAAATGTTAATACTTAAATAGATAAAGATAGAAAGTAATGTTTGGATTTGTTTTCCATCATATTTATTTTTTTTATTGCAAAATCGGATATTTTCCACTCTTTTTTTGTTTCTCAAACTTCAAAAAATATGTTTGGTTTATTCTGATTTAGATAGACCAAATTTTAATAGATAAGAAGCGAAAGATGGTAGCGCATTGAACCCGCGCATGGTGGATTCCACTGCCTTGATCCACTTGGCTACATCCCTCCCCGCCCTTCATTTTATTTTGTTTATACTATTGGATGAAAATATTACTATTACTTACGTGTTATTACGGACACCTCTCTTTTGGGTTTTGCAGCCCTATTATTACCAATTTTGATATAAACTCATGTAGAATTATCTTCAAGATCTCACATAAACTTTTTTACTTGTAGATTTTATATTTTCCAAACACAAACATCGACACTATGTACGATAGATATAAAATAAAATTGCTTTAAGAATAATGCTCTATTAATTTAAATAACAATGGAAAACTAAGTAAAATCATATTAAAACAAAGGCAAAGAATTAACACCACAAACCACAGTCGTCGTACTTTTAAACATAAACAAAGGCAAATAATATCAACAGCACAGACGACGAGTAAGACAACGAAGATGGCTGAGACAATGGCACCAACATGAATCATATTGCTTCTTCACAACACAACGAAAATTCTTTAGTTTATTTTTTTCTTCTTCGTTTAGACTATAGAGATTATATTTATAGACAGTCGTTTGTATGTTAATAAGGAAATTCATATATATATATATATATATATATATTACATTTATATAAAAGTAAAGTATATATAGTCACGTTATCTTCCGTAAATATTAACTTTACTTTTTTCCACAAAATGTTAAGAAATAAACTTTTACTTATTTTCGTTTTCCATGTTTTGTTGTCATTAAATAAAGACAAAAAAAGGAATTAACAACATAGTTAATGATAGAATTTCAAACAAGGGTTTTAAGTTTTTGCTTATTCACAAATACGAAATCTACAAGTAGGCAAGTAGCCAATTGATCAACTCAACTACGGCTCTGGTTTCTTAACAGAATATCTATTACAAGGAAAAGCTCGTAATGGTTTCAGTTCTTCTTTTCTATTTTTTTCTATACTTTTCTTTGCTTTGGAGAGAGTTAACTATATCCTTGTGGAGATGCAGTAAGCAGTAGACTGAATGGTGATCATTGGGTTTACTCCAACAGCTGAGGGCAATGTATCACAGACAAACAATCCCTCTGCTTCCCAGCTCTCACTGTTCTTCAAAGAAAGAAATTTTGTTTTTGTATTTTTTCAATTAGCTAGCTAGTGTTAAAGTCCAAAGAATATCACGTCGAAAGATGAATTTAACACCAAGTTTGTAGCGACTGACTCGTGGATCTTGTTGCGGTGGTAGAAAAATTACTAGCCTCGGAACTGCTTGATAGTGCTCGATGCGTCGACTCTGATGCTTGTCCAGTCAGAGTGTTCGAGACTTGGCAAGGGCAAGATCATGGTTGTTCGGAGTCTCGCTGTTCTTCCAATTTAGAGAGGTCAGCTGGAATGCTGCTCGCTGAGCTTGGTGAAGTTTTATCCTCTCTGGTTACTGTGCGTCGCGGCGTGATGGTGCATGCGATGTCAGCTTCAATACGGAGCGATGTTGGTGCCTTGGCCTAGCGGGTCGTTAATCCTGGCGCGGCGGTGTGTAGAGGTCAACAACATATTATTCTATGTGGTGTGGTGGCATGATGGACACGATGGCGAGGTGTCGCCGAGGGTGGTAGGAGAATCGTGAAGTCATGGAACGACGACGGGCAACATACGATGGCGTAATTGAGAATTTTCATCCGCATTGTTGTGGGCTCGAGAGCGCAAGATCAAGAGTGGCGAGATCGAGAGTGCGAGATAGAGAGTGGCGAGATCAAGAGTGCGAGATCGAGCGCGAGTTGGGAGATTGAGAATGCGAGATCGAGAGTGGCGAGATCGTGACTGCGAGATCGAGAGTGTGAGATCGTAAGTGGCGAGATCGAGAGTGAGAGATCGAGGGTTAAAAGATCGAGAGTGGTAAGCTAGAGCGAGAGTTGCGAGATCGGGAGTGTGAGATCGAGGGTTGTGAGCTCCAGCGATAGTTGCGAGATTGAGGGTTGCGAGCTTGAGTGAGAGTTGCGAGATCGAGACTTTTGCGTATGAGATCGTGGCGAGATCGAGACCTCTACGTACGAGATTGTGGCGAGATCGAGAATTTTGCGTATGAGATCATGGCGAGATCGAGACGTTTGCATACGAGATCATGGCTAGATCGAGAGGATGGCGAGGTTGATAATTTTGCGTACGAGATCGTTGCTAGATCGAGAGGATGGCGAGGTCGAGACTTTTGCGTACGAGATTGTGGCTAGATCGAGAGGATGGCGAGGCGAGACTTTTGCGTACGAGATCGTAGCTAGATCGAGAGCATGGCAAGGTCGAGACTTTTGCATAGGAGATGGTTGCTAGATCGAGAGGATGGCAAGGTCGAGACTTTTGCATACGAGATAGTGGCTAGATCGAGACTTTTGCGTACAAGATCATGGCTAAATCGAGAGGATGGTGAGGTCAAGAATTTTGCGTACGAGATCGTGAGTTGCGAGACTTGGCGAGGTGGATGTCGTGCGGGGGTGTGCTCGATGCTTGATGCGCGTCCAGCTTGTCAGTCGCGTCTCGCAGGTCTCGGCGATGGCGCACTCGGTGGCGTGCTCGAGAGTTACCCTTGTCTTGGTTTGTGGGTCGAGTTCAATGCTTGCTCAAAATTCTGGCGAGATCAAGGTTTTTCGGCGATGCGGTGGAGAGGTGACGCAGCGGAAGTCAGCGCATGAGTGCTTGCGGTTTTAGGCGAGATGACTTGCTCGCTATGTTTTGGCGAGATTGATGATGGCGTACGTGACGTCGTCGTGGCGTGCTTGAGAGTTAACGAGGTCGCCGTTACGGGTTATGCTTGCGAGATCGAGATCAAATTCAGGCGTCGAGAATATCGATGATTGTTTTTTGCGAGTGACAGGTGCTTGCGTATGGGCGCGGTACGCGGAATGAGTTTATGTTTGTGTCGTCCGGGATGCGAGGATAATATGGGTGTGATTGGTTGGAGCCACACGCGTAGCACCTATGGCTTCGCGGTCGGTTGGATTGACGCCAGCGGCTACACGAACGGGGGGCTTCGGTCCTAGACTGTAGCTGCTTCGGTCCTCTTGACGCCTTGTAGCTGGTTCGTCCTCGCGAGAGAGATCGATGTCGCGGCAGAGCGTGGCGCGGAGGTGTTGACGCCTTCGTCACTGGAGAGATCGGTGTGAGACATGCTTCTGGTTTTCTGTAAACGCCTGGCTCTTCAAATTCTAATCGTCAAAAGAAAGGATTCCGTTCAGCCCTACGGTGGGCGCCAAATTGTTGACGTATGAAATCGACAATATAAATAACACGAATATAAATGAGGATGAATCGAATCTGCTCCTTTTCTTAAGGTAGAATTCAAGTGAAGGGTTTACAGAAAATGATAATCAAAAAGCTAAGCGCAGTTAATACGAAAATAATTGCTCTTCTCTCTCTAATTGTCCAGCTTTCGGATCCTGAGCTATGACAACGACATATGGTATTTATAGTGGGCCATCGATCTAGGGCTCCTTCTGTCACCTCCACAAATGAAGATTTTGCCCTTGCGGCCAGATGGCACAGAGGTAGCGACTGACGCGTGGATCTTGTTGCGGTGGTAGAAAAATTACTAGCCTCGGAACTGCTTGATAGTGCTCGATTTGTCGACTCTGATGCTTGTCCAGTCAGAGTGTTCGAGACTTGGCAAGGGCAAGATCATGGTTGTTCGGAGTCTCGCCGTTCTTCCAATTAAGAGAGGTCAGCTGGAATGATGCTCGCTGAGCTTGGTGAAGCCTTATCCTCTCTGGTTACTGTGCGTCGCGGCATGATGGTGCATGCGATGTCAGCTTCTGATGTTCATATATTTTACCTTGTTTTCCCTTAATATATTCACATCTTTTGCATCTTTTGCTATCCATTTTGACCATTATTGCATAGCTTTAGGACTGTTCTTGCATTAGAGTTTAGTTGCATTGCATTTGCATCTTTTCATGCATAAACAGGTGATTTTGGAGCTTAAGGAGCATGGAAGCAATGCTGAGGAGAAGTGAAGCAATCATGAGGAGAAGTGAAGCAATCATGAGGAGAAAGCAAGAGAGCTAAGGCTAAAGAACCAAGGTCCGAAGTCCAACTCGACTGCCCACTCGACCAGACACTCGACCGTGTGCTGAGAGGGACTCGACCGAGTGGGAGGAGCACAAGAGGAGCCAACTCGACCGGTCACTCGACCGAGCACCAGGTCGAGTTGGTCGAGCCGCCTGGCTATTTTGTCTTCTAGCGTTTTTAGGGCTTCCACTACATTTTCTATATAAGGGTTTGTACCTACAGCCACCAAAAGGGTCCAGCTTTTTAGAGAGTCTAAAACCTAGTTTTTACCTTTTTTAGAATTATTCCTTTTGCACTTTTATTTTATAGATCTTGTACTTCTTTTAAAAGGAGAAAAACAAAGGATTCTTGGATTTTGTTGGTTCCATAACTTTCAAGATATTAAGAATTCGTGTTTGATTCCTTCTTCAATATTGTAGATCTTTGCTTTATCTATCTAATCATGCAAGTTTCATCATTTTCTGGGTTTATGACTTTGATGTTCATCATGTGTTCTTGTGAGTAGTTGCTTAGGATCTTGAGGATGAGTTAGGCTGGGCTGTGTTTGTGGTTTGTTTGATTTGGTCAAGCTTGATTGTTGTAGATCTCTTCTAGGCTAGATGTTCTTAATGCTGATCCTATATCTGAGAGGGTAGGATCTGATTTCAAGCCTCTTAGCATCATACCAATGTCTAAGGAGCATAGATAAGGCTAGATCTAGAGATTATCATTAGGCTTGCTAAGAGATTAGAAGTCTTGTTTGATTTTTGACATATTGCTTAATGCCTGCTTGTGTAGATTCTTTACTTTGTGAGAACAAGTCTAGAGATGCATGAGTTTGATTGTTTCTTGCCATGAGAGTGGATTAAACATGTCTTAGAAATGTATGTCTAGAGATTAGCTCAAGTTGTTTGAGATTTGTTGACCAAGTTAGATGACCTCAATCATAGTCCAGCCCATGAATCCCTCCTCACGACCTTCCTTGTTTATTGATTTCTTAGCTTAAATCATGTTGTTTGATTCGTTTTGGTATTGCTCTGTTTTTCTTGTGTTGCTCTATTTTGCGTATTTATCCAGCTCAACCCTTCACTCGATCAGCAATCGATCGAGTGCTTGCTCGAGTTCCAACCCAGAACTTGTGTTTATGATTTGTGTTTGTCCTGTCTCACCCTAGTTGCATTTCTGTTGCATTCATTTAGTATCATGTTCATTACTTACCTTGCATTAGTTCAATACTTGCATTTCCATAGTTTCTATTTCTGTTTGTCATAATCACTCTGTTCCATTTGCATTTACCTCCTAGTTCTTGTAGTTTTACTTTCTGCACTTTCCATTTCATCAAAGGATTGTTAGTGACAAACAACCTTTACATCTGGCTTGACTTAGACTCATATGCACATCTTGATTGTTCACAAACACTCAAATTGGATTGAAACCTCTTATACTACAATTGCATAAGGGGAATTGAAACACCCTGACATCCATTCATTCATAAGTCATCATTCCATACATCATTCAACCACCACACCACAAAAATAGTCACTTTCAGCTTCAATACGGAGCGATGTTGGTGCCTTGGCCTAGCGGGTCATTAATCCTGGCGCGGCGGTGTGTAGAGGTCAACAACTTATTATTCTCTGTGGTGTGGTGGCATGATGGAGACGATGGCGAGGTGTCGTCGAGGGTGGTAGGAGAATCGTGAAGTCATGGAACGACGACGGGCAATGTACGATGGCGTAATTGAGAATTTTCATCCGCATTGTTGTGGGCTCGAGAGCGCAAGATCAAGAGTGGCGAGATCGAGAGTGCGAGATAGAGAGTGGCGAGATCGAGAGTGCGAGATCGAGCGCGAGTTGGGAGATTGAGAATGCGAGATCGAGAGTGGCGAGATCATGACTGCGAGATTGTAAGTGGCGAGATCGAGAGTGCGAGATCGTGGGTTAAAAGATCGAGAGTGGTAAGCTAGAGCGAGAGTTGCGAGATCGGGAGTGTGAGATCGAGGGTTGTGAGCTCCAGCGATAGTTGCGAGATCGAGGGTTGCGAGCTTGAGTGAGAGTTGCGAGATCGAGACTTTTGCGTACGAGATCGTGGCGAGATCGAGACCTCTACGTACGAGATTGTGGCGAGATCGAATTTTGCGTACGAGATCGTGGCGAGATCGAGACGTTTGCATACGAGATCGTGGCTAGATCGAGAGGATGGCGAGGTCGAGACTTTTGCGTACGAGATTGTGGCTAGATCGAGAGGATGGCAAGGTCGAGACTTTTGCGTACGAGATCGTGGCTAGATCGAGAGCATGGCAAGGTCGAGACTTTTGCATAGGAGATGGTTGCTAGATCGAGAGGATGGCGAGGTCGAGACTTTTGCGTACGAGAGCGTGGCTAGATCGAGACTTTTGCGTACAAGATCATGGCTAAATCAAGAGGATGGTGAGGTCAAGACTTTTGCGTACGAGATCGTGAGTTGCGAGACTTGGCGAGGTGGATGTCGTGCGGGGGTGTGCTCGATGCTTGATGCGCGTCCAGCTTGTCGGTCGCGTCTCGCAGGTCTCGGCGATGGCGCACTCAGTGGCATGTTCGAGAGTTACCCTTGTCTTGGTTCGTGGGTCGAGTTCAATGCTTGCTCAAAATTCTGGCGAGATCAAGGTTTTTCGGCGATGCGGTGGCGAGGTGACGTAGCGGAAGTCAGTGCATGAGTGCTTGCGATTTTAGGCGAGATGACTTGCTCGCCTATGTTTTGGCGAGATGGCGAGATTGATGATGGCGTTCGTGACGTCGTCGTGGCGTGCTTGAGAGTTAACGAGGTCGCCATTACGGGTTATGCTTGCGAGATCGAGATCGTATTCGGGCGTCGAGAATATCGATGATTGTTTGTTGCGAGTGACAAGTGCTTGCGTATGGCGCGGTACGCGGGATGAGATTATGTTTGTGTCGTCCGAGATGCGAGGATAATATGGGTGTGATTGGTTGGAACCACACGCGTAGCGCCTATGGCTTCGCGGTCGGTTGGATTGACGCCAACGGCTACACGAACGGGAGGTGTAGCGCCTACGGCTTCACGGTCAGTGAATGTCGCGTCCTAGACTGTAGCTGCTTCGGTCCTCTTGACGCCTTGGAGCTGGTTCGTCCTCGCGAGAGAGATCGATGTCGCGGCAGAGCATGGCGCGGAGGTGTTGACGCCTTCGTCACTGGAGAGATCGGTGTGAGACATGCTTCTGGTTTTCTGTAAACGCCTGGCTCTTCAAATTCTAATCATCAAAAGAAAGGATCCCGTTCAGCCCTACGGTGGGCGCCAAATTGTTGATGTATGAAATCGACAATATAAATAACACGAATATAAATGAGGATGAATCGAATCTGCTCCTTTTATTAACGTAGAATTCAAGTGAAGGGTTTACAGAAAATGACAATCAAAAAGCTAAGCGCAGTTAATACGAAAATAATTGCTCTTCTCTCTCTAATTGTCCAGCTTTCGGATCCTGAGCTCTGACAACGACATCTAGTATTTATAGTGGACCATCAATTTAGGGTTCTTTCTGTCATCTCCACAAATGACGATTTTACTCTTGCGGCCAGATGGGCCAAATCTATGACTTCAGGCCCTAAAATCTTGTGGACTTCTTGCTTATGTCTCTTTAGATGTTAGGGGGCGAAACTCATATCCAACAATGTAAAAAGATTAAATTGAGCTTTGATATATGCCACTTGCCACGTAGCACTATGAAGAAGAGGTTTTTTTCAGAAAATTGTCGTGGCATGTTGAGAGAGATGTTAACGAAGTAGATTATGTAGTTTGGTCTTGTCTTATACAATATTTTTAGAGACAAATAAATTAGTAGAGAAAAAATGAAGATCTAACAAATAACGATCATGGTCCCCCACTCCTTTGACCAAAAAAAAAAAAAAGATCCCCCACTCCTAGCTAGTTATGGTTAGTCATGGACTCACGACGGGTCTTTTTTTTTTTTTTTTGGCTCAACTTCAATTTAACATTAACCAAGGTTCTTGTTACACATTGTCTTTTTCCACTTCTGATACAACCCAATTTGGCAACAGAGTACAACTTTGGAACACAATCTTGAAAAGACATTGCTTCCTTTGCTTCTCTATCGGCCACTCCATTGCCTTCACGATAGTTGAAAACCAGCTTGACCTCCTCAAATAAAATGTTTAATACAGCTGATAATTAATCAAATAAAATGTTTTTTTTTCTAAAAAAATGTTTTTAACGTAAGAAAACATATGCATTGCTTTCTCTTTAAAGTGAAGGTAACATTTGAGAATAATATTATACAATTTGGTATCTTTAGAAGAGAATATATGCCATTTGACATATAAAGGATCGACATAAACTTTTGCTTTTAGTTTTCGACCTCTCTCTTTTGCTATCCCCCTTTTACTTTGTTGCTTTAGTCGTAATCTTTGTTTCGGACCGGATATGCATTTCTTAAGACTTCCTTTTCTTATCTCTTTTTCATTTAAAATAATTATTATCACAAGTATTATGTAACAACAATCCAAACAAAAATAATTAAAAATAATGCTGAAAAAAGTAGAAAAAGAAATAAAGTTTTGACAGAATCCAAAGCGATATACATCTCATCTGATTTTTTTTTGCTTCTTTGAGATCCACGCTCTTGCGAATCCTCAGAACTTTGACATTTATTTACCTGAAAAAAATTAAATATTATATACACATATTAATTAAAACTTTGAATATCCTAATAATAAAGGTTACTATACTACTACTCCTCGATTCACCTAATTTTATGATGCACGTGCAAGCATCTTAAATAATATAAACATGACTTATGACAGACCTTTATCATAAAATCCATGCATGTATAATTTGAATATGTTTTTGTGTGTGTTTTTCGTACTTTTGTGAATTAAATCAGGTAAAACTAGAAATTATGTAAGAAAAATAATTTTACCTCCGCCACGACTGCAAACACCTCTGAGGAAAAGAAGGAAGATAATTAGAAGAACAACTGCAGCTAGTAGTCCTATGATGATCGCAAACGTCCTTTCACCTCCGTAGTTTGCTTTATCTATGTAATCAGTTTAGCAATGCAAAAATATAAGGATCTTGCTTCATTTATATATCAGTGAAAATTTTATATTCAGTAAGTTTTATAATATTCAAAACAAATTCTAAAGCAATATAGATAACTCAATTTTTTTTAGAGAGAATAAACAAAACAAACAAATTTATATATTAGAGACTTGCCTTACTAATAGTAGTAAGTAAAGAAAACTTACAATTATGAGACTTGGCATAGTGTTGTGCCCCATCAGTTAAATATCTTGCGTAACACTTAGCCAAGAACATGTCTCCGAAGACGGCCGTGCCACAATCATTCTTTAGCCGTCCGATGGCCGTTCCTAAACAGTCTTGGCACTCCGACACAGATAGATCTCCTACACACTGTCCCATACCTTGAACATCACCGGACCCTCCCGCTCGAAAATACCCTCCACCGTTGACTAGCTCCGTGAGAACGGCGTCTCTCCGGCCGATCCCATCAGAGTTGTAA
This sequence comes from Camelina sativa, assembly GCF_030686135.1. Classification (NCBI taxonomy): domain Eukaryota; kingdom Viridiplantae; phylum Streptophyta; class Magnoliopsida; order Brassicales; family Brassicaceae; genus Camelina; species Camelina sativa. The sequence continues at coordinate 21,674,259 of NC_141889.1, read as the reverse complement.
CCCTCAGAGGGTCCACACTTCTTGAGGACAACGGTCTTGTCTTCTTGGCCAAGGAAGCTGATATTATCGTACTTGATGTAGCAGCCGGCTAGCTGGAGTGCTCCACCGCAGGTGAAAGGACAAAGAGGGCCAACTTGAGAGACGGCACGTGCCACACACGTAGCGCAGTCGGGCATGGAGAGGTCACCGCGGCATTGGAAGAGGCCACGGGCTGTGTCCGAGGAGGAAGAGCCCATGATGGTGAAGTTGTTGTAGGATGAGTATGTGGCGGAGTTGACTAGAGAAGTGAGAAGAGAGTTGAGGTTTGACTCATAAGCAGAGGACGGAGAGAATTTTTGCTGGGAGCAGCCGCCGTAGACGAATGTGTCTGTGGCGGAGGTTGCGGTGGAGAATGAAGGAGCCGTTGCGGCAAGGAGAAAGAAGAAGGAGAGAGTTTTGATGATGTTTCTTGCCATTGGCATTGATGATAAAAGAGAGAAAGACATTAGCAATGAAAATGGATACTTATTTATACATTTTAACTAATGAAGGTTTACTTAAAGGTAATGTGGAATGTTAAAATGGTAACGTGAATTCGTATGATTTAACTACTCACATAATATATCAAGTATAATGGAATTGGTAACTAATCAGTAATCGCATAATTATGAGAAGAATGAAGTTATTTTTATAGTACTTATTTCAATATTGATTATGTTTATGCGATTCAATAAATCATCATTGTTATTGAAATTTAAATTTTTTTATCATATACAGTATATTTTTTAAATTTACTAGTGTTTTACTTAATTATTTCTTAATCTGCAATAAATTAGCTAATCAAATTACTGAGAAACGTTAGAGGGTGTGATCCCAAAGTAAGCAAATTAGTGATGGGTAATAATTAAAGGTGTAAATTAATTGTAAACTAGGTATTAGTCCACACAATGCGTCGTTTCATGCATAATAATTTTTATTATATTTTTGAATATTTATAAAAACAATATTTTGTTCTTTTTCTATTAACAATAATAACATAATCAAATAATAGATTTTAAGATTGTATTCTAGTAAAATTGTATCAAACAAAATTATCAAAAAAAAATAGTAACTACATGTAAAAATAATATGTATAGACACTGCTCATTTCAAAGTTTAAAGAAATATAAATAGAAGCTATATATATATATACAAATAAATATAGCTAACAAAAATAAAAAAAAATATGAAAATTTAACCAAAGACATTTGATCTTGAAAGATAAATCAAGAATGAAATTTATAATAATATTGGGTAGGAGTTACATTTGAGTTAAATGTAGAATTACACATGACATTAAAATCCCAAGAAAACTTCTATCTTTTTGGTTTCTTTTTTTAATTTTCACTCATGAATTTATATTCTAGTGCTAGATTTCATACTAATATTTTCATCTTTAGAGAGTTTAATTAGATGGTATTTTTAAAAAATTATATTATTTTCTATATTTTACTCTATTTAAATTTAAGTGTTATAAGCGAATAGAGAATTAGACATGGATCTTTTCAGCCTCATGATCTTGTGGGATGAATATAGTAGAAGAATATTTAAAATGGATTACTTATAAGATGATAATCTAAAATATACAATGGAGATAAAAAAAAATTAAATCATCTAAAACAATGTAATATATAAATAAATAAATATATATATGTATATATATATATATATATCTGTCAAACTCCAAAAATATAGAATTAAGCTTTTACAATGAGATATGAATTGATTTCTTAAACAAATACAACAACAACAACAACAACAAACACACACAAAAAAAAGTTTTGAGATATAGTTGAAGAGGATGAGAGAATGAGAGAATGAGAGAATGAGAGATCAAACATCTTAAGGAAAGAATTAAGATGTTTTCTTTAGTTTGATTCCCTTATTATGAGATGATTATAACCAAAATATTATTATGGTCATCCAAATTTTATTATACATATTAGAATACATATGTATTTTAAATCAAAATAATATAATATAAGAAAACAAAGAAGAAAAGAAAAAGTACATAAAATAAACAATAAAATTCAAAACAATGTAAAATATATAATAAACAAAAAAAATATAATCAAACTCTTAATTGGGGTTTCAACCTATGCAAGTGCACTATAAAAAACAAAGAAAATATTTAGGATTTGAGATATGGTGGAGGAGGATGTGAGAAATATTATTTATAGGATAAAAAATTATGGAAGTTACATTTCTAAAATAATTAAATTAGAAAAGTTACAATTATAATTAATAGTGTTTAAATGAAAATGAATGGAGGAAAAAAAAAGTCAATTCACAATTTATGTAATTTCAGTTACAATTTAGTATTAGTAGTAAAGAATAAATTTAAAGTATGCATAATGTATATGATTAAATGTGTTGTTCAATTAAAAGTAAATATTAAATTTTTAAAAATTAAATTTAAATGGACCAATAAGAGAGAGTGAAACTTTACTTTTATATATATGATTTTAAATATATTTTCAATGCATGTGGATGGCTTGACTAAAGAAATTCTAAGCTTTTCATAAAGTAGGCAGCCATGCAAGAAAAGGTTTTCTAATTCTTAAAAGTTAAAATAATATTAGGGATATAGAAAATAGTTTATTTTAAAATGCAGTAGTTATCATGGTTAGGTGCTTATAAGCGTTATATATATATATATATATATATATATATTAACATTTTTGAGATACATTTTTGTGTTATCCTCCCTTATCTTTGTATCCAAACAAATCTCAGTTAAATTCTCTACAATACTTACCACCAAACACAATCATTTCCATATTTGATAATATTAATTTCCTAAAAACTATCTACCTAATTTAAATTAATATGTTAGATTAAAATATAATTCTCCCTGCACTTTTATTTAATCTTATATTTAATTATTTTAATTATTATTTCATACATAAAGTTAATAAAATTTTAGATTTTTTTCAGCATATGATGTGATTTGAATTTTTATGAACGGATATATATTTTAAAAAATTTCTTAAGATATTTATAACCAAACAAGTATATCCACATATAGAGCTCGAAATACATTTTTAAAGTACAATAGGGTGTCATCACTTTTTGGCTTTTTGCCAACTTCGGGTCAGATTTTAACTAAAATTATAACCGATTCAGTTGTCCGGATCCTCCTTAAGATTACCGAATATTTTGGACCGGTTTTTAATCCATAGCGTACTTATTTACATCCAATTAATAATGCCAAGTAATGTCCATTGTAACTTAGGAAATATCTAATTTACCTGCCGAATTTTTTGGGTTGAGTTTGACAAAAGAATTGATAACACAAATTCTGTAATCACATCCCTATAATATAGCAACTAATTCAAGATGAACACATCTTAGGAAATATCTAATTTGCTTTTAATAAACGATTACACGTTTGCTAAGTTCTTATTAGCTTTAAATGTACACTATTAATCCAATAACATCAATTGAGAATCAAAATAAGAATATGCCATATCATTCATTCTTGAATCATAACTAACCAAATCATAAAATGTATATTCTCAACTTGCGAATCAAGAGTTTATACAAAACTTATCTACAACCGTTAACAGTATATATATATATATGCAATTCACCATAGACTATAAGCACCACTAAACTATTACAGTATCATATCAACAAAATAATAGACCCGTGGTGTACCACGGGGTAAAACCTAGTCTAAATTATAACTTTATAGGTCGCCCGCAGTGAGGACCCAAGTTAATTTACAATATATGTATACATTAATCTTAAGTATTTACTATTTACTTTTTTATTTTACTTAATGTGAACTTTACTATTTGAAAACCGCTCTTGTCCGATCTCCTAGGGATGCTATCTTTGAGGGAGACTGCTTGGTGAAGCTTGGCATTATGATCCCACATTTACAATGTTGGGGTTACCTTGTTTTCACCAGCCTCCTTTATCCACCTCGCCTGATTGCAAAGCTCTCTAAACTGCAAATCATCTACTTTATGAAGCCCCCTCACAGAAACTTGAAGATTAGTGGCATTATGACCTCCAATTCAAAGAGTAGTGGTTACCACAACCTCTTTAAGTCCTTCTCACTCAACCTTGGATCTGCATCCACTACAGTAGCTTTCGGTCCTCCGAGTTCTATCGTTGCTCGACCTCTTCTCAAAGTTCTACCTAGCGTAGCCTCCCTCACTCCGGTGAGATAGTCAACTTTGAACCTTTCATCGCCACTTTGTCTTCGACCCAAGATAATGGCCACCTCTTCCTCCATTGACCTGCTAATGGAGTTCAAATCGATTTACCTTGATCTCACAAGTCTCAGTTTGCCTCCTAGCATGCGGTTCATAGCTCTCAAGCTTTTACTATCGATTGTTCCTATCTACTTATCTTTTTTTGTTGTTCCCTTTATGTTGTATCCTAAAAATACATTCTACTTTATATGTTACTTTCTATTTTAATGGAATGATAACATCTGTATGATCGGAAAAAAAAAAACTTAATGTGAACTTTACATAAAATATCGATATCAGACTATTCAACACGTCCCATAGATTTAGACTCAACTAAATATCGACTTAAGTGTTAGACTACTATTTGTTGTGTAAATATGTAATTTTAAGTTGTGATTAAACTTTTATTTGTAAATGATTATTTCCTTTTACTTTATGTTTTTTAGTTGTAATTAACTTATTAATTTTTGACGGGGAAAAACACAAATTAACTCTTATGTTCAAGATGTAGTGAAGTACTAATGTCAACGGCCCATTTTTTTCAAAAAAAACAAAAAAAAAAGGAGTTGTAATGTAAACAAGATAACAGAAAAATTCACAACTTCAAAAAAGTAAATAGTAAATAGAGACTTTAACAACAATCTTCACATTTTCAATAACATTATGTTGGTCTTTCTTCCATAACAAAAAATGTTAAATTTAAAAGAAAAAAAAATGAAAATAAATAGTATTTATTTTATCTTTCATAACTAAAGAATGTCAAATTGTAAAGCTGAATATTCTTTTTTTTTCTACAAATAATTCTCGAAGGGAGGGTAGGTGGGTGATCTCCGTGAGAGCTTTAAGGTTCATATTTTTATGGTTAAATTTAATTTATTTTTTCTTAAGTAAAAATTGTAAAGAAAGAATAAACCTTTTTCGAACAAAGACACATTTCTCCAACTGTACCATCGCACTCATCGAGTTTTCCATTTCTTCTTTTTAGGATATTCATTGCTTGCTCTCGAAGGAACACCCGTACCACTTCATTTAACTTTTCTTTATTTTCAAAAGATAAGAGAGTTTTTGTACTATAGTTAACATATGATAATATTATCATCATAACTAAACATTTCAGGCATACTCATAAAATTGTTTGATTTATTGTTTGTTTGTTTTGATGTTGGTGAAATCCAAAGTTGTAGATAGAAAATATTTAATTTTGGTAACATTAAATCTATTTCAAATTTATCATTCAGAATCACGATTGTAATATAAATTCGAGTTTGTTATATTATTTTCTGAAAAATTTATATTAGTATTTTTGTAGAGTTTTTTAAGAAAAAAATATTTATTTTTTATTTTAACAACACCAATATGGAATATATTGAATCAAATTGATTTAATTAAGATTATAAATTGTTGTGCAATATACGACGGGTTATATTCTAAGGTGGGGTTTTTGGTTTTATGATTTTAATGGATTTGAAAATCCAAACAAAAATCATGTCTTATTCAATCATTGATTTTAAAATAGTTATCAAAATTATGTGTTATTGGTTATATGATTTACAAATACTCGTTAAAATCCCATGTTATTCATTAAATGATTTGTTTTTGGATTTTAAAATCCACATTATGTTTTAAATGGATTTGAAAGTGTAAAATAGAAGGATTCAAATCCAAGGATAAAACATGTTATTTCAAAATCCATATGTTTTGATTTTCATTATTTACAATTCTATATGAATTTAGAAATCACATTGACATTAACAAAATTAATATTAAAATAGTATATTAACAAAATATTAAATTAAAAACTTGCCGCGCGGTATACTATGGGTGATAATATAATTAATGATTGATTTTTCATGTTCAAAATTTTGTAAGATAATGAATAATCTCCGTGAGGAGGCTCGTCTCATATATGACCATTATATATAGTGTACATCCTAGGTTAGGTACATTGAGAATATTCTATACAGAACAATAATAAGAATATTTCCATATATCTATTCTATCACTCCCCTACAGTCGGAGCGTGAGGAGGACGAATGCTCAGAATGGACCAAAAATCAAGAAAAAACGGTGAAGGTAAGCCTTTAGTAAAGATATCGGCATATTGATATGAAGATGGAACATGTAGGACCCGTACCTGACCGAGAGCCACCTTCTCACGAACGAAGTGAATGTCAATCTCAATATGCTTAGTTCGTTGATGCTTGACAAGATTGGAAGTGAGATATACAGCACTGATATTGTCACAATATACCACAGTCGCCCGATTGAGAGGAATGTGGAGTTCCAGGAACAGATTATGTAGCCAAGTAGCTTCGGAAACGGCATTTGCGACTCCTTTTTATTCAGCTTCAGCACTCGAGCGAGATACCGCGGGTTGCCGTTTGGACGACCAGGAGATCAAATTATCACCGAGAAAGATGCAAAACCCAGAGGTAGACCGGAGAGTAGTGGGACAACCGGCCCAATCAGCGTTAGAGTAAGCAGTAATGGTGCTATAAGAAGTAGGAGCGAGGTACTCGGCGTCAGAACAGGCAGTAAGGGTCGTGGCAGAGTTTTTATAAAAATGGAGACTATGAGTCAACGTGCCTTGCAGATAACGGAGGATACGCTTAAAGGCATTGAAATGAGGTTAATGTGGAGCATGCATGAAGAGGCACACTTGCTGGACAGCAAAGGAGATGCCAGGGCGTGTAAACGTCAAGTACTGTAGTGCGCCGGCAAGACTGCGATACAATGTCGGATCGGCGACTCGTGGACCCTCATCAGCAGCGAGCTTGCCTTGCGTATCAACCGGAGTGAGACATGGTTTGCATTTACTCATCCCAGCGCGAGCAATAATATCTGCGGCATAGTTGCGTTGATGAAGAAAAAGACCGGTGCTGTTACGGATGAACGTGATACCAAGGAATTGATGAAGGTGACCAAGGTCCATCATTTTGAACTCCTTATGAAGAGATGCAATGAGCAAGTTAAGAAGAGGAGTCGAGGAAGCAGTAAGAGCAATGTCATCAACGTACAGGAGCATATAAGCAAGATCAGAGCCGCGTTTAAGAACAAAGAGTGAAGGGTCAAATAAACTTTGCTTGAATCCAATCTTCTTGGGAGAATTGGCAAAACGTGTGATCCAAGCGTGTGGTGCCTGTTTTAGGCAGTATAATGACCTGCAGAGCAAGAAAACATGATCTGGTTTAAGAGGATCAACATAGCGGGGAGGTTGATGCATGTACACGACTTCATCGAGGTCACCGTTGAGGAACGCGTTCTTGACGTCTAGTTGACGAAGAGGCCAATCCCGAGTGATGGCAAAGTGGAGAACCGAGCGAATGGTAGCAGGTTTGACGATGAGGCTAAATATCTCATCACAATCGACACCAAGCTCCTGCGATTTACCGTTGGCCACTAACCGTGCCTTGTAGCGAGCCAAGCTCCCATCTCCATGAAACTTGTGCTTGAACAACCATAAACAACGAATCACGTTAGTGTTAGGAGGTCGTGAAACAAGGTTCCAAGTACCATTCTTAATTTGAGCAGAATATTCCTCATCCATGGCAGGATTACAAAACGGATCCTTTGCGGCATGTACGTGAGAGGACAGAATGGGAGAAATAGCATTAGATATACCACTTTTGCTACGAGTGGTCATGGGGTGAGTTTGTGGAGGTGGATTTTGAGGAGGTAAGACGAGAGGAACAATGGGAAGAACGGAGGGACTATTCAAGGGAACGGTGGGGATAGACTATTTTATGGGAGGCAGAGAAACCGAAAACACAGGTGGAGGTGGGTGAGCCGTGTTTTTTAATTTTGATAAAGGGAACACGGCTTCATCAAAAATGACATGCCAAGAGAGAATGATCTTGTTAGTAGAGAGATCAAGGCACCTGTAACCACAATGATTAGAGGGATATCCAAGAAAAACATAAGCAGTAGAATGGGGAGCAAGTTTATGTGGAGAGGTGGGAAGAAGGTTAGATAACATAAACAGCCAAAGATGCGAAGGTGAGAATAGGATACCGATCTTTGGAACAGTTTAGTGAGTAGATTCGCATTATCAATTGTCGATGATGGAGTGATGTTCAGTAGATAGACCGCGGTATGAAGAGCTTCGACCCATTAAAATATGGCATGCTTGCTTGAACAAGTAGGGTGTGAACGATGTTGTTGATGATGCGTAGCATTCGTTCAGCTTTTCCGTTTTGTTGAGAGGTATGCGGACATGAGAAGCGGATATTTGTCCCCTCCGACGCCAAGTAGTCGAGTAGCATGCGGTTGTTAAATTCTCTCCCATTGTCACATTGAAGGGACTTGATACGACAGTTGAATTGAGTCTTCACATAGTTTGAAAAATGTAAATATCTGCTGAAAGTATCACTCTTATGTTTGAGTGGGTAAATCCATACAAACTAAGAAAAATGATCAAGGAACAAGAGATAATATTTGATTCCACTTAAACTGAGAGTAGGAGAATTCCAAAGATCCGAATGAATAATATCAAAGGGTTTCAAAACCATAGTATTAGAAGAAATAAACAAAAGACGAGTGTGTTTGCCAAGTTGACATTCGTGACACACATTATTAGACTTATTAAACGAAATAGAAGTAGAAGAAGAAGATAGTTGGAGATGATGTGCACTACTAAGGTGACCAAGACGTTTGTGCCACACATCACTTGACAGTGAAGCCGCCATGAAAGCATGTGGTGAGACGAGCGACTTGGAGGGAGCCACCGTGTAGAGCGGACCGGGGCTGTCACATCGAAGTAGCTTGATCCGAGTGGGAAGATCCTTAAAACAAAAACCAAAAGGATCAAACTCAAGTGATAAATTGTTGTCGGTGATAAAGCGACAGACAAAAATTAAGTTTTTAACAATAGAGGGGCAAACAAAAATATTTCGGAGGTGAAAGGGACAAGGAGAGGAAGAGAGAGTACCATGACAATAGCTGTTGTGATGACGTCCGCGTCCACCACGGTTGTTACGTCCGCCACGTCCACGGCCACGACCGCCACGGAAAGAGAAACCGGGCTGGTATTGAGGATGAGGGCCAGAACTGGACGAGGTGAACAGCACATCCGGACTAGAGGGTTGATGAGGGGAGGTGGGAGTGACACGATATTGTTTGGAGAGACGCTCTTCTTCCATGATGAGCATCGAGCGAGCAGTCGAGAACGATGGGAACGGTTCACGATGTTTGATCACGTTAATGAGACTGTAAAACTTATGGGTTAAGCTGTTAAGCAGATGGAGCACAAGACCACGATCGGTCACCGGGGAGTCAACGTTGGCAAGGAGGTCGAACAGAGTCTTCAGCTTCTTGCAGTAGTCATGAACACTCTGGTCCCCGATGGTGATTGTGTGAAGCTCGTTCTCTAGTTGAAGAGCCCTACCTTCTTTGTTGTCGCAAAAGCGAGCTTCAATCGTGAGCCACAAGTCACAAGTAGAGCACTTCGCCTTTATGACCGTGTCGAGAATGGACTTAGAGATGGTGCCGTAGATCCACATCTTAACAAATCTGTCACGGTCTTTCCAGACAGTGTCGGTGTTGGAAGAAGGGCGACATGAGCCATCAAGATGGCTGAGAACACTGTAGCACAGACCGTGAGTCTCAAAGATCTCACACCACTTGTCGTAGTTGAGTTTCTCCATATCAAGGACGATGGGAACATATGCCCGGATCTGAGAAATATCAAAGGGCTTGTCGTTGGAGGAAACTGCTGGAGCAGTCATGGAGAGAGGACAACAGAACAAAGCAAAAAGAGAAGAAGAGAAGAATAAACGAGAAGAAGACGGAGAACAAAGAGAAGAAAATAGTGGAGTTGGATCAGTTGTACGGCTAGGGTTTAAGATGAACCTAGTGCTCTAATAGCATATAAGATAATGAATAATTTCTGCGAAGAGGCTCGTCTCATATATATGACGAATATATATAGTGTACATCCTAGGCTTAGGTACATTGAAAATATTCTATACAGAACAATAATAAGAATATTTCCAAATATCTATTCTATCAGATATAACCAATCACAATGCCAGAAAATCCTCTACACTTTTTGTGTCTCGTTTTCAATGTTTTTTTTTGTTGTTTACATTATTCATGTATAATATATTTATGTCTTTTTGTTTTTAGGAGTATTATTTTTATAGCTTGTGAATTACTTAGGAGAGATTTAGAGGAGAAAAGTCTTTATAAGGTCTAGGAAATACATTCTTTGAGATAATGCTTTGCGCAACTTCGTTTTGATGTCAAACTGAATGTAAGAAAATCTGACTTCGTTTTAATAGTAAATGTCTGACTTTGGCTCATTTTTGGGTATGCACCAAGTAGATCCGCTTAGACAATATCAAACTTGGTTGGTGATGAGAATCGATCATAGTCAAAGGTTATTTTCTAACACAATGATATATGAGGCGTGCAAACGATATAAACCGATCAGTCCAACAGCGCCCCGAGTGGCAATTATGCCTGTTTTTCCCTTACCCTCGGCAACAAACGGTCTCTCTTTTTTGAAGATGCATTATTTGAACGACAAAATGAACTACATCAGAAGGACACAACACTAGTACAAGAACAGAGTATCGAGTTATCTATGTCGGCAATTATATAGCTTGAAGACTTACATAAGATTAGAAGGCACGAGAAGCATCTAGAAGATAAGAGAGTTTCATGTTTACAATGGGAATGTAAACATGAGGAAAAAGGATAATTTCCTAATCCACAAAGAAAAAGAAAATTGTCCAATTCCTATTAGAATTAGATTAGGTAGTTTGCTAATTAAATAGCCAATACCTAGGTCTATAAATAGGGGTGCTAAGGCAAGGTTGAGGTTTAGCACAAATAAGAGAAAGTTAATCTAGCTACTAAGTTTTAGTCTTTAAGAAAAAAGAGCTAAGAACTTAGAGAGAGAGCAAGAGGTTTTCTTTAAGAGAGTTTTGAGAGATTAGAAAATTGTTCAGAACAAACTTGTAAAAAGATTTTCTATCAATCAAAAGAGAGTTAAAGAATTCATTGTTTCATTGTTCAGATCATAAGTTATCATACTTTCAATTGGTATCAGAGCAACACTTGTTCGGATTACTATAGGTGAGATTCTGCGGACAAGATGGAGAGCTATGAAGATCTGATCAACAATAACAAAGTCGTCTTGGATGATGGTAACTATGGGTTTTGGAAATCAAGGATCAAATTTACCATAGGAGGCATTGATCGACTTGCTTGGAAGACTGTTCTGGAAAAGTGGGAGGAATCGACGATCAAGGACGAATCAGGCAAGAGAATTCCCAAACCTGAAGCAGACTGGACCGATGAAGAACAGAAGAAATCCAAGTACAATTCAAGAGCATTGAGTGTTATTCATTGCAAAGTAGGGAGGAAACAGTTTGATCTAATTCAGGGGTGTGAAACTGCTAAAGAAGCATGGGATATTTTACAAATCCAGTACGAAGGAACCACAAAAGTGCAAAGCTCGAGAAAAGACATGTTGGCTTCACGGTTCAAAAATCTAAGGATGAAGGAACATGAATCAATATCAGACTTTAGTTCAAAGTTAAGTGCCTTTGCTCAGGAAGCATTAACTCTTGGAAAAACTTATAAGGATCAGAAGCTGGTCAAGAAATTCCTAAGGTGTCTTCCTTCAAGGTTCATGGGATACAAGACTGTGTTGACCGTTTCTCATGATCTAGACAGCCTCAGTTATGGTGAAGTGGTTGGAATGCTGCAAGCTCATGAGATGGAGCTTGATGGAATCAAGAAACCAAAAAGCATAGCTTTAACGGTTAGTAGAGACACATCTGATCAAGGAGAAGAAGATGTTGTGAGTTTATTGGTAAGAAGATTTGATCGTGCATTAAGAAGAATAGAACAAGGAAGTTCACAAAAGATGACTGGAGTGTTCAAAAAGACCGGTAAAGATAAGAAGGCTGATATGCAGTGTCATGAATGCAAAAGGTTTGGACATTTCATTCGTGAGTGTCCAACGATTAAGCTTCGAGATACAAAGTCCACAATTTGCAGAGGTACAGGACATACACAGGAGGGATGTGTGAGTAATCTTAGAAACAAAAAGGAGAAGTCCATGATAAGTATTGAAGATGATTCAGATGATGGTAGCAGTAGTGAAGAAGATCTCATGAATCTAGTAGCAATGGTGGGGATTACTGAATTTGAGAATGGAGTAGAGGTAACTAATTTTGAATCAGAAGATGAGGAAGTGCTTGATATTGTTCAAAGCTACAAGGAAGTCCGAGAAACACTCATTACCTTAGGGAAGGAAAATCAAGACTTACTCAAAGAGAAACTACATCTTGAAGCTTTGATCGCATCACTACAGAATGATTTGGTGGATGAAAAAAAGATTGCTAAGGAATCTGTGGATTTAATAAGAGAAAAATTGATGCTTTCTGCAAAAGCAGACAAGCTCGAGGAAGAATTAATTAAGGAGAATAAGAAAACCACATAACTTCAATCTGAACTCGATCAACAATACAGAAAAATTCACATGTTTGCAGGAACAAAGCAACTTGATAAGATCTTAAGCTATGGAAGAACTGAGAAAACTCATAAAGGGTTGGGTTTTATTGAGAACCAAGAAGACAAGAAGACAACAACTAGATTTGTTACTGTTGGAGTACATCATTCTGAGTTGGAAGCTTCAACATCCACATCTGAGAGGTCATTAGGCTGTTATTTTTGTGGAAAATTTGGGCACTATAAACGGTATTGCTCTAAATTCTGGGAAAAAGTCTATACTTTAAAGCGACAAGGGAGATCTTTCTGGAATGGATTTAGGAGACAGGTTTGGATAATAAAGAATAATTTGTATCAACCATAAGCAAGATCATCAGGACTTAGGTGCAACATGGCTATGATTACTGAGGAACAAGAAGACTCTGAGCCTTAGTTCTTTGATAGTGGGTTTTCAAGGCATATGACTGGAACCACGAGTAACTTGCAGAATATTAAGAAACTAAAGGGAGGCACAGTAACTTTTGGAGAGGGAAGTAATGGTTACATTCAAGGTAAAGGTACAACATGTGATTTAGAGCTTCCACAACTAGTAAATGTCTATCTGGTACAAGGATTGCGAGCGAATTTGATAAGTATCAGTCAACTATGTGATGAAGGCTTGACGGTTATGTATACAAAGATAGACTGCAAAGCGGTTGATGCATCAGGCAGTGTCAAGCTCTATGGTGTGAGGTCAGGGAACAATTGCTATATGTGGCAGAAAAATTCATTCAAATGTTTTAGTGCTCAAGGTAGTATAGATCTATGACATCAACGACTAGGTCATATGAATATAAGGAACTTAACCACTCTTGTCAATAAAGAAACTATTCGAGGAGTACCCAAGCTTAAAGGAGAGGAGAATATGGTATGTGGACCTTGCAATCAAGGAAAGCAAGTCAAAATTCAGCATAAGAAGGTTCCAGAAGTACAGTCAAAGTCAGTTCTAGATCTGGTTCATATGGATTTGATGGGACCAATGTAAGTTGAAAGTTTGGCTAGGAAGAAATATGTATTTGTGCTAGTAGAAGATTTTTCCACATATACTTGGGTTCGTTTTATTCGAGAGAAAATAGAAATTGTTGATAGTTTTAAGATTTTGGCTTACAGTTGCTCAATGAAAGGGGTGGAATCAAGAGAATCTGAAGTGACCATGATGGAGAATTCCAAAACGAGTCTATGAAAGAATATTGTGAACATCATGGGATTTCACATCAGTTTTCAGCTCCAAGAACTCCTCAACAGAATGGTGTGGTAGAAAGAAAGAATAGAACTCTTCAAGAAATGGCAAGAGCAATGATCCATTGAATACAACATGCTACATAGTTAACAGAGTCTATGTAAGAAGAGATACAACAAAACTCCTTAAGAATTGTGGAAAGGGAAAACACCAAATTTAAGCTACTTTCATGTTTTTGGGTGCAAGTGCTATATTTTGAATGACAAGGATTATCTTGGAAAATTTGATTCAAAAAGCGATGAAGGGATATTTCTTGGATATGCTGAGAGTAGTACAGCATTTAGGGTATTTAACAAACGCACAGGGATTATTATGGAATCAGTGAATGTGGTGTTTAATGATCGGTATGTTCCCATTAGAAATAATGATGATTCTGACAGTGATGCAGAACAAGTAAGTATTACTAAAGTGCAAAATGAAGATTCTGGATTAGACATCTCGGATCGTGGTTCAAAATCTCAAGAAACACGACAAGTACACAAGAATCATTCTGCATCAGATGTTATTGGAAACATAAATGAAGGAATGAAGACTAGAGGAGTTCAGATTGACTTTAAACAGATGACTAGTCACTATGCAGCACTAGAAACTGTCTACTTTGAGTGTTTTGTGTCAATGGTTGAACCAAAGAATCACATAGAAGCTGTTCAAAAAAATTTCTGGATAATTGCCATGGAGGAAGAACAGTTTGAACGTAATGATTTTTGGGAGTTGGTTCGTAGACCAATAGATGTGAATATCATTGGGACTAAATGGATTTTCAAAAACAAGATTGATGAAAGTGGAGTTGTGGTTCGGAATAAAGCAAGGCTGGTTGCACAAGGTTATACTCATATTGAAGGAGTGGACTTTGAAGAAACATTTGCTCCAGTCAAGACTTGAATCAATTAGATTGTTTTTGGGTATGGCGTGTATCCTGAATTTCAAAGTATACCAAATGGATGTCAAAAGTGCTTTTTTAAATGGGATACTACAAGAAGAAGTTTATGTTGAACAACCCAAGGGTTTTGAAGATTCAGTTAAACCTGACTATGTGTACAAGTTAAAAAAGGCTCTTTATGTGTTAAAGCAAGCTCCAGGAGCTTGGTATGAAAGGCTAACTAGTTTTCTTATGGAGAAGGGCTATAACAGAGGAAGTGTGGACAAAACTTTATTCCTCTTAGAAAAAGAGGATGACATCATGATGGTTCAGATTTATGTTGATGACATTATTTTTGGGAGTACTTCAAAGAAGCTGGTGGACAATTTTGTGAACAGCATGACACAAGAATTTGAGATGAGTCTCGTTGGAGAGCTTAAATATTTTCTTGGGTTGCAGATTACTCAGTCTGATCAAGGGATTTTTATTTCACAAAGTACTTATGCAAGACAGCTTCATAAGAAGTTTCAGATGGATAAATGTAAAGAAGCCAAGATACCTATGAGTACTTCATTAAAACTGTCAAACGATCCTGATGGTAAGGATGTAGATGTCAAGCAGTACAGAGGGATAATTGGTAGTTTACTGTATCTTACTACAAGTAGGCCTGATTTGTGTTTCAGTGTGGGTATGTGTGCTAGGTATCAGTCAAATCCAAAGGAATCACGTCTTGAAGCTGTTAAACGGATTATAAAGTATGTGAAAGGGACTGTTGATCTTGGGATTTGGTATTCTAAAGGATCAAATAAAGGTTTAGTTGGATATTGTGATGCAGACTATGCAGGAAGTGTAAATGATCAAAAAAGTACTAGTGGAAGATGTTTTTTTCTGGGAAATAATCTCATTTCTTGGTTGAGCAAGAAACCAAATTCAGTATCTATGTCTACAGCTGAATCAGAATATATAGCAATGGGGAGCTGTTGTACTCAATTATTATGGATGAAGCAGATGTCAGCAGATTATGGTATGGATTCAGGAGTATTACAAGTATATTGTGATAACAAGAGTGCTATTGATATTTCTAAAAATCCAGTTCAACATTCAAGAACCAAACATATTGAAGTGAGACATCACTTTATCAGAGAATTAGTTGAAAGGAAGCAAGTTTTGATTGAGCATGTTGATATTGAGGAACAGTTAGCTGATATTTTCACAAAAGCCCTTGATTTTGATCGATTTTCTACCTTGAGAATTTCGATTGGGGTTTGTGAGATGTGAATCAATCACGAGATGATTCAAGAACTTGTACAAGAGAAGATGGGGTTTACGAATCTGGTACAGGTTAAAAGTTCTTGAGAAGTTTGTTTTTATTAGGATCAATTGTGGTTTAAGAAAACCAGAGGTTTTGGTTTGGGTTTATTAAAAAGGAGTTGTTCAATATTTACGAGAATATTTTTGTTGAGATATTTTTTTGAAAGAAAGAGGAGAGGTCGAGAGGCACTTCGTGTGTGTCGGAAAAAAAAAACAAAAGGGAGAAAGAAGAAGGAACGAATCGGAGATGGTAGGAGCAACTCGAAGTGGATTAGTGCGAAGAGCAAGGAAGTCGGAGATATCTCGGGATGATGGGGTTGTCAATCGCCTCAGTTAGTTGATGAGTCGAATGATGATGAAGAAGTTCAACCAAGAATTGTGCCATATGGATCTGACAGCGATGATGATTCATCTAAAGAAGAATCCGAGAAAAATCAAGTAGATCAAGGGGTAGAGGATCTCGAAGGAGAAAAACCAATGGATGATGAAGTGGAGTTTGTTGGCAAGAGAAAAGGGAAGGATTTTGTTTCGGAGTCTGATACAGAGATTGGGGTTGAAGAAATCTCTGTACAAGAGCAGATTGAGAGACACACTGAGAAGCAGAGGAGCAAGAAACAGAGAGAAGTTGCCTCCGCTAGCAAGAAGAAATCAAAACGATCAAGATCCGCAGAGTCAAGTGCTAGGAGTGTTCGGGCTAAATCTGGGTTTCGTTCTGATGTGTTTGTCTCCAAGGCAGCCAAATTAAGGTACTCTCAGTTCTTCTCTAGGAATTTGATGGCTGAGAGACAATTGAATATGTCTCAAAAGGATGAATTTGGGTTCATTGGAAAGATACTGGCATTAGGACTTGGAGCTACAGTTCTTGATCCTTCTATTTATGTCAAAGAGGTTATTTCTGAATTTTATGCAAATTTGCCAAATGGAAAGGGAAAGGATGGTGTTCAAGTGTTTGTGAGGCGACATTGATATGAATTTTCTCCTAAAGCAATTAATCAGGCTTTTAGTATTGCGCCTTTGACTAAAGCTGAGAAGAAAGCTGATGCAGCATTAGATAAGTTGAGTAAGGATGAACTCGCAGAATTTTTAAGTGACAGAGACAAGTTGACTTGGGCTAATTTGAAAGTTAGGGATCTACCTGAAGAAAATGCAGCTCTTTTGATGTTGGCAGCGTATAATTGGGTTCCCTCGAAACACAGGGATCATCTTTCAGTTAAGCGAGCTCGAGTAGTGTACAAGATTATCAAGGGCATTCGGTTTGATTTTGGGCAGTTGATTTATGATCAGATTATGAACATGAGTTGGAATGATGCTACACGTTATGTGATTTTTCCAAGAACGATCTTTGAAACACTTAGAGTTCAAGAAGGTCCACTTGAATGGTCAGATGAAGAGCAAGATGTATATGTTGAGCTTTATACTAAGGATGTCAGAACAGGGTATGCATATGGTGTGAAGTATAAACTGATTCCTGAAAGTAAAGAGACGACGCCAGTTTCTCCAGTTAGCAAGCAACCAGATGAGGGGTCTTCTTCTACTTCTGAAATAATTCAGTTGGGTAGCATTCGTGTGCCACACATTGCTCAAGAAAATGTTGAGATCTCGTATGAAGCTTTGGTTGACACAGCACAAGCTTTACAGAGACTTATAGAAGTAGTACACAGGCTCATACATAATCATCCTCTCTCAAAGATGATTTAGATGTTTTTAACTGTTGTGTTCTCAAGCAGGGGGAGAAGGAAAAGGAGCTGATCTGAGATTCTGGGGGAGTTTTTGTGGTCTGAGATTCCGGGAGAGCTTTATGTCATGTTTTCATTCAATTGACCTTGTGTTTGGATGTTTTCTTTTTGTTTATCTTTTGGACGAGTTTTAGACGGGATTATCTTTTAAGACTTTGAACTTTGAATCAGATTCAAGGAAATCTAAAAGATAAACACACAAAAACAAGATGTTTATGCTTGAGAAGCACAAAGATAAAAAGGGGGAGATTGAAGATGCATTATTTGAACGACAAAATGAACTACATCAGAAGGACACAGCACTAGTACAAGAACATAGTATCGAGTTATCTATGTCGGCAATTATATAGCTTGAAGACTTACACAAGATTAGAAGGCACTAGAAGCATCTAGAAGATAAGAGAGTTTCATGTTTAGGGAATGTAAACATGAGGAAAAAGGATAATTTCCTAATCCAAAAAGAAAAAGGAAATTGTCCAATTCCTATTAGAATTAGATTAGGTAGTTTGCTAATTAAATAGTCAATACCTAGATCTATAAATAGGGGTGCTAAGCCAAGGTTGAGCTTTATCTAATTCCTGTTTCATTATCGTATTTATAATTTCATGAATCCCTACAAATTTTATATGCCCAATGGTTTTATCTTATTGATTTACGTCGCTTTCATTTCTGTTTAATTTGAGTAAAAACAACAAAAATCTCTTTTTATTGGTCTTAACTCTATTTGAGTCTAACAAATTTGTAGTGTAATTTTTAGTATTTTTGGATTTGATCCTAAAGTATTACATAGTCATGTCTTTTGACTCTGGTAGTGTACACATTAATTTTTAATTCTTCTTTAATCAAAATTCATTCAAAAAAAGAACGTCAAACAATTAACAATGAAATTAAATGAGACGTTAAATGGTTTGAAAAAAATCTATAAATCTTCAAAAATGAAATCTAAAATAAAAACGATTTTCACGAATGATTGACATCTCTACTCACTCTTCCTCATTATCTGATAATATAGATCCGGAATCTTTTTATCATTCCAAATATCATCCCGATGTTATCAGAATTACTACCAAACTAAGAGATATCCCATGCTTAAAGCACGAATCAACATTAAAAAAAACTATTATAATAATAAAAATTATTTTTAAATATTTTTTAAAGTTATTTTGTTTGAAATAATATATATTGTTAATTGTTATATAAATCTATTAGTCTTTTTGATACTAATTATGTTAGAATATTATAGTATTTTATTTTTGACGTATAATACAATTTTATATTGTTTGTTTTTTGTATTTGCATCATTATATTGTGAAATATGAAGTAGTAATTTTAATATTATAATTGTGAACAAATAAATTTTTTTAATTTATCATCTATATAAATTTAGTTTTATCATCTCACCAATGTTGAGATTAAAATACAAAATGTTTTATAGATTGAGTAATATATCTTCGTTTTAAAAAAATAAAATCACAACATATGCAGAAAAATTTCTGCATTTTATTAATCATAAGTATTATATGAAAATTCCAAACAATTTGTAAATAAAAAACAATAAAGATGATAGGAGAATCATAATTTGAAATCTTAAAAAATTCTTCGAAATTTAGTTATTAACAATAATTTTATTGGGTACTTGGATATAAAATCTTAGTTTTTGAAATTCTGATTGGTTTCTATTTTTTAAAAAAATATTTAGTAATTTTCGTTTATAATTTATTAGAGAGGGAAAATATATTTTTTATTTTTCTAGATTTTTTTTTATTTGATTTGTTAGCGTTTTTTATTTTTTAACTAATTATCTTTATTTAATTAATTAACTTAGCTTAATTAAAATTTTCTAATGGCAATTGAATGTAATTCTTTACACATTTTAAGGTTAGTTTCATATTTGTACTGTAGTATTAATATAGTATGATGTAGAGAATAACATAAAAAAAAAAAAAAAAAAAAAAAAAAAAAAAAAAAAGAAGAGCTGCTTATATATCACAATGCACGGTAGTATTAGTTTATGTATCAAAATCAACCCTATAATCATTTGATCAGTTTCTAATTGACATATACACACCAAAAAGTCTTTATATTTACACTATTTTTTTTATCAACGAATTTACACTACTTCTAAAAAAATAATGTTTCCAGCTTCGAATTGGTTTATTAACTAGTACTGGAATTCATAAACACGCATATTCTTAGTTCTCCATTATATGATTATATTGCATGATCTTACTCATTTCCGATACTAATTAATTAATGTAAGAATATGCAAGGGCTAGTATATACTAACTATAATTATTAGATTAGGGACACATATTATTATTAGCTACAGATGACTTGATATCACACATTTCTAATACTACATTAGATTAATTTCTATCTCATGTGAAATGGTACCAATGAATTTGAGTTTGTGCGCCTCACCAATGAATATATGGGAAGCTGGCTCTCTTTTTGTTTAATCTGGACACGATTTTGGTGGAAAACATTTTGCAATGTTGCACTCTTAAAATCTTTTTTTTTTATAACAAAACATGATGTGAGCCAATGCGAGGGAAAACCGTTTACAAACAAAACATGATGCGGCGATGTACGCGCTTGGCGTGCCAAATAGTCCGCAATTACATTAGCATTTCTGGAAATAAGAGATAAAGAGAAAGAAAAAAACTCCTCCTTGTCAATCTTGATGTCATCGAAATAAGTCTTGAAAGTCGGCCAGTCCTGAGGGGAAGACACCATCTTCACCAAGTCTGAGCAGTCAGTATAAAAAGCCACTTCTCGATGATCATGACCAATCATGCACCTCATAGCCCAAACAAAGGCTTCGACTTCTGCATGCAATGGGGAAAGACTCTGACGGAAGTTGGCGTTTCCCTTCATCGGCGAAACCTCCGTAGCGGCTGAACACACCCAACCTGCACCCGCAAATGCGTCTCCCCCTTTCCACGATCCATCGACAAAACACCTATAACCGGAGAAGTCATTAGGCAGGGACCCTACGCGCCCTGTTCCTCGAGTGCTAGGTGCACTAGGATTCGGTGATATATATGCACCATCCTCCTCTGCCTGAGCCTGTAACCATGTAGAAGCCTCCCCTATCGCTAATCGTACAACATTCTCAGGGTTATCCATAATATTATCAAAAACACGAGCATTCCTCGCCCTCCATATATACCACATAATCCATGGGAAAGCCGCAACCTGAGCACCCGGATTAGCAGAACCCAAGTAATGATCTACATTAGCATACAAAGAATCTGTAGGAAATGAAACCGGTCCGACCGGCACCTGCGCTAAAGCCCATGCCTGTCGAGCTGGCGGACACCGGAAAATAGCGTGATGTACCGTTTCCTCGTCAGCCCCACATCGAGCACAACCTGAATCACAGGCAATGCCCCGCCTCTTCAGGTTTGCCAAAACCGATATACACCCAGATAAGACTTGCCATATAAAATGCTTTATTTTTGGTGGACACGCCACTCGCCAAACACCCGCTAGGAGAAGATAAATTTACGGCCCAAAACGAGACACTTGACACCTCTGTTTTGCCGAACGTTCAGCATCATACCCTGATTTGACCGAATACTTTCCGGACTTTGTAAAGTACCAACCTAGTGAGTCAGCTATCTGAGAACTACCCAAAGGTAATCCCCTGATCAAAACAGCATCCTCCGGAGAAAAATGCTCAAGGAGCATGTCCATTCGCCATGAATTAGTTTGGCGATCAATAAGATGTAAAATTTTTAACAAAGGATCCTGAGAAGGTCCCTTATTCATAGCTGGTCTTGGGAATTGAGTTGGTATCCAAGGATCCGTCCATATAGAAATGGAATCTCCAGAGCCAACCCGTATAATAAGTCCTTTGTTTACCAAAGATCTAGCTGATACGATACTCCGCCACCCATAGGATTGAGAATAAGAACGTATAGGATCCATAGGGTTTGAATTCCAATAATATCTGCCCTTAAAAACCCGAGCAAAAAGGGAATCAGGTGCCTCAATTAGTCGCCACAATTGTTTAGCCAATTAAGCAGTGTTAAAATCATCTACATTTCTAAAACCCAAGCCACCCAACTGCTTGCTCGCACATAACTTCTCCTAGGCTAACCAATGCATCCCCCCAGACTGTCCCGAACTCCACCAAAATTTTGCCACAGCACTTGTCAATTTAGACGTGACTGTTTTTGGTAAACGAAAACAGGACATGACAAAAGTCGGTACCGCAGTGGCCACTGATTTATCATGACTTCCTTCCCTCCTCTGGAAAGTTGCTTCGCTGTCCAACCATTTGTACGACTCTGTAAGCGATCCCGAACAAAAGAGAAAACTTTCGTTTTAGACCCTCCTAAACTCTCAGGTATCCCTAAATACGAACCCATCCCGCCCAAATTTGATATTCCCAGCACCTCATGTACCTCACGTTTTACATCCTCATCAACCTTGTGTCCAAATTGAATTGAAGACTTAACAAAATTAATTTGTTGCCCAGAGGCCGCCTTATATTGCTTTAAAATGTCCAAGATAACCCCACATTGATCCTTAGTAACCTTACAGAAAAAGAGGCTATCATCCGTAAACAATAGATGCGTAATTGGCGGACATTTATTAGCCACCTTGATTCCTGTTATCCTTTTTTCACTCTCCGCCTTCCGAATATTGGCAATGAGGACTTCCAAACAGAGAATAAACAGATAGGGAGATAAAGGATCACCTTGACGCAGTCCTCGCTCAGGAATAATCAAACAATTAGGTTGACCATTCAGCAGAACCTTGTACTTAACCGAAGATACACAAAACCAAATCCAGGAAACCCATTTTTCCGAAAAGCCCATTTTACGTAGCAAGGCCTTGACGAAACCCCATGTAGCAAGGCCTTGACGAAACATCTCTTGAGCAATCAAAATGTTATCCAAGATCAGCCGACCTGGCACAAAGGCAGACTGAGTCTCCGATACGAGATTAGGTAACACCAACTTGAGTCGTTGACACAAAATCTACGAGATGATCTTTTACCCCACATTACAAAGACTAATCGGACGTAACTCCGCCATCCGGGTTGGCTTGGCCACCTTGGGAATAAGGCAGATATGCGTTCGATTTAAACTCTTATCAAAAACCCCCTCCTCAAAAAACTGATTAACCATGGAAACAAGGTCAGCTTTGACAACTGCCCAAGCCTTCTAAAAAAACAAGGTGGTCATCCCATCCGGGCCCGGCGCCTTATCCGGATGCATCATAAACAAAACCTCACGAACCTCAGCCTCTGTCACTGGAGCTGTTAAAAGCTCATTAATCTCATCCGTTATTACCATTTTGACCTCCCTTAACGCCTCCTCAAAGGAATCGGGAGAGATGGAAGTAAACATGTCTTCAAAATAAGATACAACAGTATTACAAATATCGTCCTCCTTCGTACACCATTTATTATTCCTATCATACAGACCAATTATTCGATTCCGCACCCTCCGCTGCTTTGTTTGTGCGTGAAAATACCTTGTATTTTTATCCCCCACTCGCATCCACCGATTCCGACTTTTTTGATACCAATAAATCTCTTCCGCCCTGTAAGCCTCGCGCAATCGGGAAGTTAATTCCGAAAGCACTTCCGGATCCACCGCATCATCCGCCTGGGCTACCTCCAACTGTCGTTTAAGATCCTCTATCGTCTTCCTCCCAAAAGGAACCTGTGCCTTCCTCCACTGAGAGATTGCTCGTCTACAATTTCCTATTTTGGCCACCAAAATAGGACTATCCTGATCGCCATCAGCTCCCCAACCCTCGGAAATAGCTCCCATCAAACCCGGTTTACCAACCCAACGCCTACCGAACATAAAACACTGACGACCACACGGCCGTTTGACCCCAATATTAACCACCAGAGGTTTATGATCCGAAGCGATCTTAGGCAAATATTCTGTTACCATATCCGAAAACTGATCATGCCAATCCTCTGTACCTAAGGCCCGATCCAACCTACACCGAATTGGTTTCTTATCACGCCAGCCCCGCCATGACAAGTAATCACCAAGATAAGGAAATTCCAAGAGACCGCAGTCCTGGATCATCCCGTTAAATGAACAGAAAGATGTCGCATGTCTAACTTTACCCCCTTGTTTTTCATGATTCCCTGTTAACTCATTAAAATCGCCAACAACCAGCCAAGGTGTTGATCTCAAAATACTTATCCTCAATAACCTTTCCCAGACCATATCCCGATTTTTGGGTTCTGGGTCTCCATAGATAAATGTTATATTAAAAACTTTGCCATTATGTACCGCTTCAATATCAATGATTCGGTTTGTGGCCAATAAAATTGAAATAATAAAATCATCTTTATTATAAAATAATGCCAAACCACCACTACAACCAACAGGTTCCACTGTTTTTAAATATTTATAGCCAAAATGGCCTACAAATTGTTCCAAATGGGAAAAACATTGTTTTGTTTCCATAAGAAATAAAAAATCTGGCCTATGTGTCTTCCATAAATCTCTGAGATGACCAATGGTGGCCTTATTACCAAGACCTTGACAATTCCAACTTAGGATATTCATTTACTGATATTTGGTTTTGGTGGCTTGGCCCCACCAGGACCGACTTTTATCCCTCCCTAGGTCTTAGTAGCAACACCGCTTACCCCAGCCTCCAGACCATATGGCGGAGGATGTCAACGTGGAGACAAAAGCATGTTAGCATTCCTCTTTTTCGTAGAGACCCCTCTAAGCACCAAAAACCCCTTCCCCTTCTTTCCTTTATCACCTATCTCCCCTGTGTTTAGAACCCCCGTCTCATCATTGGGAGGGATAATGCCCTCACTCACAATCTTTGCACCATCGGTCTCCATTAGCAACTGATCACTCTCACTTTCCTCCAAAACAGAGCCCTGTTCTGGCACACCAGATGTCTCCCCATCAGCATCTTCTATGGTCTTGACCACCGTACCACCCCCACTAACAGTATCCAGATCCTGTAAAACCGCATCAGCAGTGTCCGATTCCAAAGAGTTCCCAGCCAAACCTACATGTTGCAAGCTTTCGGAATCCTCAGCGATCTTCTCCTCTACTAACGAGGCCTCCCCCATTTCCTCTCGCAAATCAAAGACAGAGCTCTCGTCCTAGACCCTATCCGCCTCAACTGTGTCCAAACAAATTCCCCCCAATGCCCCAGCAGTTTCTGTCATCCCAACAGTGGAAACAGCATTCTCCTCAAAACCCTTTGTACCATCGAGAATATGACCCTCTTCAAGGGGACCAGAAACTTGAACATCCTGCTCCATTGGAACTTGTACCTGAGCAACCTGAACAACCGTTGGATCCTCAGTCTCCTGGAATAGAGACTTCTTGACCTGCCGGTGCTTTCTTTGCTCAAAATTTGGCTCCCTCACCTCCTCTGAAACCAAGTGCAACGCAGAAACCTAACGTTGACGAGGCTGCCCCCTACCCAACCCATTCCTCCCTCTTTGATCTTGCATACCCGGATTGGAGACTCCCTTGGAAAAATCCTTCTGCCTCGACGACTCTCCCAATCCGTATTCAGGTCGAGACCGTGGACAACCATACTGGTTTCCACTTCTTCCCCTGAAAGGCCCAGCCTGACCCGTATTTCTCCTCCCCTCAGCCATGACTGCTCCCTTATAACTCATAATAGAAGCTTTCTCCGATTGATCCCCCTTAATCAGCGAGACACCGTGAGCTACACCATTAGTTACTGGGCAGACAGCTTCATCATGACACAAACTGAAGCATTTCTTGCACCAACCGTGGAGATTCTCATAGAAAAGATACACAACCGTAACTTCTCCATCAAAAAACACAATATCAAGCTCAAAGCAGATTGGTTGAAGCCCGTCAATCGTAACCTGCACCCTCCCACGGTCAATATCAACCGCTTCAACCACCCCCAAATCTGACCCAATATCGCGAAAGGTGGGTTCTGCCCAAAACTGGATTGGTACATCAGAAACCCGGATCCAGAACTTCAAAGATGACGGGTAAGCAGGATCCACCACCGGAGTCCATCTCACCATAGACACCATCCAAGAATCAAAATGAAAAGGCTCCTTTGACAATACCTCGATAATGTCAGCTTCCTCATCAAAATCGAACTGAAATTTACCAGAGCCTAGGTCGGCCCCAGCAACTTTCCCCTCCACCTGCCAAATGCGCGGTAACATGAGCAACAAAGCTTTCATGTCTTGCATTTGTGGGTTGAAACATCTCCCAATGACCGTTTTGGAATAACCGGCGATAAGCGCAGAATTGTCAAAAAAAGAGATCTTGACTCTGCGTCTTGGTCTTGCATCACCCTCCTTCTGTCCCGACAAACCCTTCTCCATAAGACTCGCTTGAGACATTATAACCCGAAAGGAAACACACCAACAAAAAATAGACAGAGAAAAAAGGACCAATTTGCTATGCCAAGAAAAGGGGATAATCGAAAAGTGCCTCAGTACAATGAAACCCCTATCAGCTTTATAGGAAAAGCCAGACCAAAAAGGCAAGCAAACCAGAGCAACCAGAATAGGAAAAACCATCTGCCCAAAGAAGGAAAGAATAGCAATCCCAAATAATGGAGAAGAGATTCTCCAATCCGTATCCTCAAAAATTACCCAAGAGGATCGTCGATAACTGATCCCAAATCCCAGTAAAACCCTCTCAAATTGCTTCCCCAGATACCAAGAAACGAGAAAACCCACAAAGAGACACCCCCAAAAGGAAACCAAATAAAGAAATGAAATATCGTATCCTTCTCTGATTTTCTCCAACCCCCAACAGTTGCACATCTGCGAGATCACAAATCCCATCACAAGGATAAACCCCGAATGGGAAACCAAATGACAGAATTGAAAGCCATATCCCTGTCAGAATCTCCCAAACCACCTGTATCGGCACCATCTTCGCGATAGAGGAACCTCAATCATCCAAATAGAGACAAACCATCGCCCACACCAAAAAACTGTATCCCATATAATCTCGAGAAACCCCCCAATTACCCACCAGACACAGAATCAAGATCATGGGAGGGTTAAAACCCTAGATCCGCCGTCATCGAGAGTCACACTTTTTGTTTTTGACCGAAAAAATGCACTCTTAAAATCGTTCTGTAAAATAAATACGAATTAGTTAGTATCAGTTATGCACATAAATTCTATTTACCTGAGCAATAAGTTCTTAATTAGAATTTTCTTAAGGTGAAAGTTGGAATCGAAGAATTATTCCAAACCAAAACGAGTTGGACGAAGTAGATTTTACCAATGTCGAAAAAATTCATTTGAGAATTGGTTTTACTCATGATTTAGCTTGTAAATAAGGCTAAAGGAGTTGTTAGTTGTTACCAGATGGCATATATATCAAACAACATTGCCATTGTTATCCTAGGAAACACATGATACTTGAATACAAAGACTTCCCCTACCTACAAAGACAATTCAATAAACTATGAGATTTTTTTTATTATGTTATATTATATTTAAATTATGCATACTAAATTTCTTTTAGAATTATTTTAACTTTTAAATATGTCTTTTGGATATTACAAATAAAATATTACTTGACCAAATTTACATCCAAATTAATAATAGGGAGATATAAGTTTCATATATGTTACATTATATATATATATATATTAATGATTATATATGTTATTATTTTTATTGAGTTATTTTGGATTATATATAAATATATTTATTCCTTTGGACAAGAAATCACAAGATATTTTTATTTTGTTTTATATGATATTTTTATTTTCTAATAATTCTGTCCATGTGAAACAAAGATTTTAAATTTTATGAAGTTAGTAATGTGAATATAATAGTTTTGAAAATGACCTAATGTTTTTAAATTATTGATGGCTAAAATTTAATGGTATTAGTTCTTAAATTCCACTATTCGAGCAAGGATTATCCACATTTTTATCTCATTCAGTGACCAATTTTTTTCTTTTCTAGTTTGTGTTGATGAAGAAGCTTATGTTAACTTATTCTTATACTTATTACTTCACTCAAAGCTTGGTCCACGGAAGTTTAGCGTCCCTTTTATCAAATTAATTTGGCTTCTTTTCTTATATTTTAGCTCAATGAACCATTTTAATTTAAACTTATATTTTTTTTTTCATTCTTGTTGTGTTCTGCTTTCTTAGTTTTTCCTCTCTTTTTTTGCTATGATTTTGTTGCTCGTGGTTGTTGAGTAAATTACCAAATTCCCAAGCCTTTCTATGATCCATTAGTTCATAACTAATCCGTATGATTTAAAAATAATTTTCTTGATTATTCTCTACTGATTTGTCAGAGACCAGCATACAAGGTCCAGAGCAAGGACCTAGGCTTTAGAAACTGATGTCAAATGGGGATTCAGGTATGAGTTTCGACTTGACAAAGGATTATGTTTACATTTTTCTGAAGTCAGCTGCTGAAAGTTAGTACTGAGGAAGTGGATGAAAAATATACACCAAACAGTCTTTGAATTCTAAAACCAAACCAAATTATCAAAATGGTTTTATCTTCCAAACTTGAAAATGAAAGACCAAATTAGTTACTTCACGGAATTCTTAGCTTCCCAAAGGGACCAGCAATATATGGATGAACGTTTCCAATACTCATTCCTTTTTCCCTATTTATTATTTCTTCTATGCTTCATGAATGCAAAACAATGAGATACCTGAGGATTTGAGAGAATAACAACCATGTCAAGTCCTTTGAATCTTTCCACCAGTCTATAAATACTTGAAGCCTGGAGAACTTTTACATTGAAGCTCTTCTCTTTCTTTGCTTACGCAATCTATCTTTATCTCTCAGATTTAGGAGTCCTGATAACACCTAGGTGGTCTTCAACGAATTTGTTGTTGATAGGAGTTACGACTCACCTATTTTACTAATACATCAGTCCTTTTTTCGATAACAAATTCACCAAAAGAATATGTAAGAAAAAATTCTAGTAATTTAAATATTTTCTGATGTTGTGTTATCAAATTTAAGGTATTCTCAATTTTTTTATTATTTTTTGGTAAGCACAAAACAGAACAAAGAGTAAAAAATATTAGTTTCCGTTTTGGATTAAGTCCAGTCTTTAGGATTCAGTTTCGGGCATAATTAACGCAACCACTTCCAAACTCTTCTTTCCTTAAACCCTAAGAGAACGAAACAGATCCAAAACTTTCTCAAGAAAAAACTTCAGATTCTACCCTACAATGGCAGATTTTGCAGCAAATCTGTCCTTCAAAGCCAGAGAGATTCTCTCGACTCCAAGCCACGAAGGCTTAGTGACGCTCGTCGATCAACTCTTCACGCCTAGAGAATCCGAAGAATACTTAAAAGCTCGTATTCTCTACGACTTTTGCGTCTCTAATTTCCCAGACTGCTTAACCCTAAAGCTTCTCAAGATCTATAGATTCTCTTCCGACGACGTCGTCAGACTCCGATCTATCTCGCACCTCTCTGAAACTCTCACGGAAAACCGCAACAACTTCGAGATCTCTGGCCTCGCTCTCGACGAGATCAAACCGCTTCTGATATCTTGCTTGACGGTGCAAAACCCTAGAAAGGTTGATACAGACTACTTGAGAGTCATTGTTTCTTTCGTAGCTTATAACGTTATGGTCTCTCGTAATGAACGATGGGAAGAGCTTAGTGATTATATACTCTTGCTTGTGAATCAAGATCCGATTAGGGCGTTTAGTTACTTCGTAGATTTGCCATCGCTTTACGTTGGATTCATTCACAGGTTCTTCCATAGGTTACGTGAGGAAGTGTACAAGGTTTTGCTTCGTCCTGAGAAAGATAGAGATGGATATTGGATCTTGGCTTTGAAAGCTGCTGTTAAAATGGGGATTCAGATTATAGATTCCGACAATAGATTCGATTTGACAAGAGAGATACTTCACAATGTTCTGAAATCTGCTAGTGATGTTGTGTGGATGGGGATGGAAAGAGAGTTTCTGATAAGAGGGATTAAATCTCTCGAGAGTTACCTTGAGAAAGACGCTAAAATGTGCAAATGGAGTGCCAAACAATGCCGTTTTGTGGCATCGTTTGCGTACGGGGTCTCAGGAGTAGGCAAAAATACAAAGGAAGCTGCCAAGAACATCTTTGTAATGGTTACGAAAATGGATAAGTATGTTTGGAGTTCGGCCTTCAAACTCAACCATTTTTGCGTTGATAATCATCAAGATGTCAGAGTTGGATGTGACCTTGAATTGTACTACCAGTTTTGGAAATGTACTCCAGTGGAAGTCTTGAGTTCCTTTGCAGCATCTGGTTCTGATGATAGGTCAAGAGTGATAGCAATCAGACGACTCTACGATGTAGTCTGTGATCACACTTCAGACCAGTGGGAAATAGATGTTTCAGAGATCAGAGATCTTCAGCCATTGCTCATCAAATGCCTAAAGGAAGAAGGAATGCCTGAGAGCCTATACAGGATACTTGGTCAGGTGGTGTTCCATGTTGCACAGGAGACGTTTAACTACGAAAAGGATCCATGGTTTGATCTATGGGACTATATTGCATCAGAAAGCAAAGCAGAGTTCAAGAAAGCCGTATATATCTTCCAGTGTTTAACAATGCAGCTTGAGTTTAAAGAATTTGTTGTTCCTGCTATAACCAATCTTCTTCCAGAGATTCATAGCAGGCTAACTGCACCAAAAGAGTTGTTAGTTGATAACAGTAACTGGGTCTTGACGTTTACGGGTGCTTACTGTTCAGCAATTCACTTGCTAGAGATCAAAAGTCAGGCTGGATACGTTAAGGAAATTGCACATAAGATGATAAATTCTGTGAAAGAGCTTGTGGAAAGAGGAATGGAAGTTGGGCTTGTGATGAGAGCTTTCAGAGATCTTGAACGCATTGTGGAGAAACAAGGGGACTGGTACATGACTTGTGAGTACAGATTCCTCAAAGGTTTGCTTCAGAGGCTCTACACAATCAAAGGTATGAAAATGGAAAGTAAGATTGTGTTGTGGAGAATTAATGTTAATAAGATCGAGAGGTCAGTGGATGATAATCTTAAAGTGTTCCCAAAGAGTGAGTTTGATTGGCTGAACCAACCTGAGTCTTAGGCAAATTCATTCTTGCAGTATCCAGTTTTCTTTTTTCATTTGTAGTTTACTAGTTTTGTATGTTTTGGTTCTTACATGTGTTTAGTATTTTTTTAATATTGTCTTTTCCAAATCCAAGTTTTTCCATAGCAAACATAACATGAGATCACATAACAAGCAATGAATTCATTACAACTTACAAGAAGATATCTGTCTACAATCTTTCACAACCGTCACAAAACACACATCGACTTGGTAACAAACGTACAAACAACAGAACGAATCCTAAAATCAACTCCCTGTAATTATTCATCAGATTCATCTGAATCCTCTGCTGTAACGTCAGATGAACCTTCTTCTTCCTCATCATCCTCATCTACATTGCTCATTTTCACTCTGCTTGCTGTCATTTTGGCTAAAGCAGCAGCTTTACTTGCTCGATGTGATCGGGTCATCAAAGCAGAAGGTGGAGGAGATGCTACTTCTTCTTCTTCATCAGAGGAAGTTTCTCTAATCCTTACTCGTCTTCTTGACTGAGCTGGTCTTGTTGAGCAAGGAGCAGGTGTCTTTGGCACTGTTGTAGTTGCAGTGATGTCCAAGTGGTAGCTTACTCCGAGTGTTTCTGTTATTTGTCATAAGCAAGAAACAATCAAATTCTCTAAAGCGTAAACAAAATAGACTCTAACATAACTTTAACTATCTAGTTTTACGTCTAACTAATACCAAACTGTAATGTAGAAGGCAAAATATCAATGTACCAAAGATGGAATCGGCTTGATCTTGTGTAAGCTCTTCGCTGGGACAAACATCCAAAGATTTTAGATGTTCAAGGATCGGTTTCACCTCCCTAAGAAGCTCCTTCTCTGAACATACAGAATCTGCAAGTTGGCTTAAAAGCTTTTTCATCAACTTTATCACATTTTGTTTTGATGGTTTCAGATGGAGCAGCACAAGTGTTTTGCACAGTGCTGCAACATATGCCTTCTCAGCAGCAGTCTTTTTTTCCTTGAAGCTAAGCATCTATAGGAAACAACATTAGCAAACGGGTTGACCAGTGTTACAGAGATCTTGAGAGGATGATTGCTCTCAGCTAACTAGAAAGGCAAAAGACATTTGATGGTGAAAGTGCAACTACTCTCTATTATCGCATTAATGGACAAGATAATTTTGGTCAGATGTATGCTTTCTTCATTCTCCACTAAACTTTCCTGGATTTTGAGAAAAGTGTGATACGATAGACGTCTAAGGAAAGCAACTAACCTCGATGGCTATGCGTATGGCTAACCCTTCTTCAGTACAGTTTAGTAAAGGCTGGATAGAATCTTCTGGTGAGTCTGGTGATTTATTGAATTGGGTTTCAGGCTCACCTCTTGTCTCTTTTTTGTAAAGCGGGGTTTGCATCATCTGTAGAGTAAATCTGGATGCTTGGACTGCACGCTTGCGTTGATTTGATACAACATATGACGAACTCTTACAGTTTCCATCAATACCAGGCCACATTGAACGTATGAGAGGAACAAAAGCCTTTGACACATATCCCTGCATTGCATGAAAAATCATTCAGTAGAGTTATACAAATACACCATTAAACCTCTTTCTCTTAAGGACATCATGGTTTCTGTTACCTTATGCTTTTCGGAGAGGGAAGCATAGTGCTCAAAGAAGACAGATAAACACTGTTTAAACCTGGAAAATGAATAAGAAGAACAAATTATTAGTATTAGTTCTGGTGAGAAAAGTTACCCATTGAAAGCACAAAATCTCTATACCTCAGTTGTTCTTTTGACTCCTCGCTGAAATATAATGCAATCAGCTTTCCCAAAACAAAAGGATAAAACGATGAGGGCAAGCTTGGGTACTTCTCTCCTAGAAGAAGAAGTTTTGCAAACCCCTCCCCAACGGTTGCTTTAACCGACTCATGTTCATTACTATCTGTGAATGCTCTCCAGTCATCACTTTCAAGTCCAGCATACAAGAGATCGAGCATTTTAAAGTTCATATCTTCTTCGGCATTGGATAAGTCGATGGGGGCAAAATCAATGCTTTCATCCTCAAATTGTGACAAGAGATCTTGTCCCATTGCCTTATCAACTTCTGTTGGGCTATGCCACATCCCAAGATCAACTAGTGCCTTGCAAGCCATAATACTAATAGGAGGAGGGCTTCTACAAAAAGCTACCCGTAGCTGCCTTATAAGCTCTTCACTAGGCTTCTTCTCTAACAAACCAAAAAGACCAAGGCATTTTATAGCAATCCTCTGCACATCCAAGTGAGTGTGCTTTGCCTGCATGACATGAATCATATCAGAAACTGTGTTTGTTTGTGCAAGTGCCAAGTTTTTTATGCAAAAGGGATTCAACTGTATGATAAGGTGTTTCCTTAAAATTGTTGACACCTTTTGACAGTTTTTCAATGAAACAAAAGGATTCAGAGATCATATGGAATATCAGCAGCATCTTAAATGGAAAATTGACATGAAAAATAAGCTGCTTGATAACTTCAAGGTCAAAATTTAAGAGAAGATAAAACAAGAAGCGCCCCTAAGCAGTGATATGTGACAATAAGAAATAGACAGAGGAGAGTAAAAAATATACCCCTGGAAGCAACAAAGCATGCAATATCTCTTCTGGTTCAATAGCCTTCCCTTGCAGTGAATGCAAAGATTTTCCATTTTCCAACAGAAGACTTGTCAAAGAAAGCATGTGCATCCATTGCAGGAAATCCGCAGTCCTTTCCCTACAGGGTCTTGCTAGTTCTTCAACAACAACAAGTATAACTTCTTCATATTCTCCAGGGGCAGCATGGACAATCTTAGCTAACTTGGACACTGCATCAGCCCAATCTTTATCACCACCAAGATTTATACCATCTCCAATCACAATACTGTTCCCATCTTCATCTAATTCTTGCTCAAAAGGTCTGTGGAGCAGCTCCTGGACAAAAGAACTTGCAGTCTTGTGGAGCATAGCATCAGAGAAATCAAGCATGGTTCCCAGCAATAATAGCTGCCTCGAAGCAAAGTGATGATTTGGTCCTGAAAATTATATATAAGCAGAGGGTCCCAAACAAAACAACTATGTTTTGGGATTTAAAAAAATATATTTGGGCTCACCAGCTTCTATATGAGCTTTAACTAGATCAACATAATCAGAAACTGATGCAGGAAGAATTCTTTCCAGCAAATCATTAGCATCTGAAGCTTCAGCAGCATAAACTGCTGCCTCAGCTCCCATAGCAGTAGCAGCATCAGAACCCTTTGCCTGTATGACAATCTCATCATTTTTAGTGTGTCCCATACATGAATATAAAACTACTACTACGAGCATAAAATCATTACAAGAACCAGGAATTGTATTTCAAAGTTCATACACTAACTGTATAGCAAACAATATATTCTAAGAGGATTTTGACTTAGTTTAGGCACAACCTATAGATATATATGCGTTCTCGACCAAAAAGGCTATGCAATAGAAGAATGTGATGCAAACTGTCAATATGTGTTTTATAATTTGGATAGTACTGATGCATTAATTTCTGAGACGTTTTTGTTTGACATGTCTGGTGTTCGAAGCAAAAAAATTGGCAGTTAAATGGTAACTTGAAATCAGAAGGAAAACCGGTTTAGACAAATCATCACAGGAAATTTAAATAGAAATTGTCCAACGACCAAAATAATGCCAGTAGAAATTGGCATTCTCTGGTTCGTGAATCAAGCAGTCAGTTATGGAATTCATCAAAAGCATCTCAGTTTAAGCACATTATCATCCAGTTAAGCTAAATAGGTTAATATTTCAGGACTTGTGGCTTCAAGAAATACATGTTTATAGCATAAAAGTACCTAACACCAGAGCAATGAATAGTTGGTAAGTTTACAGACTTACTTGAGCACTTTTGTTCAATTTCCTGCATATAATCCTCCAGTAAAGAGCAATCTCTGGCTCCATAAGTTGGATGCTGGGTGCAGAACACGCGCTCTCATCTAACACAGGTAAAGAAAATATAAGCACATGCAGAAACTTATGCATTGCATATATAGTCCAGATTTCAACAGACCTCTAGCTTCACCATCTGCTGACAATATGTACTGCTGGATGCTTTTGTCATCGGTGGGCATTATCAATCCTTCACTTAACAGAACTTCCAACGCCGATTCTGCTACAGATTCATATGTTTCAACATCAAGGTATTTAAGAAATTTAATAGGATCGCCTTGACAAGAGTTTGACAGCCATTGATCTTTCATTAGCTTCAAACATTCCGTTGAAACATTTACAGCACGGTCAGCAAGTCCTCTCTGAAGAATTGTGGTCCTAAGCTTGATGCTAACACAACAAAATGAAAGAAATACCAGTCAGGAGAAAGAGAAGGACATTAGGGAAGAGGAAATACAACTTTCGTCAATAAGGTCAAGTGTAGAACATTTGTTACTAAAAAAAATGGTATAAAGCTTCTATCTGAATAAAGTAAAAGAGACAGAAACTTTAGGCTGAATCTGACTATGCAAAACGATGAAGAAGAAATAAAGAGACCAAAGCTCTAAAAGCCCAAATTCACCTCAGACTCTGAAGAGGAACTTTATTTGCAAGAACTGAGTAAGCAGCTTTGCGTACTGATTCATTAACATCGAGCGTGCAATCAATAATTGCTTGGGTGGTTGCAATCGAAGGAGGCAGAGACAGAACAATTGTTTTGCGTACCTCCTGAAAACATTAAAAAGCTAAAGCAATAAGACTTTGGCAGGCATGATGACTTACATTCAAAATGTGATTTAGGATGTAGCTATTTAAGTACAACAAGACAGAAACTTTACCGGATTCTGTTCCAGGGGAAGCACCTCAAGAAGCAAATCAAGAATGTCACTGTTCTCAGGATCGTTCACAAAACGTGAAAGTGACCTGACAGCAAACGTACGGATAACAGGAACTTTATCCCGAACACGCACCATCATACAATCAATTACATCATCCCACAATTCATCCGCTACTTCCACTTCATCTGGCAGCCTCAATATAATCTGTAAAGAACACAAATGTACAGAAGAATAAGGTCTCAAAATCCAAACAAGCTAATCTCATATTTGACCTAAAAGACCTTTACCCAGTAAACTGAATCGTAATACTCTTATGATACCTCTGAGATTATCTGACACGCTCTAAACCTAGCGTTTCTGTTCGCAGCCACAGACCCAGCCACCAGAAACTTTAGAAACTCTTCTAGAAACTCGTCGCAATCGGAATCACCATCTGGATTATTACAACGAAGACAAGCGAATTCCGCCGCGAATCGAACAACACGCTCCGCCGCCGCGGTTCTCCGTTGAGCGGCGATGAAAAGAGGGGTTAGGGTTTTGAAAAACACGGAAGAGAATCTACGGACTGAAGAAGGAGAAGACGAGGACGAGGAGTCCTCTTCGTGGTCGGACTCAGGTGAAGATAGTTTCGACCGGATTGTGGCGAGCTCCTTTAGCTTTCGGTTGTGAGTAGCGTATGATGTGCGGGACTCGTTTAGGATCTTGGCGATTTTCTGGGTTAGGTTTCGATCTGCGTCGGAAGCCATGGCGATTTCGGATTCTTCGCCCATTTTTTTTTTTTTTTTTTCACTGAGGGATTTGAAATTCAAAATGTTTTGAATCGACGCTCTTGTGGATGTGCGGCAGTGAGGGTTACTTTAGATCTGTTGTGTGTTTCAAAAATTTGGGTGAGCGGGACGATATTACTTTTTTAAAAAAATTAAAACGATAGATTTGTTAAATGGACTGTTTTTTTAAATAACATAATTAGCATAATGTACCGTTCACAAAAAAACGGATCAATTATATATTGAATGACGGTATAAGTCAAAAATAAGCATTTGAAAATTTTAAAATATATGGTGAATGGTGGTGAAGGGGATCAAATATTTATAGAGTAAGAAATACTGATTTTATTGATTTTTTTATTTGGATATTATATTAATTGTTGTTTTGAATTGCTTTATTTGTAAATTTTAAATAAAATAGTTATATTCTAAAAATATATGGACTAAAATCTTATATTCTCCTTTTCATCAAAACAATTTCTCAAAAACCTCTCAATGGTAAGAGACAATATTATCTTAAAGGTTAAATATAATTAAATCTGTAAATGTTCAACGAAAAACACAGTAGCTCAGTGGTTGCAAGTTCAGTGGTTGCAAGCTCCATGCGCACGCGCCCAGTAGCTCAGTTGCTTTGTTTAGTTTGATATTAATTATATGATTAGTTTAATTTTGAGCAACTTAGATGGGTTTTTCTAGTATAGATTGTCTTATAGACCTGTTTTGTAGTCAAATTCAGGTATTGATGACCGGAGGCTCCTCTAGGATGCTTATGGGCTTGTTTGGCACTCCATAAGCGGTGTATGGCAGTGGACTGATGCTCCTTTAATGGAAGAGGGCTGGTGTGGCGTTTTAACACTATTGATGGCTTTGGGGCAAATGGTGGTTATAGAGTCCATACTTGTCATTTGAAAACATTATTTGAAGTTAGTAAAGACCGGAGTTCTTTCGAGGATGAAGGTTGTTGTTTTGTAATCATGGGCATTTATGTTCATCTTACATGTCTTTCCCTGTACCGAGATTTAGAGGTTTTCACACCTATCGGGTAAGTAGGGAGTAGTAAGAGCTTTCAAATTTTGCAAAAAATTTGGAGTTACTATTTTAAAAAGATGATGATCTTGTTTAGGATTTGTATCTTTATTTATTTTTTCTGGTCGGAAAGGGGGAGACGAGGTCTCCCAAATATTATTCAACTAGAAAATAAAAGTATTACATGCGGACACTATGAGAGCTAGACAAGCCAAGAGCATCATCCAACATAAGAGAAAGAACATAATCTTGACCAGAGTCCAACTAATGAAAGCCTAATAGTAAACTAAAAGGATAGTTGGCTAACGCATTGGCAACACGGTTAACTTATCTATACACATGAAAAATACAAACTATCCAGTCCTTCGATAAAAGAAACCATAGCACACACGTATTATAAAAGACAACGGATGCATATCACTAATCCATGTCCTAGGAAAACCCACCACTATTTCCCTATTCTTTGGATTGTTGAAATATTTTATTCTTGGTATTGTTTTAGTCGCGTTATTTGTTGTCTTTGGTTTGGGTTTTAAAAATTGTTTTGCAAACATCTTTCCGTGGTTTTCTAGCAATTTTCATCTTTGTAAGTTCATGTAAAGTTTTTACTAGACGAAAATTTCTTGATCTTTGCTTTAATATAAAAAGTTTTTCGTAGGCAAGAAAGGGAAAACAAATCGATTATACTCTCTTAAAATGGAGAACACAACAGCTGTCTAATATCCGATTTTGTTCTCTTTCTCAATCATCAAAGCATAATTTTTTGTATACTTTTTATTGATAAATGATCTTCAAAAGAAACAAAATTATATTTTTATAATCCCATTTATGATGCAATACTACTAATTATTGCGTTTGAGCTTCTTCGATACATTTCTTAATAATTTGTAGTTTTTTTTAAGGGTGAATTAGTGTGGTAGCCAAAAAAGGAAAAGTATTTAAAATATAGCAGGTTAATTAAAAAAAATAAGTATCTAACATAAGGGATAGTAAAAATTATCAGTAAGGGTGTTGATGGTTTGATGGAAGTGGTGACCATCGGAGTTGGTGGCCGGCGGTGGTGGTCAGAGGTCGGTGGCCGATGGTGGTGGACGGAGATCGGTGGCTGGCGGTGGTGGCCGGAGATCGGTGGCCATAAATGGTGGTCGGAAGTTGATGGCCAAAGGTGGTGGCCGAAGGTAGGTGGCCGGCGGTGGTGGCCAGAGGTTGGTGGTCGGAAGTCATGACCGGCGATGGTGGCTGTAGGTCGGTAGCCGGCGGTGGTGGTCATAGGTCGGTAGCTAACGGTGGTGGTAGAAGGTGGTGGTTGAAAATGGTATTGATTGGGATAAGTTAGTCATTAGTATATAAAATATACCGTATATAATAATTTCATGGTTAGAATAGTTAGACAATAAATTAAAAAAAAAAATCTTGGTTATAGGTTCAAATTTCCCCTTTTTTTTATTAAGACGAAGTATGCTTGTAGGTGCCGCTTTTTTATCTGCGAGAGTAGACCTAAGATCTGACTTTTATGAACAGTTTTTGACATAGCTGATTACTAATGATTGAGGGTTTGTTAATCCAATATAAAGAGTGACATTAATGAATTATTGAATAATGTGAAAGCTTAAGCACGACATGGTACAATTATATACTTCATCATTACATTATCTCACCAACATTATATTTAAATGATATTAACAATCAGTTGGCCCACTTTAGGAATATGTTCACAGACAGTCCGTACTATTATTATTTGATAATTTTCTTGCACGTCGTTGCTCTGCTGACTGATTAATCTTTTTTTCCAATTAGCTAATTAAAATTGAAATGATGTAAGTTTTTTTTATTTAAAATATTATGATCCGCAGAAAAATATACACTATACGGATTTTACATATATTAGTTTATACTTTATACTACAAAACGTTTATCTAAAGCAACTTTAAGTCAAACATTTCGGAGAAGTCTACTACTTTGAATCTATAAAATCGGGTATAGTGGGAGAAAATTCAAAATAGCTTTGGTAGATGTTGGTTGTAGAGTGATTATTTTTCAATTTTTTTTTTCTTTTTTTGTCAACAAAACAATAATTAGAAAGTAATTCTAGGAGTGGTAGCCAAAAAAAAAATCAAACTTTTAATTACAATTATCTTTAAAACATATATAATATTCAAAAGTGTTTATTTGATTATTTCAATAACATTTAGATAAACTCTAAACAAAGATTCTTACCCAAAAAACAAAAAAAACTCTAAACAAATATTATTTATAAATTTCTATATTACTTGTGTTTTCTATATTTTTAAAATATCATGTAAACCCAAAAACTTCATATTTTATCAAAAAATTTATCTATCTTGAATGATCCACCCTAGTAAAATCTTTATATGCATTATTTATTTGCAATGATATGATTGAGACGATCGCCTAGAAAACATGACATATGCAGAGTTGACATGAAAATGAATTGTACTTTTCATCGACATATACCCTTATGCAAGTTGGGGATGCAATAATTCTTATTGGACAATTCTGAAGGTGCAAGCAAGTAACAATATTGACACTGTCCTTACACATTGGTCCCGTGTACGTATCTAATTCAGTTTCAAGATTCAGCGATTCTATTCCATATTTGTTCTCCAACTTATTCCTTATATCTTAAATATGTCCAAAAATTTTATTCCATAAGAAGAATTCCGAAACACTTGATCCAAAAGATCAAATTATATTGTCAACCCATCTTTTTTGTTAAACAATCAAATTATATTATTTTCATACATGATTTGCTTATCGTACTCGTTTAAATCTAATAAGTTACACATTTCTTAGAGCACTATAACACAAGTTAATCAAAAATCAAACGTAGAACTTTATTATTAGAATAAAACTAGAGAATTAAAAAAAAAAAAAAAAAGTCAACGAGTTTAGACTTCAACTCATTTTGGCCTTTGGGTGGGCCGAGTCAACCAGTGCCGGTCATAAACGTCCCCTTACATGCTCCCAAAACAAAAAGTCAACTCAACTATATAATTGGAACATATTTAAATTTCATTATCTTAATATACCCTTATGCAAATAGACCACAAAAACAAAAATCTTTGGTACTCAATCGTTCGTTTGTTTGATTTGCATTGAAGTGTCGATGGATCATTTGGTACTCGGTGTCTTGTCAAGTAAGTACACTATTTTGGGTTTGAAAAGTCATGGTGAAGAGATTCAAGATCGAAGATTCGATGGACAACAATGACCATGTGATGTCGATATGACAACGTGATATTTTCACCTAAGTTCTCAATCCTCACTTGATTTTTATTTTTGATGAGTTACCTTAAAAACAAAACCCATGAAACCGGAGATGTGAGGCTAATAATTTCGATCTAATATACAAAATTAACGAATAAGCGAATCTTGTTTATATAAGTAATTATTGAAGTAGGTTACATTTAAAAACGTATATATTAATTTTTCTTAAGAATTGATTAGAGTTTCTAATTGTGGTGCCACCTAATCACGAATGATGTATCAATGATATTAATTATTATTATGTTACTAAATGGATCTTTCGACGATGTTAGAGGCTTAGAGCCAAGGTTTTCTAATTCGTCAAACACATATTTAAATAAATAAATATATATATATATAGATATATTGATTATTGATCATTGTTAAAACAAGAATAATCATTTTTCGGGAAACACATCTTTTTTTTTTGTTTCTTTGAAGTTTTTGATATCTTTTTAAATGTATATATATATTAGTATTTTTGTAGCAATTTTTGCTCAAAAATACTTTTTGGAAAGTTTTTGCATTTAATGTCATTTAATGTTTATGTTCATACCCCAACAGATTTAGTTCACTCTCTTTACTATCCTTATAACCAAACACAATTAAGATTTTAAATATCTATATTATCCTTATAACCAAACAGAATTAAAATTTTAAATATCCAGATATATAATATTCCATAGTTAATATAGATATTTAAAATATTTATTCTATATTAAAAATAATTATTCTCCTATCATCTCTTTTTGATTTTAAAATCTAAATGTAGTAAATCATCATATAATACATAAAGTTAACAAAAATGTATATTGTTTC
This sequence comes from Camelina sativa, assembly GCF_030686135.1. Lineage (NCBI taxonomy): Eukaryota > Viridiplantae > Streptophyta > Magnoliopsida > Brassicales > Brassicaceae > Camelina > Camelina sativa. Next base: position 21,632,676 of record NC_141889.1, on the reverse strand, counting down.
CTGCATATATTGTGATTTTAATTTTATTAAACGAACATATATTACTAAAGTATTATAAAAGTGTGTTTTTTAACATACATATATAGTAAATTTACCGTATATTGTATAATATAGAATTTTAAGAAGTTTATAATTTATAATTGATATATCTAAACTTAATAAAAAGTTAAAACTTATGAATATTTAAACATATTAAATTTTTAAAATAACACAAACGAGTTATATTACATGACGGATTATATGACATTACATGATTGAATTGATAATACTATAAAATAAAATATCATTAATATGATACTACAGTACGAGTTCAATCCTTATTTTACAATTTTAACAACACCAATATAAAATATGTCGAATCAAATTGATTTTAAGATAGTATTAGACAAAAATTGTTGTGCGGTATACCACGAATTATATACTAAATCACTAAATTAAGAGAAGAGTACATTAGCAAAATTAGTATTGAAATAGTATATTAACAAAAAAAATTATGTAAAAACTTGCCCCGCGGTATATCGCGGGTCATAATGTAGTATTTAAAGTCCTGTTTGCTGCCTAGTATAATTAGAAGCTTTGTCTCATTAATTGTGCTCCCATTTTATTAATATTTTATCAGTGTACAGCTTAATTCTTAAGGTTGCAACAAGACCGAGAGAACAGTCATATAATGTGCGACTTTTATTACAAGATCATATTTTCATTTGTTATTCAGTCATTTGGTGAAGTGAGTTAAGGACTGAAGGTTGATGGTTTTACGATTGTGGTCTTTTGAAGCGGGTTAATCCAGTTTTACACTACTAAATGTGCAACTGCATTCATATATTCGATTGCGATGATATCGACAATCATGCTCTTATTCGATAAATATGTATATATATATATATATAATATGAAAATCAAAATATTCAAGTAAACTATATTGTGTTTGATAATCGAATCTTATGAAACTAGTTTGATGATGGCTATAGCTTGCAAAGTTTGATGTGTGCCTTGTTTTTAATTGCTTTTTTTCTTGTGTTTCATTAGAGAATGAACCCTTTCAGGCTTTGTTTGTTTGTTTTTTTTGCATCTTGAAAAATAACCAAGGTTTATATAACTAATATAACTGTATAATAAGATTTTTTCTTTCCAGGTATAATAAGATTTGTTTCCCTTTAAAGTTTAGAACTAAATATAGACAAAATCTCCAATCAATAAATACGTGACATAACCATGTGTCACATTCAGTGTCAAATCACCTAAAACAAATCATATTATTTCAATGTGATAAAATTATGATTCGGGCGTATTAATTTCACAATTATTAAATTTATATTATTTTATAGAAACCGAATAAAGTACTTCATGTTAAAATACTATTTTCAGTTTGATTGTAGTTCTTTGTCATGAGTTTGTCTTTTTTTTCTTTTAAGCTATACAAAAAATATTGATATACAATACAGTGTTTTTGTTATTGATAATAGTAGGAGATATCCCATGATATAAAACACGGGGTCAATATTTTTTATAAAATATAATATAATAAAAAAATATAATGTTATTTATTATAAAAAATTATTTTGTTTGAGTGGTTATTTACTTTTAGTACAGTATTATATTTTCTGGTAAATTTACATCTATTTTTTTTTCTAACCAAACATTATATTAGAAAATGATTTGGAGATTGGTTGCCCAAACTGCAGGATACGAGTTTACAAAAGATAATTCTGAAGTTAAAGATTTCGAAGAACGAGCAAGACAGTTTGTCTTTACATTTGACGCTCGTTGAATCCTGGTAAGAGTGAAGCCGGGAAGAGATGATCTCAAATAGGTGAAATCATCTAGCAAATTGGAGAAAGCGGGCCATTTCTCTGGAGACTGACTACACCATCGCCACTAACTCTACAAAATTCGTCTCATAAGCATGATAGATAACACCTGCATAGAGGAGAGACTCCATAGCCCAAATCAACGCTTGTAATTCCGAGTGAAGGGGGAAGGGCTTCGTCTAACATACCGAGCTCCCAAGAGTAACGTCTCGTCCACACCATTGCAATACCACCAATCCAACCCCGTAAACCAATCCGAGACCTTCCAAGATCCATCGACCTGACAGCGAGAAGAGGTTTCTGGGGTGTCCAGGATTTCCGAACATCTATTTTTTTTAACACTAATTATTTTAGAATGTTATAGTATTTTATTTGTTTGATGTATGATACAGTTTTGTATTATTTTTTATTTGTATTTTATTATTTTGTGAAATATTTAGTAATTATAGTATTGTAATTGTGAGCAAATAAAATTTAAGAATATTAATTTATCAACCACATAAATTTTAGTTTTACTAATCCGCCGCTGTGGAACATTAAACACACACATTTTTCCCCATAAATTGAGTAATATATCTTCGTTTTGAAAAATTCAAATCACATCATTTACAGAAAAAATTCTACATATTTATTAATCATAAGTATTATATTATAATTCAAAACAATTTGTAAATGAAATAAAAGAAAAATGATAGGAGAATCATAATTTTAAATCTTAATAAAATCTTGTATACTTAGATAGGAATCTTAGTTTTTAAATTATGATTCGTTTACAAAATTTTAAAATTAATTAGTAATAATTAATTAGCGAGAAAAAAATAAATTTTTTAAAATTAATAATTATTTCAAAAAAATATTTGTCTAATATTTAAATTATATATTTATCTTTATTAAAAGATTAAACATTTGCCTTTAAAACCAATAACATGACAATATAATTTTTTACATTTTATAAAATTTGTTTTATATTTATACTTTTCAAGATATATTACTTTAAATAACTACATTTCTTTCTCTCTCTTTTTTTTTTTTCAGTATCTCATACAACTTGTTGTTGTAATAAGGATCTTGTATATCTATAAATTCCTAAAATATATGAGATTCCATTGGGCCGCAAGAGAATCTTTGATATTTTATTCCTGTAATTTTGTTTTTTTTCTTTATGGAGAGCCAAAAAGTCACCTAAGTCTTCACGTCACCCTCCTCCTCGTTCCCTGCACCCTCCTCCTTTTATAAGTACTCTTCATATCTACCAATACCAAAACACGAGACAGATTTGGTTCCATTTTATTTTCATTTAGAACTGTTACAGTCATCCAAACCTTGGTGTTTGTAGGCTTGTAGCCATGAGTAACCTTTCAGATCTCGTTAACCTTAACCTCTCAGACACCACTGACAAAATCATTGCCGAATACATATGGTTCGTCTTCTTCTCCTTCTTTTTTCATCTGTTTTTTTTCCAGTAAATATCGTATTTTTTTTTTTTTTTCATGTATACGTAATCTTATGAAACCTAAATCAAATGGGATCGTATTGTTTTTTTACAAGTGTTGACTCTGTTTTATTTGTTTAGGATTGTATGGATTAGTTTTGGTTTTGGTCCTTTGGTTGTTCTTAGTCCTTTTTTTGTTTTGATTATTCTTCAGATTTCTGTTTAGTTTGCTAATAAATCTATTAGGCTCCTGAATCTGCCAATACTGAAACTACATGTTTGCTAAATTTTTTTTTGATCTCCTGATGATGTTTACTCTGTTTTTTGGCTCTGTTCTTGAAGAGTATGAGATTGAGTTTCTGAAATATTTTGTTTTCTTTGGTGTTGTATTATTACCAAATCAGGGTTGGAGGTTCTGGAATGGATATGAGAAGCAAAGCCAGGGTGAATTCTCATTCTCTAAATAATTTTGGGGGAAAATAAAAAAGATTCAACTTTTTGTCTTTTCCTATTTTTAGTAAAATTCATAAGTTTTTGATTTATTGTAATTCTGGTTTATATGTAGACTCTATCTGGACCAGTGAAGGACCCTTCAGAGCTACCAAAGTGGAACTATGATGGTTCAAGCACAGGTCAAGCTCCTGGTGAAGACAGTGAAGTCATCTTATAGTTAATAATCTTTCTTTCTTGAAATCTTATACTAGTTTCTTTCTTCTCTTTCGAGTTTTTTTTTTTTCAATTCTTGTTTATTAACCTTTTGTGTGTGTCTTATATGTATGTTTTAGCCCTCAAGCCATTTTCAAAGACCCTTTCCGTAGAGGCAACAACATTCTTGTGAGTTTCTTCACATGTTTTGACCTTTCTTGTTGCATCCATACTTGATTAGATCCATCATAATAACTTAACGATTTTTTGATCAGGTCATGTGCAATGCTTACACCCCCGCGGGTGAACCAATCCCAACAAACAAAAGACACGCTGCGGCTAAGGTCTTTAGCCATCCTGATGTTGTAGCTGAAGTGCCATGGTATGGTATTGAGCAAGAATACACTTTACTTCAGAAAGATGTCAAGTGGCCTGTTGGTTGGCCTATTGGTGGTTTCCCCGGCCCTCAGGTAAACAAGATGGATATATAATCGGTTTCGTTTTTTTTCTGTTGTTCGGTTTTTAAAATTTTTTTTTGTCTAAAAATGTATTGCAGGGACCATACTATTGTGGTATTGGAGCAGACAAATCTTTTGGAAGAGACGTTGTTGATTCTCACTACAAGGCCTGCTTATATGCTGGAATCAACATTAGTGGTATCAATGGAGAAGTCATGCCTGGTCAGGTTGTTTTCACAACCAAGAAACCTTAGCATAAAGATTCATTATTTTTGTCTCTATTCACTTATGACCTTAAATATTATATATTTTCATTATGCTTTGATCTTCTTTTTTTTTTTTTTTTTTTTTTTTCTCTATAGTATTCAGTTTTGATGTTTTGCATGAAGTACTAATTACCAAATCTTTTGTGTTGAGAACAGTGGGAGTTCCAAGTCGGTCCATCTGTTGGTATCTCAGCTGGTGATGAAATTTGGGTGGCTCGTTACATTTTGGAGGTAAGTCTAACCAAAAAGAAATTTCAAACTGCAATGGTTGTTACTTATGTAGATTTCGATTACTAACACTCACCTTGTTTTGAAAACAGAGGATCACAGAGATTGCTGGTGTGGTTGTATCTTTTGACCCGAAACCAATTCCTGGTGACTGGAACGGTGCTGGTGCTCACTGCAATTACAGGTACTACATTGACAAGAATCGACTGAGAGATGTTTTGTCTTGTGATTTTTTTGCTGATTCATATAAACTAAATGTTACAGTACTAAGACAATGAGGGAAGAAGGCGGTTACGAGATAATCAAGAAAGCGATCGATAAATTGGGACTGAGACACAAAGAACACATTGCTGCTTACGGTGAAGGCAATGAGCGTCGTCTCACTGGACACCATGAGACAGCTGACATCAACACTTTCCTATGGGTAAAAAAAACCAACACATATTTTTTTACGGTTATTCGTATATTAAAAAAACTCGCTTTTGTTATTAATTATATTTGTGTTGGAATAATGTTTTATTATAGGGTGTTGCAAACCGTGGAGCATCGATCCGTGTTGGACGTGACACCGAGAAAGAAGGGAAAGGATACTTTGAAGACAGGAGGCCAGCTTCGAACATGGATCCTTACATTGTCACTTCCATGATTGCAGAGACCACAATCCTCTGGGATCCTTGATTTGATCAGATCAAGAAAATCTTGAATTGTTTCACTTTATTGTGTTTTCTTAAGTTTGTGTTTCTTCAATCAAACAAGTGTCTCAGAATTTATTCAGGTCAATGATTTGCTCTGCTTATGTCTGCTTTTGTATTGTTTCCCACCCATTGAAACCTTCTCTGTTTTATTACGAATAAAAATAATCTACATAATGAAAGTGCTGTTTCATCATCATTCATTCGTTATGTTTTTTTTTTTGGATTGTGGGTTTGCATAAAGAATGAAGAATGATCTGGTTTGCATGGTTTGAGTTCTAATTTGGATTTGGATTTTTAACCATATACAAAATAATAATGTTTTTAAATACAAAATTTTCATTTTCTTTTTGTAGTATCAATAGACTTCAAAATCTAAATTTTATATATATTAGATAAAATAAATTGAAACTAAAAACGTAAATAATTTGAACCATGTAAAATAAGTTTATTCATTTAAGCTCTTCCGGTTCATGTTAATTTGAACCATTGAAGAACCAAACCAAGCGAGCGACCCACTTTCGTATCCCAAAGACTAACAATGCAAATTTCGTTCACATGTCGGCTCTGATTGGTAACATGATTTATCGAAGTTGAGTTGAATAGAATATTATAATTCGATGTAAGTTGCAGTAAAAATTATGTGGTAAAAACAGTAGTTTGAAGTAATGGATCGCTGTAAAAATATGATTTATTAATCTTATCAAAATTACTGACTAGTGACATTTTTATGGTAGATATTGCAGTATGTATTATTTGATTATAATTATTAAAAATATTAGTGAATATATTTCACAAAATTATAAAAATAAATAAATAAAAATATATAAATGATAAAATAATTTTAAGATACACAAATTTAACTAAACTTCTTTGTTACATTACAAATTAAAAAATTAACTACATGCATGCCATAATATTTACAATCTTATCATATTTAGATCTATGCCTATTTTCATTTCAAATGATAATAAAAATAATAATTTAGGAAAAATATAATATAACTAATTAAAAAAGTTATTAAATAAAAGAAAAACAGTAAAAAATATTTTTATTGATATATGAATTAAATAAAAACAAAAACAATAATTTTTTTGTATTATACAACTGAATTTCCGTTTTTTCAATTAAAAATAAAAGATAACACAACTTACCACATCTTAACTCATGAAAATTTGGATGATGTTGAATAATGTTTTGAGTTAACAATTTTACAAAGTATATAACTCAAAATTGTAAGTCAATCATAACACATTGTAACTCAAACTCAACTTTAAATTTTTTAGTTTTGTTGTTTATTGGTAACATTTTTGAATAATCTATGAGTTAAGTCCATAACTCAACTTAACTCAATGGTAACTCATATGTTACCAATCAAAGCCGAAAAAAAAAAAAAAAAAAAAAAAATCAAAGCCGTATTTTCGTCGAACACCTGATGCGCAACTTTACAAAACTCCTAAGGGGTTTAAGGATTTTTTTCGCGTCTGAACAAAAATGTCTCTGCTTCGAATTTTTTCGACTCTTCGCAGAGGAACTCATCGGACTTCACTTTCTTTCTCTTCTTCGCGGAATCCGATCTGCACCACTTTTGCTAATTCTTCACTCTCCCGTAACTTCCAGATTCATTACTTCTTCTTTCCTCAAATCCAATTACCATCTCTTTAGCTCGTGAAATTGAAATCTTCACTGTGTTAATTGCAGGGAAACCAAGGATTTCGTATCAGAATGATTACGGAGGCCATAAGACGAATTCACATCTCTTGGATCCTCGTCTTTGGATTATCTTTACAGGACAAGCTGGTGCGTACATATGCTCAATGTTTAGATAATTTTGTGATGTCATGATTCTAATTACCGATACGGTTCCTTCCTTTTTCAGCAATCCTTGGGTTTTGTGGGAACTCTGTATTAGCAGAGGATAAGAGTGGGCTAGAAAAAATTGAGGATGGTTCGGTTGTATCTAATATACACACATCTAAGTGGAGGGTGTTTACTGATAGTGGAAGAGATCATTTCTTTCAGGTTGGTATTTGAAGAATGAAGCTCAATCTACTTTTTTTCTTTAAACAAGGTTTTTTTTTTTTTTTTTTTTTTTTCTGTCTTGGTAGATGATTTTTCTCTATTTTGTAGGGGAAACTGGAGCCAGCAGAGAGGCTTTTCGGTTCGGCAATACAGGAAGCTAAAGAAGGTTTTGGAGAGAGGGATCCACATGTTGCATCTGCATGTAACAATCTGGTTGGTCTCTGTGAGGTTTCTATGTTTGGTTCCTTAGATTATAGTGCTTGTTGCTTTTTCATTTCATAAGATATTGCATGAACCCTGTATCAGCATCTCGAGTATGGCTCTCTAAGGATAAGTGTAAAACAGTTTTACTGTTTCTGGCTGAGGAATGTATATATTTTAGCACAGTGGTTTTATGATCAGTCTCTTTCTGAGAAGTTTAATTCTTATTTGGGAGAGTAATCTTTTTCGAAATGTTTCATTCTTAGGTTCTCTGCTTCTCAACACTTGTTATTTCTTGTATTTTTAGACTAATTGCTCTATCTTTTCCTTCCTCTATGTAAGGCAGAGTTATATAGAGTCAAGAAAGAATTTGACAAAGCAGAGCCCTTATACCTGGAAGCTGTTAGTATCTTGGAGGATTTCTATGGTCCTGAAGATGTGCGGTGAGACATCAACATCTCTTGAGCTGATACTTAATTAATTAAGTGCCATTGGCTTGAACATCACCACACATATTGTAAAGTCTTTACTTTTGAGTTTTGATGCTACCTGACTAATACTATTTGTTCTGAAACATATAAATTTACGATCACTCTCATAGTTTTGTTGAGCTGGCTGAGTTTTCTGGTACATTTTACTATTTTTAGTTATATACCCCTGTTTCTCTGTTAGAGTACTTACCCTTTCCCTGAATGCCTCTTCCTGACAAGACAATTTATAGATTCGTAATTCTTTAAGGCTCTGTACGTTTGGCCATCTTAGTGATCTTTATGACCCCCACTGGCTAGATTGAATGTCATGCAACACCTAGAAACATCAGGAATTGTGTTACATGTTATACATACATTTTGGTGACAGGTTTGACTCCCTTATTGTTTTTGTACCCTTCATTCATTCAACCATATTGTTAACAATGCAGTGTTGGTGCTACTCTCCACAACCTTGGACAACTCTATCTTGTCCAGCGAAAACTTGAGGAAGCTCGTGCGTGCTATGAGGTAATCACAATTAATTTTTTTTTGCAAAACTAGGCTATAGGCATCAAATATGGATTGGTCAGGACGAGTACTTTTCTTGGCTATCTGGGTGACTTCAGTGTTGGTATTAAATATTATGAGGTGTGTTTGCTGTTCTTTCTTACATGAGACAATTAAGATGGACGGGAGTCATGAATGTTGCTCGCTATGTTACATACTGAAGTCTAGATGCTTTAATCAGATAATTGGTCCAAATTAATTTTTTAAAAATCGTGTTTTACCTCTTTTTCTGAGAAACTGATCCTAAATTGACCATGATTACGACATCCATAGTATATCTACTTGTCTGCTTGTTATTTCCTGTTGTTTGCCTGTATTTATATTATACTTGATATATTGATATCATATACTGCCACCAAATTCAAATGATAAAATTTTACATTCTGTGATGCTAACAATTTATTCTTAACTTTTTTTGCTGATGGTTCCCTGTGCAGCGTGCTTTAAAGGTATGGTTATGGTTATTAATCTTTATTATTTACAAGTCACACTTGTGTTAGTATGTATTTTTCCTCTTATCCTTTGTTGTGATTCCCGTCTAGATGAAAGGCCGAGTCCTGGGACATAATCATACTGATTTTGCAGAGACAATGTATCATCTTGGAACGGTACTCTCATGCTTCACTTTTCTTGCTTTTATTAATCTTCATGAGCTCTTTAAACTTGTAATGAACTGTACACTTCCTTTCTTGAGATTCTTGCATATTAGCCACATATTGTCACCCTGAACGTTAAAATTGCCTCTTGCCAATTCAGACATGTGATCAAATGCATCTAATATGACACATCCATGCTGTCATGAAGTCTGAGTTGGATCTATCATTTTAAACTTCCATCTAACATATGATATGATATTCGACAGGTATTCCACCTGCAAGGAAAAGATACAGATGCGGAAGCACTTATTCTGGATTCTCTTAAAATACTTGAGGCATGTCGATATCTTAATGATAACTGATATATGTGCCATCTTGACGTTTTATTTTGTCAATTGGATGCTTTCTTATTGTATTTTTGGTTTTTATAATGTTAGGAAGGTGGTGAAGGAGAGTCCATGACATATATCAGGAGACTGAGATATCTTTCTCAGGTTTTTTTGCCTTATATTTTCCTTGTTATTTGGAAGTCTCCTTCTACTTTTACAATGCATTGATTTTGAGCAAAAACCAGAACCACTCCGGATGAAAACCGTAGAAATTTGTTGGCTTATATAACTCACAATTCTCAACATCTGTGTCGTTCCATTAAGTGATTTTGAAATTTCTGTTATTTTACATTCTCATCTGTCCTTTCAGATATATATACGATCCAATCGTCTGGCTGAGGCTGAAAACCTTCAAAGAAAATTTTTGCACATGATGGAATTATCAAAGGTGTGGTGTTTTCTTACTTAACTTTCCTTTAGCTGTATCGTTCAATAATTTAACATGTTACAGTCTGTTTTGCTGCATTTTTCCTTGTAAATTCCAACTTTCTAATGTAGTACTGAAGGAAACTGTTCTAACTTCATGTTAAGTTTTTTCTTTTGAACTACTTAATTATGCATAAATCGTAAGTTGAGGAAATCACTTACATAGATGGAGCTAGTGGCAATCAATTAATCACAGGGATGGAACTTGCACATTTTTACCTGTAGTTCTTACTTAATTGCTAAAATCTATGACAGGGATTGAACTCAATGGAGGCTATAACTGCAGCTGAAGCATTAGCGCTCACTTTACGATTATCTGGGCAGCTGGGAGAAGCTCTAGAACTTTTTGAAAAGTGAGCACACAAAATCTTGATTGGGTTGTCAGATTAAAATACGAGGATCCTCAAACTAAAGCTCTATGACAATTTTCCTGTCAGGTGTCTCAATGCCCAAAAGAAATTACTTCCAGAAGGACATATCCAGGTTCACTCCTTTTTTTAGAAAAATCATCTTTATAATGGAAATCGAGTTAGTATTCAGCTTGTCTCCTCTCTTTGGCTGATAGATAGGTGGAAACTTGCTGCACATCGCGAAGACATTTATGCTTCAGGCTAGTCAGTTGGGAAGAACTAATATCAGTGAAGCTCTATTCAAACTAGAAAAAGCGAAGAATTATCTTGAAAACTCAACAAGGTTGGTCTCTATATATATTTCTGTACTAGCTCTCTTTCTTAGCGTAAACTGATGGTTGATATTTGATTTTTCAGTCTCATGTATGAGAATATAACAAAACTATTGGTGTGATGTGTGGTGTAAACCAGGATAGCAAAAGACGTTCTGCTTAAGTTGAAAAATCAAAAGAGCAAAGCGCAGAAACACGAAAAAGCAAGTGCGACTCTTAGGAATTATGAACATGCAGCTTTAGTTATATTGGTGGGTGTCGCTTGAAGTCATACTTGTTCGTATATATATGTTTGATTGTCTTAAAAACAACGCGTTTGGGACGTTTTCTATTTCTTTGCAGCTGCAATCTTTTGAGAGCCTTGCAGCTTTAGAGACAAGCAAAAATGAGATCCAGGAGCCAAAGGTTAGTACTGCAGTGCGAAAGCTCGACACAGTTATAGAATCAGACACAAGCTTTCTTCTCGTTTCATTTGGTTCTGTGTACTTGACTTGATGATGAACACGCAATTGACTTCGTATTCCATAGACTATAGAACAAGCCTGTGTAAACCTGTTGATTCATGACATTCCAGGAAACAAATCCGCATGCAGCTGAAGAAACCCTTCTCCAATGTGTTTCAGCTTACAAAGAGGTAAATAAATGGATTGTTTTCCATTCATAACTAACTAACAACCTAAAGAATACTTATATATCACAGCTTTCATTAGAATCTAGTATCTACTTCTTTTCCTTTCTCTGTCTCAAATATCAGTCAATTTTTGATACATCGTGCAAAGAAAACGTTGGAACACTGATTCTTGTTTTGTGTAGTTTGGTAGTGGAACTCAGCTGCAAGATTCTCCTGAAGTAAAATCTGAATACCTTTCGTGTCTTAAGCATCTCTCAGCTTTATTAGGCAACAAAGAGACGACGCTCAACTCAAAGGATAGTCCTATTTCTTTACCAGAGCTGAAGGAAGAAGTTAGGCGTATCGAAATCGATCTTGGTTCTCTAAGTAAAGGCGGAAAGCTTGTCAAGTAAAGTGTTTTCTTTATTCATTCTTAGAATCTCCAATCGAATAAAGGATCATACAGAGATCCAATTGTCGCATATTAATCACGAGTTCCTTTTGGAAAAAGAAACCAACTAAATTTTTTTTTTTATTTTTTTTTTTCTGTAAAAGTTAAAAACTAAGAAATATCCTCCAAAATATTTGTATTTTAGTTTCTAAAATATATAATACGTTGTTTAATTGAGAACAAATATAAATTTCGAATTTTTTTGTATTCATATGTACATGAAAAAACTAAATTAAACCAATCCAAATGGTGGTAGTACTGTATTTTGTTTTCTACATTTCATAAACCTCGTAAACCAATAATTTCAAACCGAGAAATGAATTTAAAACTGAATTTATGATTAATTTTTGTTTCCATAAAACCTCAAGCGGCTGATTGATTAAACCCTAAAGGCCTAAACCCTCTTCCTCAAGGATTCATCTTTACATTTATCTTTCAACTGAACTAGTTCTGCAATGAGCGATTCTTGTCTGAATCTGCGGTAACTTCAAAAGAACCCATCAAAGATTCTTTTTGTTATGACAAGACGATACATTTATACACACGCGTGATACATGCGAGACGAATGATCAAGAGATCATCGTCATCTCTCTCTTCTTCTTTGCCTTCACTCGAAACCCTCTTGAAGCTCTGCAAATCTGAGATTCATCTTAATCAAATCCATGCCCGAATCATCCGGAAAGGTCTTGAACAAGACCAGAACCTCATCTCTCTCTTGATCTCATCGTCTTCTTCATCTCTCTCTTACTCTTCCTCTGTTTTTAACCGTGTTTCTCATCCTTGTCCTTATCTCTGGAACCATTTCGTTCAAGGTTACTCGGATAAGTTTCTCTTCTTCGAGACTGTTTCGCTTCTTGTGCGTATGATGAGAACAGGTTTTGCTCGACCTGATAAGTATACGTTTCCATTGGTTATGAAGGTTTGTTCTTACAATGGACAGGTTCGTGTTGGTTCAACGGTTCATGGGTTGGTTCTGAGGATTGGGTTTGATAACAATGTTGTTGTGGCTACAAGTTTTGTTGATTTTTATGGTAAATGCAAGGATTTGTGTAGTGCACGTAAGGTGTTTGATAAAATGCCTGAGAGAAATGCGGTTTCTTGGACAGCTTTGATTGTAGCGTATGTGAAATCTGGGGAGTTAGAGAAAGCGAAGAGGATGTTTGATCTTATGCCTGAGCGTAATCTTGGATCTTGGAATGCTTTGGTTGATGGTTTGGTTAAATCCGGAGATTTGGGTAATGCTAGGAAACTGTTTGATGAAATGCCTAAGAGAGACATTGTTTCGTATACCTGTATGATTGATGGATATGCGAAAGGTGGTGATATGGTTTCTGCTCGGGATTTGTTTGAGAAAGCGAGTGATGTTGATGTTAGGGCATGGTCAGCTTTGATATCGGGTTATGCACAGAACGGTCAGCCGAGTGAGGCCTTTAAAGTTTTTGACCAAATGTGTGCTAAGAATGTCAAACCTGATGAGTTTATAATGGTGGGTTTGATGTCAGCTTGTTCTCAGATGGGTTGCTTTGAACTGTGTGAACAGGTTGATACATATCTACACCAGGGCATGAAAAAGTTTTCTAGTCATTATGTTATTCCTGCTTTGATAGACATGAATGCCAAGTGTGGTCACATGGACAGAGCAGCCAAGTTGTTTGAAGAGATGCCTCAACGAGATCTTGTTTCATACTGTTCAATGATGGAAGGGATGGCTATTCACGGGTGTGGATATGAAGCTGTTCGACTGTTTGAGAAAATGGTTGATGAAGGTATCGTTCCTGATAATGTTGCATTTACTGTAATATTGAAAGTTTGTGGCCAAGCCAGGCTTGTTGAGGAGGGGTTAAGGTATTTTGAGTTAATGCAAAAGGAGTATTCTATTGTGGCCTCTCCTGATCATTATTCCTGCATTGTGAATCTTCTTAGCCGGACAGGAAAGCTTAAAGAGGCTTATGAGCTTATTAAATCCATGCCCTTTGAAGCTCATGCTAGTGCTTGGGGTTCGCTTTTGGGTGGTTGTAGTCTACATGGGAATACTGAGATAGCAGAGGTAGTTGCGAGGCAACTCTTTCAACTTGAACCACAAAGTGGCGGTAATTACGTGCTTCTATCAAATATATATGCAGCTTTAGACCGGTGGGCGGATGTTGCTCATCTTAGGGACAAAATGAAGGAGAGTGGCATCAACAAGATATGTGGCCGAAGTTGGATACGTCGATAAGCACTCCGTCATCTAACCCTGTCGATGGAAGACTTTGCTTTAACCTAACAAGACGCTCATTGCTTGGATAACAGTTTTACCATTGTGTTATTTCTCTGGCTTAACCGCCCATTTCAAATGAAAATGGAAGGAGTAAAACTGAATATTGTGTTCATGTGGTTAAGGATGTAAATACCTTTTGTGGTTATGATATACAATGATTACGATGTTATAAACTGGCTTTATAAAGATCAAAGTATATGTAAATTACCTTCAAATTATAGAAAAATTAAAAAGACATTACAAAAATAAAAATAAAAAACCATCAAAGGGTTGTTTAGTTCATTTGCTCTTATTTTGCTGCTCATTTGACATATTTCAATCTTTTCTGGACATCATAATTTGGATTTGTTGATCCACAAAAGTCTGTACTTGTACCAATCTAGACCCACTTCGGAGCTAAATGTTGTGCCATCATCATGGTTATTGTCGCCACCATCAGAATCATCCATCAGCATCAGAATCAGAATCAAAATCAAAATCATCATCATCATCATCATCTTCCTCGTCAAATGGCAGGCAACTGGAAGGACATTCTTCTTGGCTCCAGTCGATCCCACAAATGTAGCAAAACACATGTCCACATCTACACAATGTACGCACAAAGACATAGTGAAATAGAACAATTCATATATAAAAAAAAGTAACTTAATCAGGTTCAATAATTACTTGCAAGTCATGCGTCTGCAACCCTCATCACGTCCAATCAAGTGCCCACAGTGGTCACATTGACGCCACATATTGTCGATTGCCAAAGACGCCAGCTTCATGTCATTAAGTTCACCGTTCAAGTTCTTGTACTCATCACAGGACAAATCAGAATGCCATGGTACTTTGCAGTCAATGCAGAAGCGTCCATAGCATTTGATACATGACCGGGCATTGGACGACTGGTCGGTTTCACTGGAAAGCTTGGTTTTGGACATCAACATCGAGCAGGTTGGATATGGGCAATAGATTTTCTCTGCAACAGGGATTAAGTCCTCTTCCATCTTCTGTTTCCACATCTCAACAGCCATTGGTGTCAAAACCTTGCTACAACTTTCAAGAGTGAGCTCAGACTTGCATCCATCCTCAAGGCATATGGGAAATGTTCCACTAAACAGCTTCACTTCCACATACCGTTTCACGCACGAAACGCAATGGCGGTGAAGACATTTGTCATTAAAGAACATGCCCTCAGCATCGGTTTCTTCAAAACAAATGGTACAAACTTCCTTCTGTGGGGTTGCCTTCACATCAACGCTGCTACTAGTGCTTTGAGAAACCATTGCATCCATGGCAAGACTAAAGGCAAACTTAAAACCATTTGCGGTAGCCAAGACAAGTTCAGTACAAGTCATTTTTCCTCTAAGGCGTTGGACTTGGTCCACAAGATGGACAATCTTCTGGTTAGGCATCTCTCTGACTCTACCATTTATCTGCAGTAAAAATTCAGAGACAACCCAACTATTAGTTAATTAAACATCTAAAGCGAGAGAGCTTTTCCAATTTCCAAATGCAAATTACTAACAATACGAATAATGACAACAAAAAGAAATAGTGAAGAAAAATTGCTATATTGAATTAAACATCTAATGAGGTTTCGAATACGATAAAATTCGTTTGCACAATATAACATTTTCTTTATCTAAGTCAAAGTAGCACCACTTTTTAATTTATTTTATTTTTTTAATAAAGCTAACTAAATAATTACTCCCTCCGGTTTATATTACTTGTCATTCTAGACAATTTCACACATATTAAGAAAATAATTAAATTTTTGATTTTACCCTTCATGAATACACTATTTCATTTGATATAAGTAATTAATAAGTTAAAAGTTAGGGGTAAAACTGAAATTTTAATCTATAAAATTGCATCGTAAATACAAAACGACAAGTAATAGAAAACAAAAAATTAACTCTAGAATGATAAGTAAAAATAAACGGAGGGAGTAATTAATATAGTAAATAAAAACTTACAATTTGGTAAATTTCATAGTCATTGTAACAAATTACGATATTTCTAACCCCCAAACGAATTGCTTCATTTAATCCAATAATCATTGCGATAATCTCCACTTCTTCGCGATTAATCATATCGCCAAAAAATGATTCATTTATTCCATACAACAAGTTATCTGCTTCGTCGCATATTGCGATCCCAATTCCAACCTTTACACTCATTTCTTTATCCATCGCTATTTTATCACTCACCAAACCTTTGAAATACAATCTGTAAATTTTATTATTCTTAAATTTTGTTGTCGTAAAGGCGGATCGGAGAACCTTAGAACCTCCCTCGCCATTAAGGTTTGGGATATCTTCGGTCATCGCATAATCTACCTTCCGTTTTTTAGAAATAAAGGTTAAATCATGTTTTTCCATGATTGTTTAGTCCTCAAATTTTCTCAAGAAAGTTCGACTCTATATATATAGGACTAGAAAAGACTTTAAGCATATTAAACAAGTTGTCAAAATAATAAAGTCTCATTGACTAGTGCAATAGTATTTTCTTTTAAAAAAAATTCATCCAAAGGTTGATTGGTTCTCAAAGTTAAAATGTGACGACTTTATTTATTATTCATAAATGTATACTTTTGACAGTTTTTTAACCAAATCTGACTTTTAAGACCTTCTATTTTTCAAAATCTTAAAAGTTGAACTATCTAACTTCTCTTTTTTGTTTTGTGTATGTCATCCTTTATTTCTATATCCAACAAAATAAGACTTTATTAATATCAAGTCACTATTAACCAAGACCCAATAGTTCAAACAGAGGGTCTTTCTTCTACTTTTGGATCTTGGGCTTCAAACAATTTGGGCCACAGTCACACTACAAAGCCCACAAGTGTCACCACGCCTCTGCTCTGCAACGGTAACAAAGAGTCTTCTCAGTCAAACTGTATGCTACTAGCTCATCAACGTACAAGACTTATAGCTTAACAAATCCCTGTCTATAACATATTATATACTCTTTTTTCCCCAGCGATAAGGTGTGTGTCATGACGTGTGACCTAGGTTTCATGGTTAGTATCATCCTATATAAATCTCTCTCATGTCACTGTAATCTTTAAGTATAAACATTCAATAAATTTTCTCTTCGTATTTTGGTTTTATCCAAGCTTTCATGGTATCAGATCCCATGTGCCAATGGCTGATAACTCTGATTCTTATCCTCTTTGTTTTTCTCATTGTGTTGAGGTTGAGGTATGGTTTTCTCTAGCTAAGAAGTATAATCACATCTCTGCTTCTAGGAAAAATGACCTTCAACGCCGTTTATACTCTATATTGCAACTGATCCTATTCACTTAAGAAGCTTAGATATCCTCATCTAAGACCCTATTCACTTAAGAAGCTTGATCCTAAGTCTCTTCTATGTGTTTTTATTGGATACAATAAAAAAATATATAGGTTATCGGTGTTATCACCCACCAACAGGGAAGGTCTTCATCAACAGACATGTCTTGTTTGTTACCAAACACGCTTTTAGTCTATCAAGAGATCCATCAGCTTTCAATTTTGCCTTCAACACCCATTTGCAGCCAAGAGGATTTGGACATTCTTTTGGTGGAATCAAATCCCACGTAAGAGTCTCTTGAAAGGATCCTACCTCATCTCCCATGACATTAGTCAAACCCGAATCTTTGAGAGCTGTTTTCACAATTTGTGGTTCTGGATAACTGTTCTTGATTGTAAAGAAAGCATATTTAAGATTTCGCTTGACAACACCCGCTTTTTCTCTTGTAACCATAGGATGAACTGGATCTGTGTTTGAACTGCTTGGTGCATGGAGACTTATATTCCAGTAATATGCACAACTACAATACGCTCTATATTACACACTGAAACAGTTCAAAATGGGCTATAAAGCAATTTGATGTTAAAAATGCCTTTCTACATGGAGATTTGAAAGAAACAGTTTACATGCATCAACTTCCAGGCTTTGAAGATAAAGACAAGCCTGCTACATATGCAAACTCAACAAGGCAATCTATGGTTTAAAATAGGCTCCTAGAGCTTGGTTTGATAAGTTCAGCACTTTTCTCAATGATTATGGTTTCACCTGCACCTATGATGATGCTTCCTTGTTCACATATCATAAAGGTGAAGACAAGATGTTTCTTTTGATATATGTTGATGATATGCTTCAGACATGTAACAATACCGAGCTTGTTCAAAAGTTGTTTGACAATCTCAACAAGGAGTTTTGGAGGAAGGATTTGGGTGGTCTTCAATACTTCTTGGGGATACATGCTCATTCTCATTCAAAGGGACGAGGTTGTTTCTTAATCAGGAGAAGTATGCAATTGATCTACTGGTAGCAGCAGGGATGGACGACTGTGCACCTATGCCAACTCCTTTACCTCTGCAAATAGACAAGGTATGTGGGAAACAAATTCCCTTTTCTGATCCGACTTATTTTAAAGTTTGGCCAGCAAACTACAATATCTCACATTCACAAGACAATACATTCAATTTGTTGTGAATCTTGTATGTTAGAAGATGCATTCACCTTCCTTGGCTAATTTTTATCAACGTAAGAGAGCCCTACGCTATCTAAAAGGTACAATTAGTATGAGGCTCAACATTTACTCCAATACTGATTCTACACTTCGAGCATATAGTGATAATTATTGCCGACCGGGCTAATTGCAAAGAAACGAGGAGGTCTGTTGGCGGTTTCTGTACTTTTCTTGGTTTAAACTTCATCAGTTGGTATGCTAAACACCATCTTATTTATCAAGATCCTCTAAGGAAGCAGAATACAAGACTCTATCTATTGCTGCTTATGAACTAAAGTGGGTTTCTTTACCTCTTTGAGAAACTAGTGTGCCTCAACCTGCAACGCCAGAGTTATATTGTGATAATCTTTTTGTAGTTTATCTGACTGCAAATACTGCAATGCACAATTGCTCCAAGTATTTTGATGTGGATATTCATTTTGTTAGAGAAAGAGTGGTTTTAGGTGAGTTGGTAGTCAAACATGTTCCTGATGACTATCAACTGACTGACATTTTCACAAAGAGTCTTCCTCATGAGCCGTTCTTTGATCTATGCTACAAATTTGGAGTTGTCTTACCTCCTACTCCAAGTTTGAGGGGGTGCATTAACCAAGACACAACATTTCAAACGAAGGGTCGTCTTTTTGCATTTGGATCTTTCAAGGCTTCAAGCAATTTGGGCCGCAATCATACTACAAAGCCCACAAGTGTCACCACACCTCTACTCTGCAACGAGAACAAAGAGTCTTCTAAGTCAAACTGTGCGCTATTATCTCATCAAGTACGAGACTTATAGCTTAACAAATCCCTGTCTATAAAAGATTTGATACTCTTTGTTCCCCAGTAAGAATGTGTGTATAATGACGTGTGACCTAGGTTCCATTTGTAGTATCATCCTATATAAACCTCTCTCATATCATTGTAATTTTTAAGCAGAAATATTCAATAAAATTTCTCTTCATATTTTGGTTTTATCCAAGCTTTCAATCACAAACCATTAATAAAAGTTAAATTTTCTACAACAATTTTGTATAGTAAAACCTAAATTTAGATTCCTTTCTAATCACTTCCGTAGTTTCTTTTAAGAATATAATAAACAACTAAAGAGAAACAAAAGCACTCAGAATTTTAAATTTTTTAAAATAGAAAAGTTCAAAAAAAAAAATTGGGGTGAAAAAGGCTAGTAACTGATGTTCGGTTTGGTTTTGATTCAGTTTTGGAATCGGATTTTTCAAATTCTCTTTCTTGTTCCAAAGCCTCGCATATTCCACATACAACAATGCTTTTCTTCCAATGCAGCTTCCAATTTTTCTCAAGATTCTCGAGGGAGTATGTCGGATGACTACTAAACGTGTTTTGATTGTGATATCAATCTTTGTCTTGTTCGAATCAAAAATTTTGATTCTAACTCCTCTTCAACACAACAAGGTAGTAGGTGCGTACATATAAAAAAATATATATATACAAAGGGATAACAATAATTGCCGAGACAAAAAAGAATATAGGAAATGGAGAATGTGAGTCCAACTAGAAAATTACGAACACTTTACCTACGGAATAATTGTGTATCCACTAATGGACCCAAAAGCAAGAGCAACAACTACTATACTATACTACTCTTTTCTCATTTGTATCAATCATTTTCACATACGCGTATTTATTATTTATTTATGAATAATTCATGTTGTTTTTTTCTTAGCCGTTCCCTTCAACCCCTATTAACGTGTCCCATCCAAATCCCACAAACCCAAAAAGAAAATATAACCAATGAACTATGCTTCCGTTCGCCAACTACTACATTTTCAACACCAATTATGTCCGAGAAGAAAAACATCACCAGAAGCAGTAGCAACAGGAGAAAGAAGAGATGGTCACATACACTCTTCACCGGAGGAGGAGGAGGAGGTGATGAGCTGGCGACGGTTAAAGCTGCTGCGTGGGCTTGGTACCAAAGACACGAAGGCAAACCGATGATGACAGAGTTCGATCTCACTACAAGAGCCACAAGATCACCTCGACCTTCACGGTACAAGCTCGAGGCTAACGAGAACAAGATCCTCTCCGAGAAAAGGGTTTCTAAACCACACACTAATCATTTATCGCGTGGAGATCAAGAAACCAAGTTCTCTAGTCTTCTTGACCCTTATGAGATTAAGAGTATCTCTAAACGGATCGATGAGGGTTCTTTACCTGCGAATCGGGGTAATGGTCTCCGGCATGATCATGTTATATTGGAGAAGAAGTTTGAATATGATAGTAAGAAGGAGAATGGGTTGGTAAATAAAGTGAGCATTCGAAATTTGTGGAAAGGAATGAATCTGATGGCTCCGAGGACGGTTTGTGGCAGAAGTAATGATGTGGATCTTAGTGCTTATCGGGCTGTCCCAAGAACAGAAAAGGTTGCACGGAGGGCGAGTGTCAATACGCGAACAGACGGTGTAGTCTCTACTCTCTAGTTATTGAGGAGCTAAAATATGTGTTTGGTCATTATTAATGCTGAAACAACTTCTTTTTCTATAACATTTAAGGATTTTAACAAGTTTATGTATCTTTTTAAAGATTTATTGCTCATTCTAACGAAAGCGGAAATGTAGTTATGCAATACTATATGTTATAATCTTTTGAAATATTATTGTTCAACTTAATTTCTTTTTTTTTTTTTTTTGGTTGGAATCTCATCCTCTGCTAATTCTACAAAATAGTCGATTAGTAGAAAATATATATATATATATGACACATAGAAGAGAAGTCTTTGTTCAAAAAAAAGAGAATACAAATTAAGGAATATAGAATGGAGTGACCAAAATAAAGATTAGGAAACCCAATGGGCCTTTAGTTGGTTTTAGGCCCAAATTTTCTGTTTCTAACCATACATTGTGTTTACTCCTTAATTGGTTGGCTCAATTATGAGAAAAATAATTGACAGAAGAAATTTCAGAAAATAAAGATTTAGAGGTTCTGACTATACAATCAACATGCAGATTCAGAAAACGGAAAATACTTGAAAGCTAGAAAAAAAAATATTAAGCAAACCAAAACTCATCAAAAAATTTCCAAAAAGCTAAATCTAAAAAAAAACTGAACTATTACACAATCTATTTCAGATATCTGACAGTTTTTTTTTCATGAGAAAATATTCTTCTTACCCACATTTAAACTTTCATCTTCCTCCTATAATATTTTGCCCCAACAAACAACTCAAGTGCATATATCCTTTAAACACATATCCAACCTCGTCTTGTAAAAATATATTTAGATTTCCACAAAACATTAGTCTCCGACAATAATAACTCTAACGAGGGAAAGAGAGTGAAGATGTGAAATTATAAATTGTTCATCTTTTATCTTCTTATCAGGTTGCACAAAAAAAAAAAAAAAAAAAAAAAAAATCTTCTTATCAAAAAAGTCTAGACCAAATTAAAACTAAAGTATAGATGCAATTTTTAAGCGGAGAGTGACGAGCCCAACACTTTTTGGGAATTGGAACAAATATATAATGTTTAGAGAGTGTCGTTTAATTTTGGAACAAAGGATAGTGTTTTATTTGTTAATCATTAGATTTATCATTTATCATTTATCATAGAATATTAGAAGACAAACAAAAATCATAATATAATAGACCACGAAGCGTCGAGGCTCATGGTAACATACCATATACAGTATATACATACTATCTTGCAAGTATTTTTTTTTTCTTTCACTAGAACATATATGTAAACGTTTTCAAATAAAGAGTTTATTAAAACTCAATTCCTAATGAACTTAACTGATTTGAGTTATATGAGCTCATTGAATTCGCATGTGTAAATGATGAGTTGGCCATATTTCTCAATATCCCACCCATCCACACCTTCATATTAGTGCATGCATGTATTGTCGAGTTCGTGAAAGAATACATATCGAGTGCTTTGGTAGTGGCTTGGTCAAGGTTTTCGCCGATTGAATGTAAGTGGAAATGAGAGTGAGGTCAATTTTCCACATAGGATTTTATCTTGAAATGAATTGTATTGGTTAATGTTCTTCATGTGTTTTACCGACTTATTCATAATCAAATTGGCATTGGTGATCATTAAAAGGAAAAACATACCTTTTTTTTTGTCACAAAGAAAAATATACCACCACTCAAAAAATATCTATAAACTTGAATGTATGGTTATTATATTGTATTTCATTCCTATATCTACTTTTCGTTTCTACTTTAAGCAAATATTGGAGATAACAAAACACATTCACTCAAAACCGATCAATTTAAACGATATGTAGGGCTATAAACTATTACACTTTTAAATGGTGTATGTAAATTTTGTAACAATTTGGGAGAATTTTATTGTATTAACCTAAATTTTGGGGCTAAAGAAAATTTTCATCCCGACTCTTCTCAGGGACGCTCATGATTTCACTACAAAACAAAACTCAGATGGAATAAATAAATAAATAAATAAATATATATAATATATATATATATATATATATATATATATATATATATATATATATATACAAATTCAGCCATTCATACATCTTTCCAAACAGAAAACAATACATTTTATATGATTTCCTCCTAATTATCATTCAAACTGACGATTTCCAATATTTGCTTAAAGTTTCTACCGTTTGAATTATCGACATTTGGCCAATTATTTATATTTCATGTGTTTTTATCTCATTCAAATAGTAAATAGTGTTAAATAAAAAATTAAATATATCATTTTTCATTTTTCTAATCTTTCTTAGCATTCACATGTTGTATTTTCTACATTGCTTGCCACCACTATTGATTACACCATTTTTTAAGATAAAGAAAAAAAAGAAAAAAACTTTCTCGAAGAGATTGCTTTGAAAATAAAACAATAGCTGAAACAGAGGCCTAAACAATACCTCTCAAACAGCTCAGACTTTTATTGAGAAATTGTGATGATTCAACAGAAATGGGCGTAGATACTGGCAACTCTAAATCCAATTTATATAGTATTAAATTTTTGTGGATCTCTAGGTTTAGTGGAGTACCTCTCCCAAGTTACTCTCAAATTAATTAATCATATAATTAATAAGCAATCTTAAGAGTATTTTTGCAAAATCATTCATTTATTAGAAAACCCAAAATAGGTTGTTCAATCTTTTAAAAAATAATTTTTTAATTTATGTTTAGTAATTATCAAACTTTAATAATCTAAAATGACAAAACAATTGTTAAAATTTTTATATTACATAAAACTTTGGAATCTTAAACATATTTTACAAACTTTGGAATATTAAACATATTTTACAAAATTCAAAATAGTTCACATATTTTACAAAAATTGAAATATTAAACTTATTAAACAAAATTTGGAATGCAGAATGCAATCGTAAAAGTAGTAATTCTTCAAACAATTAACTTAAAAATCCAAAACTTTTTATAAAATCCAGACATCAATAGTAGTAGTAACTAGATAAAAAATCCCAAACACCAACAAGCATTCATAACAACAACAAAAATAAAAGTAACAATGCTTTTGATTTGATTTGGGGATTGCTCGAACAATCTCCCTTTCTCCTGAAAGAGCATCCTTCAGTGAGCTTCGCCTTTCCTCCTGTAGGCTGGCACAGAATTGTATGGCAGTTTCCGCATACCACAACAGTCTGCGAGTGACTGAAGACTGTAGTACTGCGATACCAAAAAAAACAGACCCAATAAGTTTTGTATGTTCTTTAAACTATGTAATGTCAAAGGAAAAGAATTATTTTACAAACTGTTTCCGAAGCTTACATGTTGAAGCAGCCTTGGCACTTCACATCCTACATTAAAGTAAACAACAAACGAAACAACAATCAGACAGGTAAATGAGAATCAGACTGAAATTGGAATAGACAATACAAAACAGAGGGATTCTAAAGCAGCAAAAGGGTTCGAAATACATAAGCACATTGCCAAATGTTTTAAACAACAACTAACTACTACAATCAGAGTGCAGCTAAACCTAAAACACTTAACTACAATTCTAAAACAAAGAGATTTGGCTTTTAATCTCAAAAAGATGTCACAGATACTCCAAAAAAGTAGTTAGAAAGAGCCTCAAAAACCAAAGGGATTACCGGAAACAAAAAACCAAATTCACAAAACTCCAAACCCACAATTCTAATCATAGATATTTGGTTCTAAGAAGAAGTAAAAAGGAATCAAGTCATCGTTACCATCAAGAAGGAGTTTGGAAACTGAACAAGACGCTTGAGCTTGTGCTTCCTCTAGGGTCCGTCGTCGTCGTTTGTCATGAGAGAACATCAAACTAATATCCACCGTCGTTTGTCGTGAGAACCGAACCGTCGTATCTCACGGTTACACCGATATGGAAGCCATCGCCTCCGGCTGACCAACAAACAACCAGTTTAAGCCGGAAAATTCAATGGATTCGACGTGAATCCATTGATTTCTCCGATTTCACAAGAATCGTATGTTCTCTCGCCTTCAGAAACGAGAGAGAAGAGAGAGACAATCGGGACGAAAAGAAAAAAGAAATGAGAAAAAGGCAGTTTTATATTTATGAATCCACCATTCAGGAGACGCCACGTATCATTCTCTTGGAGTTGCTCGGAATGCTTCCGACAGAAACGATTCTCAGCTTCATGGACTCATATATAGGTTTTTATTAATATTTTGGGACCCAAATGTAAGAGTATTTTTAAGAGAAACCCATAGTAATGATGCTCTAAAGAATTTAATGAAGCATTTATAGATTATTGGATTAGTACAACTGGCACTTTGACCCATGATTTTATCCACTTTAATTGGAGTTTAGTGCTTATTATAATAAACTTTAAAATGTGAAATAGCATGAGTTCCCTGCTTTTGACTACTTAACGTAACAGCTGTTTCTATAGAGTAGAATCTAATAACACATATCTTTATGTATATATATATCGAAGATGGTCCCTAATAAGTGATAGTTCTATGTGTGGCAGTCCCAAAAGACGTAGAGTCAGTCAGCTATCTATGCATCATTAATTTGAGAAAGTAAAAGTAATATTTTCTACTGTTCCGTTTTTATGTGTTTCGTTTTATGTTAAGTATGTTGTCTAATGGTAACACATGTGCAGTTTTCCCGCAAGCACACCAACCGTCTTTTTTCCATCTCTCCATTCACAACCTTAGTTTTTCTTGTCCACGGGTAAAATAAAGTTGTTGAATATTGATTATAATTTTTTGTGTTGTGCAAGAGTAACAATGGTAAGAGTTTGTGATGTATTATTTATATAGCTTCTTTCCGTTTCCTTGAAACCTTATGCTTGTGTAGTAGTTTTGTATTCGACGATGAGACCCTCAGAGTTAGTTCTCCATTTCCAACACTCGTATTCAAACCATCTCTCAAACTAAGCAACATATAGTAAGTAGTTTTAGAACGAATGAACAGCTCTTATGATATTATACGAACGATGGACTGAAACAATAGATGTAATACAAATTTGTCATCAGTTGTACAATTAATTGACATATTACTCGAGTTTTGCGGATTAACAAACTGGTCACAAGATTCTTGGAGTTTTATATGTGTAGTCAATTGCATTAACCAAAAATCAAATTGTGTGGTGTATCTAGAAAATTGGTAGAGTAAAACTTCAAGCCCTAGTTTGGTCATTTTAGTAGTTACATTTGGTGCGGTTGCAAAACACTTGAGATATATATGATGATTAAACAAAGTAATTAGAGAGTGGAGCTTTAGTTTATGCCTTAACGGGGTTACAAGATAACAGTTGAGACATAATAAGTTTAATAATAGCCAACATGTGATTTTTTTTCCATGGATGTGAGAAGGACACATAAGAATTACATGGTCACCTTTGAGTGCTTACACGATAATGATGATACTGGCAACTACTGTAATAATATATATTTCATGATAATTAGTCATGAATCAACAAAAATGCAAATGATGAAATGAATAAACCAAGAAAAATGAAGAATCATATAAAATATGAATAAGGTCATTTTCAGGAATAAAGGAGAATAAGAACAAATCTAAAGTGAGTTTGAGTTCGGCGAAAGACTTTGAACTAAGCTGTCGGCTACTCACCAAAATCTATCAAGCTCATCTTTGGGGGTCCCCAGCTTCGACCCTTTTCCATTCAACTCTGCTTGGTCTTCTTCTTTTCTCAATACGAAATTTCAAAATTTTCGAAACACTATCATAAGTGTTTTTCAAGTGCTTTAACTCGAATTCACTATATATATAACGTTATGATTTGGTTTTGGTGAGAAGGGATTAGTAACGGCAAGTTGGATTGAATATAGTGTTATCTTAAGATATTCCTCTTGAATATATGCTAGTTGTTGAAGGTTGTTGCTACAAAACGAAATTAATTTCATTGCTTTAAATTGAATATAGGCTAAGACTCGAGTTTTATATCTTATGTGATGAGAATTTGAGCGACTTGTACATTTGAACATTTGCAAAAATGGTATCTTATATAGTTATATATGAACATTTGTTTGTTGAGAATAATCACAAAGTTTGTGACTTACCATTCGTTTTACCCGTATATTAATTAGATCTGATTGCTAATACAAAGCGGTATAGATTTTTAAAAGAATACAGCAAACATAAAATAAGTTTAAGGGGTAAAATGTAGCCATACAAAATAACAACAACAAAAAATGAAAAAAAAAAAGATAAATTATTTAAATACTCTTTCTTTACATAATTGATTATGAAAGTGATCTATTCTCGTTTGATTGTGATACGGGTTTATCAATGAAACTTGTATTCTTTTATAATTTTTGGGAGTTTTAGTTTTTGTCAAGGTTGATGTATGTGAATTACGTGCAAATCATGAGACACTTCCCCCTATATTCTTAGCATTATTTAAAACATAAAATTGATTAACACTACAAAAAAACTCGCCATAGTCAACTACATTTTACGACTATTATTCAGTCGCTAAATTTAGCGACTATTTAGTTATTCCATTACGACTATTTTACGACTAAATAGAAACAATCATACCGTTGTCGCTAAATTGCGACAACATATAGTAATCGTTAAAGTAGTCGCCATTTAATGACTACTTTACGACTAATATTTAGAATTATAAACGCAGCCGTAACCTTGTCGTTATATAGTCCTTCAGTTACGACTAATTCGGTAGACGCATACAAGTCACCAATTAGGCGACTATATTGCGACAATATCGGCGGGTCGTACAGGTTGTCGCTTAGTAGTCATTATTTAGCGACTATTATGCGACACTTTCGGCAGGTCGTAACGTAGTCGTATAATAGTCGTAATCTGCCGGTATTAAAAATCACGTTTATTTCGTTCGGAGGTTGGTGTACTTGTATTATGCGACTGATTTTTATTAGTCGCTTGGTAGTCGCCAAAATTGCCTATATATACCAGCTTCACCACTTCTTCTCTCCTCACTCACCATTTCTTTTCTTCTCACTCGATCAAAACAGACACATTTGTGCAAAATTAAAAAAAAATCTTCAAAAAAAAAATATATATATATATATATATATTTTCTATGACTCTTGTATAATGTCAAAGAATTATAATTATAGTAATTCTCGAGAGTGGATGTATAAGAGGTTCGATGAAGTGACGGGCAATTTTTCGGTGGAGTTTACAACAAGGATGGAGCAATTCATGGCATTTGCAAATAGTCAATCTCTAGCACAGAATAATGGGGGTATGTTCCACTGTCCTTGTAGTCGTTGTAAGAGCGATAAATTTATGTCGGGAAACAGAATTTGGAATCATATTTTTAGCAATGGATTTATGCCTGATTATTATATTTGGTATAAACATGGGGAAGAAATCAATATGGATATAGGAACAAGTTATGTTGGTAGTGATTAAGAAGTGGATAATGTAGATGTGGGTAATGTAGTAGAAAATCCATATGTGGATATGGTGAATGATGCATTTCGTTATAATGTGAGTTTAGATGATAACTATCATGGGGGCAGTTCTCAAAATGTAGAAGAACCAATAGTAATCATTCAAAGAAATTCTACGACTTGTTAGAAGGCGCAAAAAATCCATTATACGATGGTTGCCATGAAGGTCACTCACAATTATCGTTAGTTGCTCGAGTCATGCAAAATAAGGCGGAGTATAATATGAGTGAAAAGTTAGTGGATTCGGTGTGCAAAATATTGAATGAGTATTTACCAGAAGAAAACCAGGTAACAGGTTCACATTACGAGACGGAAAAATTAATGCGCAATTTAGGTCTCCCATATTATACAATTGATGTTTGTATTAATAATTGTATGATATTCTGGAAAGATGAAGAAAAGGAAAAGACTTGTCTGTTTTGTGGTGCTCAAAGATGGAAGACAAAGGATCCCCGACGTAGAACCAAAGTACCATACAGTCGTATGTGGTATCTACCTATTGCTGATAGATTGAAGAGGATGTACCAGAGCCACAAGACTGCAGCGGCGATGAGATGGCATGCTGAGCACAAATCAAAGGAGGGAGAAATGTGTCATCCTTCAGATGCGGCGGAGTGGAAATATTTTCAAGAACAAAATCTTCGATTTGCAGAAGAACCCCGTAACATTTATCTTGGATTATGCACTGATGGGTTCAATCCGTTTGGCGTGTCTCGTAATCATTCATTGTGGCCTGTGATCTTGACTCCATACAATCTACCCCCTGGTATGTGCATGAAAGAAGAGTTCTTGTTTCTTACAATTTTGAATTATGGGCCAAATCATCCGCGAGCTAGTCTGGATATCTTCCTCCAACCTTTGATAGAGGAGTTAAAAGAGTTGTGGTCTACTGGAGTCGATGCATACGATGTGTCCTTGAATGAAAATTTTAATCTAAATGCAGCGCTAATATGGACGATAAGTGACTTTCCGGCGTATGGCATGTTATCAGGATGGACAACCCATGGAAAATTGTCTTGTCCAGTTTGCATGGAAGATACAAAGTCGTTTTATCTCCCTAATGGAAGGAAGACGTGTTGGTTTGATTGTCATCGAAGATTTCTTCCTCATGGTCATCCATTAAGGAGGAATAAGAAAAACTTCCTCAAGGGAAAAGATGCTTCGAGAGAGTATCCACCTCAGTCGTTGACTGGTGAGCAAGTTTATTACGAGCGGTTGGCTGAAGTAAAACCACCAAAAACCAAGGACGTTGGTGGAAATGGTCATGAAAAGAAGACTGCTGGCTATGGGAAGCAACACAACTGGCATAAGTTAAGCATATTATGGGAGCTGCCTTACTGGAGGGACCTCAATCTTCGACACAATATTGATGTGATGCATACAGAGAAGAACTTTTTGGATAACATCATGTATACTCTTATGAGTGTGAAGGGTAAATCAAAAGACAACATCATGTCAAGATTGGATATACAAAAATTCTGTTCTCAGCCACAGTTACATATTGATAGTGATGGTAAAACTCCTTTCCCACCCTACACTTTGACAGAAGAAGCGAGAACAAGTTTACTAGAATGTGTCAAACATTCGGTGAAATTTCCTGATGGTTATTCGTCAGACCTAGCTAGTTGTGTTGATATGGAAAATAGAAAGTTTTCAGGCATGAAAAGTCATGACTGCCATGTTTTTATGGAACGACTACTTCCATTTATCTTTGCAGAACTCCTAGACCGGAACGTCCACCTTGCATTATCAGGTATTAATTAATTTCATATATATACCTATATTTATGAAGTCATTTAATAGTAATTTTAAAGTAATTAACCCCAATATTTTGCATTGTATATTGTAGGGCTTGGAGCATTTTTCCGGGACTTATGTGCGAGAACTTTGCATAAAAGTCGCATTCAAATTCTAAAACAGAACATAATTCAGATCCTATGCAATTTGGAAAAGATCTTTCCACCATCATTTTTCGACGTGATGGAGCATCTGCCTATACATCTCCCCTACGAAGCTGAATTAGGAGGCCCTGCCCAATATAGATGGATGTATCCTTTTGAAAGGTTTTTTTAAAAATTGAAAGGAAAAGCAAAGAACAAAAGATAGGCATCCAGATCAATTGTTGAATCTTATATCAATGACGAGATTGCTTATTTCTCAGAGCACTACTTCGCCGCAAATATACAAACAAAATCATGGTAAATTCTAAAATCAATCAAGGTAGATAAAACTGTTATCATTTATTTGAAAGTCATTTACTTTTCTCATTCGGTCAGGTTAACACGATTTGATCAAGGTGAAGCCCATGAATATCATGTCTCTGGAGTACCTCCAATATTTACTCACATCGGCCGTCCAAGTGGAGAAATGAATGAAATATGGCTATCTGAAAGATACTATCAATGTGCACATGCATATGTTTTACGGAATTGTGACTATTTTCAGCCAATTGAGAGGTATATAATTAAGTTTATATTGATTAAGTAAAGTAAAATTTATTATATATATAATCCACACAAAATTTCTCATATATTTGTGTTGGTCTTGTATACATAGTATGTTCGAGGATTTTATTGGTGCAAGATATCCAGGACTTTCAGGAAAAAAACTCTCCACTAAAAGAGCAGACGAATATCATTTATGGGTTAAAGAATATGTATGTCTTTATATAATACTTATTAAAACTATTTTTATTATATATTATAAATAATTCTAATATATATATATATATATATATATGTTACTTATATGCAGGTTTATTACTGGAACGCCACAAATCTATTTCCTACCTGGGTTCAAGAGATAGTGCATGGACCTTTGAACAAGGTCAAAACATGGCCAATGTATTTTACAAGAGGCTACTTGTTTCATACTCGTGATCATGGTGTTGGACGAAAGACTTGTAACTATGGAGTTTGTGTTAAAGGTGAAAATTACACTAATGCATCCGATGCAACGGATTTCTACGGGACCTTAACTGATATCATAGAACTCGAGTATGAGGGGATGGTAATTTTGAGAATCACACTTTTTCAGTGTAAGTGGTATGACCCTGTTATGGGTAGAGGCACTCAGATGAGCAATGATGGCGTCGTAGACGTTCTTTCATCGAGAAAATATAATAAATACGAACCATTTATTCTAGATACGTATATATATATATAGATATTATTTTTTAATGTCGATAATATATATATATATATATATATATATATATATATATGTGTAACTCATATTTGTGTTGATATTTCAAACAGCCTCCCAGGCGCATCAAGTTTGCTATATTCCCTACCCATACACAAATAAACCGAGGAAGGAATGGCTCAATGTCTTGAAAGTTAATCCGAGAGGAAACATTACAGGAGAATATGAGAACAAAGAACCAACTCTTTTGCAAACAGAAAATGATGATGTTGTATTGGTGACTACTATTGAAGATCTGGTTTTCGATAATTTAGTAGAAATAAATGAACCAATCGATCTTGATTATAATGTCGGAGATGGAGAACCAGAAGATGAATTTCAATGTAATTTATCATCTTCAGATGATGAACTAGATGAAGACGGAGATCCTCCTAACTAATTTATGCTTGTGTAAAATTTGTATCAATTTGGATAATTATGCTTGTATCAAATATTTTTAATAATTATGTTTGTATTAAATTAGATAATTATGTGTTTATATTAAATTGTAAATTATGCTTCTATAAAACTGAGTAAATATGTTTATATCAAATTGGTATATAATTATATATTGTGACTGTTTAGCTGTTATTTAGTTTCTAAAAATTAAACTTTTAGTTTAATTACTATTGTGACTAATTAGCGACTAATTAGCGACTAGATTAAGGAAATATGAATTAATTTGACCCGGGACACAATTTAACCCAAATTAACTCAGGAAACCAATTTTAATTCCTTAAATTTTCGATTTCCCCCAAAACCAAAATTATTTCGATTTCCCCCAAAACCAAAACCAAATTAACCAAAACCCGGGAAACCAAAATCCCTAATATTTTCTCCCTTTAACGAAATTCCTAATTTTCTATTTCATTTCTATCTCCACTTCGATTTCTCCGATACTCTCCTCTTCGAATCCCCGATACTCTCCTGTTTGATTTCTTTCCCGAATCCTTCACTCTGAATCCTCTTCGATTTCTCTACTCTATCCCCAATACTCTACTCTATCTCCCAATTTCTCTTCTCTACTCTGAATCCTCTTTGATTTCTCTTCTTTCCCGATTCTCTTCTTCACGATGGCCCCAACACAATCTGCAACGAAGTCCGCAAGTAAGGCTCCAACCAAAGCTCCAGTTAAGCGAGGAAGAAAGAGGAAGATGGACCCTAATTTCTTCCAAAGAACCGAAGGTTCGACCCCCATCAAGGAAGCAAGAAGACCAAACCCTCTACCGAGTCAATACAACTTTACGCCGGCAGCAGATTTACCCCATCCTCAATCACCGTTAGGAGCACCACAGATCCGCAACTATCCACCGCCACAAACGCTTTTCCAGACCTCGGTGAACCAACAATGTCAGACTCAACAGCCTCTTTTGTCAGAGGAGGTCCACAACAATCCGCGACAGTCTCCAGCTGATCCTCCACTACAAGACGCTCCACCGTCTCCAGCTGATAACTCTCAAGCTCAGAGCCGTCCATCATCTTACAGTAACAACTACCATGAAGGTTCTGAGGCTTCAAATCCGGAGCTCCAGGAGGACACGATTATCACTCTAAATGCCCTGCTTAGAGTGCCAAATGCTGAGAAGTTTACCACCGTCCTCTCCCCCACACCGATGCCAAACACGACCTGGTATTAATACTTTCTTCTACTTGATTCTTAAGTAAAATAATTTTTTGCTTTTGTGTGATGGTCTGTGATGCTCTATGATGGTTAGTTTTAGAACAGTGATGTCTGTTTTGATTGTTCTTAATAGGTTTTTTTTTTGTGTTGATCCTATATATATGTATAAGTACTCAATCTTTGACATCTATTTCATGTGTTTGCAGGTTTACTCGCGACGAAAAATCACGACTGGTAAGGACCATTACTAAAATTTTTACAAATAAATTTGATGGTCCATACTACAGCTGGACATGTGTGCCTCGGGACAGACAACAAAGATGGTTCATCGAGTTTGTTGTACAGTTTTTTTTCTCTCTTAACCTTTTCACATATAGGTTTACTTGTTGAGTTTCCACTAACATCATTATATTCTCTTTGCTATGTAGAAAACACACACATGGGATCCTTTGATTACTGGGACAGTTCAACAGTATTTCGAGCTCATCTGCCAACGCCGGATGAAAGACATGATTTGAAATGTCAAGACGAGTGGAGAGCGAACAAAATGGATCAGAGATACTATTTGGCAAACAATGGTTGAGTACTGGGAGATTGAAGAAGCACAACAAAGGAGTCTCACCTACTCTAAAGCTCGTATGTCTGATCGTGGTGGTCTTGGTCCTCACGTCCACTTATCAGGGCCAAATTCTTATCAACAAATCCATACCGAAATGGTTAGTAACTTTTATATACCCATAAATTTTGTTTTTCTTTACATTTGGAGCTTTAAATGATGTCATAACCCTTGATTCTTTTGTAACATTGCAGGAAAGGGAATTGGGAAGACCGGTGAGTCTTGGTGAGGTTTTTATTAAGACACATACCAAGCCAGATGGTACTTATGTTGACCGGAAGGCGAAGCAAATCTCTCTCAATTATGAGAAGAACTTGCAGCAGAAGTTGTCCGACCTTTGGGAACATACTTCACAGCCTCCAAAGCTCACAGCAGATGATTACACAAGCATCTTTATTCAGGTAAAGTATCACTTTTCACAACCCACATTGAATTATCTTTCGACTTCTACAGCGTCTTTATGTAGTGTTTTTCTCTTTGTTTTTGTAGTCTACTCAGAAAGATTCACGAGGAAACCTGTATGGATTTGGAAGTCTTAAGCATACTCTTCAACCTCTTCTCAATGGCAATGAAAACCAACGACAAGAGTCTGCAATGTTTCAGTCATTGCAAGAGCAAATGAAGGAAACTCAACGTCAAATCGAAGAGCAGGCTGCTTATAATTCTCGTCGTTGTGATGCTGAGGTTGCTGCTCGTGATGCAGAGCTTGCTGCCCGTGAAGCACTACATTTCCAAGCTGTGGCTGAGCAGAAGGACAAGTTAGAGAATTTGTCCTTAGTGGAGAAGTACCTGCGCAAAACTGAGCCGACCTTTATGGAGTTTTTGAAGACTCAGTCAGCTGAAGCAACCACAAAGCCACTCTCAACCACACTTCCTGCAACAGCTCCACCTTCAAATCCGGTTCCTTCTCCATCTCCAAACAGTGATGCTTTTTAGGTTAACTTCTCTCCCTCTAATTTCATAGACCTAACTAATGAGCTTGTCTCTTTTGTTGAGCTTGTTTCTTTTGTTGAACTTGTCTCTTTTGTTGAGACACATGTATACTGGTATGCATTTGTCTCTTTTGGTTTGTATATTTGTCTTGTGAGAAACTTGGTATGCATTTGTCTCTTTTGGTTTGTATTATGAACCATCGGTTAATATGAATTTATTGTCTCAATCTTGTTTTTGTTGTATTTACAATATTGGTTTCATAATACTTTGAGAAACAGGTACCAATTTCAATTTAAAACATTTACAAATTTGTTTTCCACAAAACATTAGTCGCTAAACAGATGTAATTTGGGGCATAATAGAATAGTAGCCAAATAGTCGTAAATCAATAGCAAGTATGTTACAACTACTTTACGACTACAAGCAAAATTAATGTATATCATGATTAGTCGTAAATCCATCGTAACCGAGTCTTCAAATATTACGACTACACTACGACTCCTTTACGACTGCCTATATAACTGCTGGTTAATCGTAACTCTGTCGTATCGTAGTTGTAACTGTTTACGACTCTGTTACGACTATTTTTACGACTACGGAATTTTGTCGTAAAGTAGTAGTTAAATAACGACTATTTTTACGACTAATTCTTTTACCGACTAAGGATTTACGACTACACATTTTAGTCGTAACTGAGTCGTAAACAGTAAATTAACGACTACTTAAATATTCTTACTGTAGTCGGGAATGAGCTGTTTTCTTCTAGTGTAACAACTAAATAATCTCACATATATCTTTGTGAATGATTTGTTTGAATTGAATGTATCTTATAAGAGAGTACTCTTACCAATTTAATTATACATCTCTGAATTAATGTAAAAAAGTACATAGGTCATTAATGTTATCTCAACTACATAGCTAATTAATGTTATCTCTTTCAAAAACGGGTTGATTCATGGGAAAGAAAAATAAAGAAACCTAAGGCTGATTCTTTTAGATTTTTGTTTTGTTTATATGACATAAAAGATGACGTTGCCGACTTGCCGTATCTCAGTGGTAATTGATTACTAGTGTTCTCTGCTCGATTTCATCATCATGTGTCATTGTCTTTCATTAGCATCATGTGTTTTTGTTGGCTCAGCCATTGCATCTTTCGTAAATCCATCACTTGTATCTATCTATCCTCTTTAACTTTTAATAAATACGACCACTTTCTATCATTTTATGTTGAGTATCTATTTGTTTTATATCAAATTTTTGGTTTGTCTTTTTGGATATTAGGAAACACTGACACTATATTAGACGACGACTCAAGCAATGACATTCTTCTTTGTCTTTCCATTTTCAAAGTTTTTATATTCGGTAAGAAAATCTAAAAGCAACAGTGTCAGTGTGAATATACATGTTAACCGTTTACGCATGCTTGTCGTGAAAACATTTGAATGGCCGCTCACTATATATATATATGTAAAACCAAAGGGTTATTGAGGAACAACCATGGAGATTATCAGTAATAAATCAACAGAATCTGCCCAAAATATATACTAGAGACACATCGTTTGGTGAAAAGAAAAATACTAGATACATCCAAAAAGTTATGGTTGCCTTTGTATATAAGAAAAAAAAAACTGAATTCTAACAATATTAGTGATAATGTTTTTTCTACTACAACGACAAAAAATACTAACAATAATAAAATATTAAAAAGAAGTTCGAAACTGAGTAAATAATAATGAAACTGTAAGGAAGTATTTTTTAAAAAATTGTAGAAGATACAGTAGATATTGTAAATTCCATTTGAAAGATAAAATATGATAAATAAAAGAGAATCGTTTGGAGAATATGTTCATCACCATTTTGAGAAGATGGTTAATTACGTACGTAGGTAGCAATCGAACTCCATAGTTTTGAGGTAATCAGACGACAGACGGTCAGGTCAGATGCGCGTTGCAGCTTAGGTCAGGTCATCAACTTAGGTCAGATGCGCGTTGTTTCCATATTAACGTTGTTTCGTTTTTTTTAAAATTAGAATCTTTACTTGAAAAAGAAGAAATATATTAGTACATACAGACATATTGATACATATTCCATGAGCCTATTTAAGATGGGAGGTTTTGCTTCAGACAGATGTCCTTCTAGTCCTAAAGACAGACCCACAAACCCCAGTTTTCAAAAAACTGATATAAAATAATATACACCGTCCGATCAAACATCATCCAACGATGATTATAATCACACACACCTTCTCACGGCGATAATCTGCTACACTCGGCTTTACTGAAACCAACTCTCCTATTGGTAACATCAAACTCAACCCATAGATTCTGCTGATGAACGTTCCCGATTATATTACTAGCTGCACCAAGCATGCTTGACCGTCCGATCCCAACACAGTGTACACCACCTCCAACGTTAACCAAAAGCCTCTGTTTCTCAACGAGAATCTCAACACCTTTTCCAAACTCAAACACGAGATCTCCTATCAACCGTCCGATGTTCTCATCGAAACACATGTCAGCTGTTGAACCGTACACGTAACCTTTCTTTAACCTTGATCCCACAAGCCTCACTATCTCTTCTTTGACCTTATCATACGCCACGTCGACTAAGTGAGTGAATTCTGAACCCGAATCCACCATGGTTTGACCCGACCCGCCAGCGTCGGGTCTAAAAGTAGAAGCTGGTATGTTGAGTCTCTTTTGTCCGATTCTGATCCCAAGCAAAGGTACTGTGTAAGCTAGAGGGTCTAGATTCGGCATGCGTTGACTTTGAGGAAAAGTCAAAAGAGAGACGTATTTGAAACCACGAGAATTCGGGTTATTTCCGAGGTAAAACGAACCGGTTGAGCCTAAACCGGGACGGTCCGACCGGATTGGGATACAATAAGAGAATTTGGATATCTTTGCTTGCGAGATAAAAGAGAGACGACCAAGATTCATTCCCAAAATACCCTTTTCGTCTGTAGACTCTTTAGCGCAACCAAGGATTAAAGGAGGGGTAATTTGAGAATTTGAGAAAGTGAATTTTTCTTTGACGAGGTTACCCTCAGCAAAGGTTCCATCAGCGTAGAAGTAAGAATAGTGACAGAGACGGTTCGAGTCGCAAGAAGTGGGAAGGGTAAAATCGGGAATTCTTGGTTTACAAAGAGGATGAGAGCAAGGCAAGTCGGAGAACGATGAAGACAAAGAAGGATCAAACGACGTCGTTGGTGGTTTCTTGATCTTCTTGGGATGGCACTGGATCCATGAGAGTTGGCTTCCCGTGTCAAGAACCAGTTCTTGAGACTGAGATGGTGTTCCTATGGGGAGAGAGAGGACTAGAGCCATCGAGTATTTGACGTTTGATCGAAAAGTGTACGGTGGAGATGACGACGACCGAGATGGGTTCTGGCGAGAGAGGAGAGAGGTTTTGAAGGAAGAGGAGTTTGTTGTGGTTGGGGTGAGACGAAGAGATGTGAGACGGAAGTGAAGAGAGAGAGATGATGACCATGTGAGAGACACTGAGTTGCAGAGGAAGAAGATGAAGAGAGTTATGGTAAAGAAGAGAGGTTTTGAAATATGAGACATTTTTTTGTGTGAGAGAGTGAGAGTGAGTGAGGAGAGAGATAGATTATGGGAGAGTGTATTTATATATACACAACACACGCGTACGAATATTAAAGAAAGTTGTAAAAGATGAGAGAAATTGAGAGAGATGGTGCAACTAAATAAAAGTGGTTAGCCTTCGTGTGATTTTATTATTTGGCTGTTTTCGTATGTATAATACTATATGGTTTTAAGATAGTCTTTGTGTCGGTTGGTAATGCATGGATAAGGCTAGCAAGTGTATAACTACATTTTTTTTTGTTGTTAATTTTCGTTTAGATGTAAATTAAGAGTTTTGGCTAGCTTAACGACCTAAGTGTATTAAATTTGAACTCAACGACCTATTATGAAAATATGGGATAATCTAATGCATTTTTATGATATTAAACTAAAATCTTCCTAGTACACTAGTAAGTCCTAAAATGTTGGTTGTATCCGCTCGACTGAATTCATATATGGTATATTTAGAACAAATGGTGCGGTTGAAATTGTTTTAGAGTATCATATAACAAAAACTATGTTAGCAATTAGAATCTATAAACAATCAAGTCCAAGTAAAATACGTTTTATTTAAC
The DNA here is from genome assembly GCF_030686135.1 of Camelina sativa. Taxonomy (NCBI): domain Eukaryota; kingdom Viridiplantae; phylum Streptophyta; class Magnoliopsida; order Brassicales; family Brassicaceae; genus Camelina; species Camelina sativa. Next base: position 21,593,601 of record NC_141889.1, on the reverse strand, counting down.
ATTTGGGATAAGAAGTTGAATAATAGTTTTCGATAAGTGATAAATGGTATGAATACAGAATACTGGTAAATAATAATCGATTAGCCATTCGTTTGAAACTCTTGTTTGATTGGTAAACAAAAGAACAATCCATAGTTAGCAATCATATCCAATAATTAAATATCTAAAACTGATGTACTTATAAGTAATGTTGAGTGGTTTTATGTGTTGCTTCTTTTTCACGTTCGGTTCGATCAACATATCGACGCTGATGAACATTCGTTGTTCACCACTTTGATTATTATTATTTTTTTTTAGTTTAATATAGAAAAAATGGCCCATGAAGCAGTTGACACGTAGTCAAAGGTGTTAAAGGGAAGACGACAGAGATACTGAGGTTGAAATAAAGCAAAAATTCCCGGAACGCGTTTTCTCTTCGATTTCAGACAAATCACAAATTGGTCTTCGTTCTTTTAGACTCGGTTTGGTGAAAAATATATTTTTAGTATATAATATAGTAAACTATGATATATTTAGCAACTGTGTTTTGTTCATACTGTTCAAGGGTCAATATGAAGTAGATTCGACAACTGTCTCGTAAGTAAGTAAGTAGTAATGGCTTCAAGAACATTTTTTTATGGAACGTCCTACTAGGTAGCAGACCATGAATTCGATTAATAGAATAAAACTCTTTGCGCTCCAAATTCTTTACTTTGTCGAATACAAAACCAATTAAGAAAGAAACTAAAAAAAAAATGATATAATTATTTCATATTCCGAGAATAAAAGGCACCATTTATAAAAATAAAATGAAGAGATATGTTTGGTTAGGTGAAGTGGAGCACCATTATATTCTTTTTTTTTAAAGTATAAATTAATTTAAAAATTCATTTTTTTAATATTCAAAGTGTTTATAACCATTAAAACTGCAATCATTATTCATTTTTAGTTGTTTTTCAAAAAGTGATTTTATCTAAAAAAATATTTGTTTTATCAATATCTAAAAATAATCTATTATCCCATTTTTGTTATATTATTTATCTTAAGTAGTTCAAATATTTTAACTGGAATTTTTAAATTCGCTGATATATGACTTAGGCTTGAGATTATTATCCGATATCCGCGAATATCCGTATCCGTATCCAAATCCGCTCCGAAAAAATGGATATCCGAATAAAAAGATACGGATACGAAGAGTGAGATAGCAAATAAAACAGATATATATACGAATACGGATAGTTCTAATTTTTAAAACAGATAATAGATATCCACTTTTTACCAAATATTCTTTATTATATATGGATACAGATAAAGATTATGTTAAATTTTAAAAAGGATATTTGTTTTTTCATGGATATCTGGTATTTATATACGGATATCCGGATATTCGGTATTTATATACGGATATCCGGTATTTTTGTCTAAAATATGCGGTATTTTATACAAAATATAATGTAGTTTAGTTGGTTTGTCAAAAAAAAATGCTGTAGTTTAGTTCAAAATACATAATTTTTTTTTAATTTTATTTTAAAGATATCTGCGATATTTTTGCTAATCGGATTTTTAAGGAATATCTAGATAACAAATATCCAAAATTTTCGAATACGAATAAGAATAATAAATTACTAATAAAATGGATATGAATACGGATGCGGATAGAATGTTACGTTGTCAATTACATCTCCAGGTGTTACACTTCTAATGCAACGAAAAGACTAAATAACCCTACTGTTTTTTTTACTCGAGAGTAAAATTACAGAATTCCAATTAGATTTTTAAATCATGTAGAGATAGATGAGAATATACGACGTGTTGATGTAAGCGTTTCTTGATACAATCATTTGGCTCAAACTTGTTTTTTTTATTATGAAAGATTGGTATTCTTTATTTATTATTCAGTGATTTTAAAACTAAAATTATTTATTTCTTTTTTTGGCTCACGCAATCAACTCTTAATAATGTTTTATTTTCAAAAGTGATGATAAACCTAAAAAATAAAGTGCTTTAAGTTATTTTGCACTGACTTTAAAGTTTAAACTAAATAAATAAGTACAAAAACTTACATTCATTACTGAAATTGATAATTACGTATGATACAAAGAAAAATGCGGTATATTGCTTTATTTGTATAGTGAGTGGTCCAAAAATTTCAAAGTTACATATCGGTCTTATAAGAATTTTTTTTGGGGGTGAGCCTAAGAATTATCCATCTTATAATAAACTTTCTAAATTAAAAAAAAAATGCTCTTCAGTGGTCAAAGTATTCATCGAATCTCCTATATTATTGCAGCTAGAAAATTTGTATGAACACGACATTATATGAAGTAATAAAAAATTGCCTATACGTACATTATCTTCTTGCATTCTTAGTTCTTAGTTCAAAGGAGCTTCTCTATATGATTATTTGTATTATTTAGATAATATATATATAATGTATACGCACGCCGATGTTTTGAGAACATCATTTTCCGCCGGATGACTTATTAAAATTGGTGTACTGAAAAGAGATTCATTTGCTAAGTGACGTTGACAACGTAACATAAAGTAATCAACTTATTTTGGAATTTGGACCACCCATTTATTTTTCTTTTTTCCCAAGTTAAAATATATATAGCTTCTATATATATTTTTTGTTTTCACGAAATAGTCACCAACATAAACTTGTGAAAATCAGTTAATAGAGAAGAAACAAGACTTAATAATTATGCATGTTGAACAATATTTATGAGGGTTAAGGAATATTATATCTCTAGTTTTTGATTAGTATTTAGTTTTGGAAAATAGCCGTCAAAGATCAGATATATATAAAAAAGTGTGTCCTTGCGAGGATATCCGATAAAATTGGAATGATAAAGAAAAAGAAAATACATGTAACATCATGAAAAGGAAACTGTGATATTAATAAGTAATATAATAAAAAAGTAATAATACTCGATCAGTGCATTATTAAGAGAGAATAGTATGATTATTCCGTGTTATGATTTAAATACATATCTTGTATAAATAAAAAGGATTAAAATAATTTTTCTAAATAAAAGGAGTTTACAAAGATTTTTTATATGCATAAAAGAGTCTAAAAAGAAATTTGTGATAAAATGATGTAAAAGTAATATGTTTAATCAAATTAAATAAACCAAAATTTACAATTTTTTGATATACTAGGTAATGTCTCGCGCATATGCGCGAGTTGTTGTATTAGTTATGTTAATTCATTTTAGTTTATGTAATAATCATAAAACTATTAGAATTTTATGAGAAGATTTTTTAATAATTTTTTTTTAAATGGTATTTCTGAAAAATGAGATTGAAAATGATGTATTTTTGAAATTCTCCCTAAAAATGCATATATAACAAACAAATTTTGTAAATGTCAATATTAAACTTTATCAATTCAAATCACACAATATCAAAATATATCACTTATTTAGACTATTGTTAATGATAAAAATTATAAATTTACTATGATATTCAAAATTTACCTAACATTTTATAATTAAATTCCAAAATTATTTTTTAGGGAAAATTAAATTTATTATCTATAAAATCATATGAAATGCAATAAAAACATCCCAAAGATTAATTTATTTTTAACCTTTTTTATATTCACCTTATTGCTAGGTAAAATTCTAACGATTTATTCTTTATAGTAAAATTTTGGAAATAGAATATCAAATTGTGTTTTATATAGAAAATCATTAAATTACAAATTTTTGAATTAAATAAACATTATAATGATCTTTATACAATTATATTTTGGCTCACAAGAACTAAATATAATGATTACTAATTTTTTGGAGGTAAGAGAGAGTTAAAATTTTTATTTAATAATTTGATTATAATAGTTTATTTTGTTAAAACATTTCATAATTTCAAAAATAAAATAAATATACAGGAATGAAGATGAGTTTTTCAGCTTCATTCCCTCATTGGGCTTTGATCGAAATTTAGTATTGGTTACTCTGCATCTATAATTGTTTTTTACAGCCACCAAAATTTTATTATACATATGCAATTAAAAAATAAAAAATAATCAGAAGACAAAGAAGGAAGGAAGAAATACATAAAAAAAACATTTGAACAAAATAAGATATATCTAACAAATATATAATCACAATCTTATCATGAGTTATGAACCCATGCAAGAACATAAACAAAACAAAAAAAAATTTAGAATTTGAGATATGGTGGATGATGATGTGAGAATGGTTATTAAAAGGATTTCAAGGGATGGAAGTTACATTTCTAAAATAATTTATTATACATATGTAATTGAAAATTAAAAATAATAAAAAGACAAAGAAGGAAGGAAGAAATACATAAAAACAAAGAAATAAATTTTGAACAAAATAAGATAAATCTAATAAAATATATAATCACACTCTTACCATGAGTTTTAAACCCAAGCAAGAACATAAACAAAACAAAAAAAAAATATTTAGAATTTGAGATATAGTTGATGTTGATGTGAGAATGCTTATTTATAGGATTTCAAAGGATAGAAGTTACATTTCTAAAATAATTTATTACACATATGTAATTTAAAATTAAATAATAAGAAGACAGAGAAGGAAGGAAGAAATACATAAAAAAAGAATGAACAAAGTATATAATCACACTCTTACCATGGGTTTTGAACTCATGCAAGAACATAAACAAAACAAAGAAAATATTTAGAATTTGAGATATGGTGGATGATGATGTGAGAATGGTTATTTATAAGATTTCAAGGGATGAAAGTTACATTTCTAAAATAATTTAATTAGAGGAGTTACAGTTATAATTTAGAGATAATTTATAGTGTGTTTGAATGAAAAGGAATGGAAAATAGTCAATTCATATTTATGTAATTTCAGTTACAATTTAGTAGTAAAGTGTGAATTTAAAGTATAGATTAATGTATATAATTATATTTTTACTTAATTAAAAATAAATATTATTTTTTAGAAATTAAATGCTAAATGGACCAAAGAGAGAGTGAATAATTTTTTTTACAGCCACCAAAAATTTATAATACATATGTAATTGAAAATTAAAAATATAAAAAGACAAATAAAGAAGGAAGAAATACTTAAAAACTAAGAAATAAATTTGAACAAAATATAAGATTAAAAATAATAAGAATACAAAGAAGGAAGGAAAAAATACATAAAAACAAAGAAATAAAATTGTACAAATTATATAATCACATTCTTACTATGAGTTTTGAACCCATACAAGAGCATAAACAAAACAAAGAAAATATTTAGGATTATAGATATGGTGGATGATGATGTGAGAATGATTATTTATGGGATTCCAAGGGTTGAAAGTTACATTTCTAATATAATTTAATTAGAGGAGTTACAATTATAATTTATAGTGTGTTGGAATGAAATGAATGGTCAAATAAAATAGTCAATTCATAATTTATGTAATTTCAGTTACAATTTAGTAATAAAATGTGGATTTAAAGTATATATTAATGTACATTATTACATTTTTATTTAATTTAAAATAATAATTAATTTTAAAAAACTTAAATGCTAAATGGACCAATAAAGAGAGAGTGAAACCTTACTTTTATATTTATGATTAAGGAATGTAGACTAAACCAAATAATATTTTCCATTTGATGGATGTTGAAAAGAGACTTCATTTCTATATTGTGAGTCAATTATCTTCTAATTTGTGAGTCAATATCTTCATTTTCTGATACACACCAACATATGCATATCTGAGCTTAGGTTCCACTTTACTCCTTGTGCAAGAATCTGCTTATCCACTAGGTAGACGAGCAGAGATATGAGTCTCAAAAAGTGCTAAGAAACAAACTTTATAATACGGCCAATATTAATCATCATTCCTCATAATCAAGCTAACTCTTATAAATTTGTCTTAATACAAATTTTAAATTTACACTCAAAACTTCATCAAATCTTATTTTCATGCATGGTATCCATTGATCGTTGATATCTTTCAGCAATACTCCATATAGTTTTATCATTACCAACTCCTAAAAACATTCTAAACAAAGTTTCAAATGTTCTTTGATTCATCCTTAGGATGTCATAACATTGTTGATCAACAATGCATGAACTACATAACATGACATTATCTTATACCTCAATTTTGTATTGTGGATCAACCTCTCGGTACTAAGCATTCTAACAATTCAACATCATCATCGTGATCCAACATCTATTTAAGCATCTGTAAAACAAAAGATATCCAAAAACTACATAAGAATTTATTGGAAAAAAAATCATAAACCAAATATATGTAAAAAATATTCAAGTCATAATATTTCATAACCATGCACAAAAATTCAAATTACAATATTTATAATAAAAACTAACATAAAGTCATAGACCAAATATACATAACAAAATGAAAATCAAACAACTGATATATAAACAAAAGCTCATTTGAGCTTAATATTTCATTTTGAGCTTATGAAATATTATAATATTATAATTTGAACTTAAAATTTGTACCAAGGCGCATTGTATTATTATGTAAACAATTTTCTTCCCAATTGGCTTATTTAAACTGATATGTTTCCAATTGTTGATAAAAAAATTATATATATAAACAAAAGCGTAAGTTTTTAACAAATGGAGACTAGTTGTGAATTGTGATGGCCTAATGACGAAAATGGCAAAGCCATTACACATGACATAACTTAATTCATGTACGATACAAACTTTAATACGAAGAATGTATAACTTAAATTTATTTTAGATTTTCCAAATGTACATTTGGATCGTTTATATATGTTAGAGTGCTCCTTTTGGTCTTTATCAGAAAACAAGACATGAATTCAAGTTTTTTTTTTAAATCATTAGATTTTCTAACCTATCCTTTTCTTTTTAATTTTAATATAGTAATATACTCTCTTTATACCATTTTTTAAAATATTTTTGATTTTCCTTTCTTTCATTTTACTAAATTTCTTGTAGAATTTTGAAAATTTTAAATATATTTAGTATTTTGTTATCAGTTAATTTTCTATGATTGTATGATTGGTTTATACTTTTATGAAGAAAAAGTTATATGTGTATTTTTATCCAAAGCATCTTATCAAATAAGACAAAGAGAACAAAATTTTCACTTTAGGACTGCAAATTTTAAATAAGGTCGATAATTGATATGTAATTATAAACATGTGAATTATTATTGTGCATCTAATATGCATATGTTCCATCAATTCATCTTCTTTTGTCTTATACATTCACCAACTTTACAACACATACAATAAAATTAACGATTTAACATAAAACATGACATAAAATTTGTTTTATAACACACTAATTTACAGTAGTTTATTCGAACTCTATTTCAAGATATATTTGCTTACAACGCTGGATCATTTGACACAATTCTACCAACAATTTACAGGAATTAACATGTTATAGATATATAACCAAATGAATGTAATGTAAAAGTAAATTTTATCAACCAATAAACCAAGGAGATTTTACTTCCATCTATTTTATTTTAAATTCCTAAACCTTGTATAAAACTATTATGTTTTGGTCAACCAATACACCAAATGGCTCAGCTTCATATGTATTCCATTATAAATGCTAGATTGGTGGAATGCTTATACCTTAAAAATATCTTATATTTCATAATTTATAACAAAAGTACCGATACACACAAACGTCCTATTTCAGAATATTCTTGTATTTTTCTGATGAAAATGCACACTTGGCGGTTATTGCGAATGAAGATCGGAAGAGAATCTTCTACCATTAATTTCATCCTTAGAAGTTCATAGCTGAGTGAAATCTCATTAACTAGACCATCAAGTCCGAAATCTTCAAAAACAGTCTTAACTAAATCCTTGTATGTTATATTCTCAGCACAAAGTGATCCACCTTTGTTTGTATCGATGAAAAATCTCTAATGAAGTTTGTCATTAATTAAGTTTCCACTCACCAAAAATAGAGTATATCTCCACCGTACTAACACTATACCTATAGTTACATACACAACTTAGACAAATCTTCAAAAACATCATAGCACCAACCATAATTCATATGTATAACACATCAAAATTGATGTTTTACTCTCTATTCTCTATTCACTTAGACAATATCAATGCTATTCTTTAGTTAATCAAACATAAAAACTTACAATTACATCAGAGATGAATATCTTGAATTTTGTGGATGGTACATTCTTGAAAAAACACAACGCTACAATCAAGCCAACGCAAAACCAAAATCACAAAAAAATAAGAGTACAGAATCTATTAATTTCTCTATATAGAGCCATAAGTCACAATTTCTTCTGCATTTCAAAGAACCCGACAATTTCTGTAACGCCCGCGAACCAAAACTCTGCGTTTTGGGGGTGGGTGTCGATCGACACTCATGATGGTGTTGTCCGACACCACTTATTTCTGGTTTGACCAGATTGATTTAATTATCGATTTGGACCGGTTTGGTTTAAGGAAACCATTGGACCAAGGTTTAAAAAGGAGAAAACGACCTAGGGTCGTGTTTTTGTTGTCTCACGCCGCTTTGAGAGAAGACAAAAGAGAGAAAACTGTTCTTGAGGTTCTAGAGGGAGATTGTGAGATTTTAAGGCTTTGTGGGTGAGATCTTGTTGTGGGAGTGAGGATTCAAGGCTAGGAACGTGTGGGAAGCTTGCTGGGAGTGTGGATTCGTTCATTGTTGGTCAGAAACTTCCTGCAAAGAGGTGAGTGCATGACCATGGCTAATCTAAGCCCTTGATTTCCTTGTTCTTGCTTGTTTGTTGTTGTTTTGTGTATTTTCTTGTTGGGGACTGGTTGCTACAGGTTCCTAAAGAGGATTCCGGCATGGGTTTTGAGTATTGGACGATTTGGGAGAGGTTGAGAATTGAGATCCGACTCTCGGCTTCGAGCGGATCGCAGTTGCAGGTGTAGTGTCGATCGACACCACTTGGTGTCAGTCGACACCAGCAAGATGGCATCGATCGACACTGTGGGGTAGTGTCGGTCGACACCAATGCCAATGTCGGTCGACACTAGGCTGGTGTCGTCGACACCTCCCTTCCAGCGAGACGATGTTCGTTTTCCTGGTTTGTGTGTTTTGTTTGTTGATTGTTTGGAACATTGGAATCATTTTTGCTTGTGTGTATAGCCCAGTAGATGGGAGGATTGCCTCACTGAGTATTTATCAAATACTCCAGCATCTCAATTTGTGTTTGTGGTGCAGGTAAAGGCAAAGTGTGATCATGGAATCAAGGCGATGAAGAGGAGGATGTTCTAGGGTCTCGCTTGTTTGTTGTCTGGCTTTTGTTAGATTGCTAGAGTTGAGTCCTAGGATGTTGTTTAGGATTGCTGGTTGCTGGTTTATGTTGATTGGATCCTTAGTTTATGGTTTTGGAATTAATACGGTTTTATTGATATTGGTTATTGGTTTGTTGGTTATTTATTGGTATTTGTTATTCCGCTGTTGTTTGGGATTGTGGTTAGGTGGCTAGTGGGTATGGGACAACTAGTCGTATTTTATTTGTTATTATTTATTATTTAAAAAAAAATAATAAAAAAAATGGGTCAGGTCGTTTCAGTTTCGTATCAGAGCCCTTACGGTTCTAGGTTTGGGTTCACTAGGTTTCTGTTGTGATGTTTGAGATTGCATGTCTTGATTGATTATGTGAGTTAGTCAATTGTGTGTGGCATGAAGTCCTAGAACATCTTCTTCTAGCCTACAATGTGATTCCATGGTGAGTTTTTGTTTATGTGTTATGTTAATTGTGTGATTAGCCTTCTGCTCATGGTAGTGCAGATGGTTAGAGAGGATGCTGTTGCTGGTCGTGGTCATGGATGCGGACGTGGTCGTGGTAGGGGCAGAGTCCTAGTGGTTAGGGAGACTGCAGACCAGAGTGTGACAGCAGAGGATGGGTGCGAGTCGCAGGGTGTCCAGGGGATTCCATGATTGTGGCCAAAGGGGGCGGTGTTGGTGATGTTAGGGCCCCGAGTGAGGGTGTCCCAGTGGGTGGAGTCCCGGGTGTCGACCTTGCGGGTTTGCTGGCACAGTTGTTAGAGCGGTTACCGCCAGTGGCACCGGCTCAGGCTCAGGTCGTGCCACCAGTGGTGGCGGTGGAGCGGTAGCCAGTGGCTGCGGATGTGGGGGTCCATTCTCGTTATATCAGCATGCTGACTGAGATGGGCCGTATTGGTACCGAGCGGTTTTCGGGAGGTACAGATCCTACCACTGCGGATGCGTGGAGGACGAGTGTGGAACGTAACTTCCATACTCTGAGATGTCCTGAGGGGTTTTGGGTGGACATTGGGGTCCACTATTTAACTGGTGATGCTCATTTGTGGTGGAGTTTTGTGGCAGCCAGGAGAGTGCAAAGGGAGATGTCTTGGGCAGACTTCATCTTGGAGTTCAACCGCAAGTATTTCCCTAGGGAGGCACTGGATAGCTCAGGGGACTCGGTCAGTGCGGGAGCTTGACTTGGAGTTCAGTCAACTTCTGAGGTACGGGGTTCGGGATATGAAGTCTGAGAAAGCTCAGATCAAGAGGTTTTTGAGGGCCCTACGTGATACTTGAGGGTTCACTGTAGGGGGCGGAGTTATGCTTCGCGTGCAGAGCTGGTTGAGACTGCAGCACATATTGAGGAGGATATCCGGGCACAGTCAGTGGCGGCTAGCCCAGCAGTTCAGCCTAGTAAGGCTCAGCACCAGGGAGGTTTTAGCAAGGGCGGCAAGCCTGCGCAGGGAACCAAGAGGAGGTGTGAGGATAGGCAGACGTCGAGTGGTGCGGGTTGCTTCAAGTGTGGGAGCAAGGATCACAAGTTTGCTAGCTGTCCCAAGAGGAGTGCCCCGTCGACAGCAGATCGTGTATGCTACTATTGCAGGGTTCCATGGCACATCAAGCCCTATTGTCCCAAGTTGCAGCCGGTAGCTTCATTAAGTCCCATGTTATATTTGATTCTGGAGCTAATCATAGCTTCATTACCCCGGAGTGTACAGAGAGTGCGGAAATCGTGGGAGATCCCGGAGAGCATGCAGGAGTTGTCAGAGTTGCTGGAGGCAAGTTCCTGTGGGTCATTGGTCGAGCGAGGGGTATTGATATTCAGATCGCGGAAGATTCTTGGCCTACCGATTTGCTTATCAGCCCAGTGGAGTTGTATGACGTTATCTTGGGGATGGACTGGTTGCATCGGCATATGGTTCATCTGGATTTTCATCGGGGTAGAGTGGAGTTTGAGCGCTCAGGAGGGAATTTGGTTTTTCAGGGGGTTAGACCGACTTCGGGGAGTCTCGTGATCTCGGCCAATCAGGCTGGGAAGATGATCGAGAAGGGCCGTGAGGCTTATTTGGTTACTATATCGATGCCAGAGTCAGTGGGGAAGTCTACGGTTAGCGGTATTCAGGTTGTGGAGGAGTTTGAGGATGTGTTCCAGTCATTGCAGGGATTACCACCTTCTCGGTCTGATCCTTTTACGATTAAACTGGAACCAAGGACGACACTGTTATCCAAGGCTCCTTACAGGATGGCTCCAACAGAGATGGTAGAGCTGAAGAAGCAGCTTGAGGATTTTTTGAGCAAGGGATTCATCCGTCCTAGTGTATCACCGTGGGGAGCGCCGGTGTTATTCGTTAAGAAGAAGGATGGGAGTTTCCGCTTGTGTATTGATTACAGAGGTCTCAACCGGGTCACTGTGAAGAAAAAGTACCCTCTTCTGAGGATCGATGAGTTGTTGGATCAGTTGAGAGGTGCTACTTGGTTCTCCAAGATAGATCTGGCGTTAGGTTATCATCATATCCCGATAGATGATGCAGATGTGAGGAAGACTGCTTTCAGGACGAGGTATGGGCATTATGAGTTTGTGGTGATGCCGTTTGGTTTGACTAACGCACCAACATTGTTTATGAGATTGATTAACAACGTGTTTCAGGAGTTTCTGGACGTGTCTGTCATCATTTTCATGGACGACATCCTGGTCTATTTTAAGAGTCCTGAAGAGCATGCAGTGCATTTGAGAGCAGTTCTGGAGAAGCTGCGTGAGCAGAAGTTGTTTGCAAAGTTGAGCAAGTGTAGTTTCTGGCAGCGTGAGATTGGTTTCCTGGTTCACATTGTGTCTGCAGATGGGGTCTCTGTAGACCCGGAGAAGATTCAGGCTATCAGGGATTGGCCTAGACCGCAAAATGCCATAGAGATCAGGAGTTTTCTTGGGTTGACATGTTACTAAAGGAGGTTTGTGCAGGGGTTTGCGAGTAGAGCACGACCTATGACTAAGTTGACAGGGAAGGATGTTCCTTTTGTTTGGTCACAGGAGTGCGAGGAGGGCTTTGCAAGCCTAAAGGATATGTTGACTACTGCTCCGTGTTGGCTTTGCCTGAGCAGGGGGAACCCTATGTGGTGTATATAGATGCATCCAGAGTTGGTTTGGGTTGTGTGTTGATGCAGCATGGGAAGGTGATTGCCTATGCTTCGCGGCAGTTGCGGAAGCATGAGGACAACAATCCTACCCATGATTTGGAGATGGGTGTTGTAGTCTTTGCCCTGAACATTTGGAGATCTTATCTTTATGGTGCAAAGGTACAGGTGTTTACAGATCATAAGAGCCTAAAGTATATATTCACTCAGCCCGAGCTGAATTTGAGGTAGAGGCGGTGGATGGAGCTAGTGGCGGATTATGATTTGGAGATAGCCTACCAACATGGTAAGGCTAACTTGGTTGCAGATGCTTTGAGTCGGAAGCAGGCGGCTTCTGCTCAGGAGCATTATATGGAGTCTCTGGTAGGAGAGATTATTGCATTGAGTTTGTATGCGGTTTCTCAGGAGCCGTAGGGTTTGATTGCAGCGGATAGGGCAGATCTGCTGAGCAAAGTGCGGTTAGCTCAGGAGAAGGATTTGGGGCTTGTGAATGCCTCAAAGGATGTTTATTCCGAGTATCAAGTTTCGGCCAATGGTACTATTCTGGTGCATGGGCGGATTTGTGTGCCTAAGGATGAGGAGTTGAGGCAGGAGATCCTGATATAGGCTCATGCGAGCATGTTCTCTATCCATCTAGGAGCGACTAAGATGTACCGTGACCTCAAGAGGTACTATCACTGGGTCGGGATAAAGAAGGATGTGGCTAGGTGGGTTGTGAGGTGCGATGTGTGTCAGCTAGTGAAGGCTGAGCATCAGGTACCATGTGGTTTGCTGAAGAGTCTTCCCATTCCAGAATGGAAGTGGGATATGATTACTATGGACTTCGTGGTTGGTTTGCCAGTGTCCAGGACGTTTGATGCTATGTGGCTTATTGTGGACCGGTTGACTAAGTCGGCACATTTTCTAGCCATTAAGAAGACTGATGGAGCAGCAGTCTTGGCTGAGAAGTATGTGAAGGAGATAGTCCGGTTTCATGGGGTGCCAGTGAGTATTGTGTCTGATAGGGATTCCAAGTTCACTTCAATGTTCTGGAGGGCATTTCAGACAGAGATGGGCACTAAGGTGCATATGAGTACGACTTATCATCCCCAGACTGATGGAAAGTCAGAGAGGATGATCCAGACGTTGAAGGATTTGCTGAGGATGTGTGTGTTGGATTGGGGTGGCCATTGGGCAGATCACTTAAGCTTGGTAGAGTTTGCTTATAACAACAGTTACCAGACGAGTATTGTCATGGCTCCTTATGAGGCTTTGTATGGGAGGCCGTGTCGTACACCGTTATGCTGGACTCAGGTGGGGGAGAGGAGCATGAACGAGGCAGATTTTGTTCAGGAGACCTCAGAGAAGATTCAGGTTCTCAAGCTGAACATGAAGGAAGCTCAGGATCGGCAGAGGAGTTATGCCGATAGGAGGAGGAGAGATCTTGAGTTTCAGGTTGGAGATAGAGTGTACCTCAAGATGGCCATGTTGCGGGGTCTGAACAGGTCATTGACTGAGAATAAGTTGAGTCCGAGGTATATGGGTCCGTTCAGAGTGATTGAGCGAGTTGGACCAGTGGCATATAGGCTGGAGTTACCTGAGGTTATGCGTTTCATAAGGTTTTCCATGTGTCTATGTTGCAAAAGTGTCTCCGTGAGGATGACCAGTTGTTGGCTAAGATCCCTGAGGATGTTCAGCCCAACATGACTTTGGAGGCAAGACCAGTGAGGGTTCTCGAGAGGAGGATCAAGGAACTTCGGAAGAAGAAGATTCCTTTGATGAGAGTCTTGTGGGACTGTGATGGTGTTGAGGAGCAGACTTGGGAGCCAGAGGCGAGGATGAAGGCAAGGTTCAAGAAGTGGTTCGAGAAGCAGGTCGCGACTTGAATTTGTCAAGCCTGGTCCTAGTCGTAGTCTGTGGCTGGAGCGGGAATGGAGTATTCCAGCCCATCTCTCTTGTTTACTCGGTCGTTTGGAGTGGTTGGTTGTGCGACTCAATAACAAGATGAGGTGGTGTTTGGGGTACAAAATTTCCGCAAGGCAGTATTTTGGAGGAAAGTTTCTTGAATTAGAAGATTCTATAAATGGAAAGTTCCGGAAGTGGAAGGTCTAAAAATGGAAGGTTTTTATGTGAGTTAGAATTCGTCCATTTTTAGCGGCAGAGAGCCTTGGAGGGGCTTTTGTAGCCTTTGTGGCGGACTGTTTAGCCATTGTGTGGCCTTTGTGGCGGGCTGTTTAGCCATTGTGTGGCCTTTGTGGCGGGCTGTTTATCCATTGTGTGGCCTTTGTGGCGGGTTGTTTAGCCATTGTGTGGCATTTGTGGCGGGCTGTTTAGCCAGAGTGCCTGTTGAGGCGGTCCTTCGGGGCAGATGGTCTTCGTGACGGTCCTTCGGGACGAGTGGCCTTGGTGGCAGTCCTGTTTAGGACATTTGTTTGGCCTTGGTGGCGGTCCTGTTTAGGACATTTGTTTGGCCTTTGTGGCGGTCCTGTTTAGGACATTTGTTTGGACTTCGTGGCGGCCCGTGGGGCAGTGAGATGATCTTTGTGTGGTCATGAGGTATTCCAGTGAGGGGATATGTGGTTGGTAGGACATTGTGTTGTCTTACGCGAGCCACGGGAAAGAAACCTGGATAGGGATAGGACTCAGACGTGTTCAGAATTGTTTGCTCGCAACTCTTGGGGGACTTCGGTTCTCCTAGTACCGCCATATTTTAAGACTTTGTGGCTTGGGAGTGTGGTTTGTATATCGACTTCGGATGACGATCTGAAGGCACGCTGTAGGGTGATGACCAGAGAGACGAATATTCGATTTTTCCTTATACATTATGGCATGTGGGTTTAGGCCCGATGATGAGCCAACATTATGGCATGCAGACTTAGGTCTGATGAAGAGCCAATAAAAACTCAAGGTTTAGGCCTATGAGAAAAGGAAAGTCCAAAAGTTGAGAGCAAATAACGCCTGGAGCGTGAGTCTATCACCTAGAGGTGACCTTTCGTATATCGGTCGGAGGAGTGCGGGCCGTGGAGTCGGTAGCACATGAGTCCTTGGCTGAGTGTTGTTCGAGATTCGAGGACGAATCTATTTTGGTGGGGGAGAGTTTTAAGGAAACCATTGGACCAAGGTTTAAAAAGGAGAAAACGACCTAGGGTCGTGTTTTTGTTGTCTCACGCCGCTTTGAGAGAAAACAAAAGAGAGAAAACTGTTCTTGAGGTACTAGAGGGAGATTGTGAGATTTTAAGGCTTTGTGGGTGAGATCTTGTTGTGGGAGTGAGGATTCAAGGCTAGGAACGTGTGGGAAGCTTGCTGGGAGTGTGGATTCGTTCATTGTTGGTCAGAAACTTCCTGCAAAGAGGTGAGTGCATGACCATGGCTAATCTAAACCCTTGATTTCCTTGTTCTTGCTTTGTGGCTTGGACGATTTGGGAGAGGTTGAGAAGCAAGATCCGACTCTCAGCTTCGAGTGGATCGCAGTTGCAGGTGTAGTGTCGGTCGACACCAATGCCAGTGTTGGTCGACACTAGGCTGGTGTCGGTCGACACCTCCCCCTTCCAGCGAGACGATGTTCGTTTTCCTGGTTTGTGTGTTTTGTTTGTTGATTGTTTGGAACATTGGAATCATTGTTGCTTGTGTGTATAGCCCAGTAGATGTGAGGATTGCCTCACTGAGTATTTATCAAATACTTATGCATATTAATTTGTGTTTGTGGTGCAGGTAAAGGCAAAGTGTGATTGTGGAATCAAGGCGATGAAGAAGAGGATGTTCTAGGGTCTCGCTTGTTTGTTGTCTGGCTTTTGTTAGATTGCTAGAGTTGAGTCCTAGGATGTTGTTTAGGATTGCTGGTTTATGTTGATTGGATCTTTAGTTTATGGTTTTGGAATTAATACGGTTTAATTGATATTGGTTGTTGGTTTGTTGGTTATTTATTGGTATTTGTTATTCTGTTGTAGTTTGGGATTGTGGTTAGGTGGCTAGTGGGTATGAGACCACTAGTCGTAGTTTATTTGTTATTATTATTATTTATTATTTTAAAAAAAAAACGGGTCAGGTTGTTTCAATTTCAAACTCTGAAATCGTGATAGGTGAAGAAGAAGAAGAAGAAGAAAGACAAATTGATGATAGCCATCGATTTAGCACATGAATGAAGTTTCACGGGATCAAAGTAATGCTTAATTAAAGCTTCAATAGAGCGATTTGAAAAATCTGAAATCAAAAATGAAGATCTCAGATTGAAAAATTCATCACAAGCTTCTTCGGAGAGAAATGTAAGAGAGATCAGGTTTGACTTTTTTGAGTTTTTTTGAAATAATAAGTATTGTTCTTTATTAATATTTCAATATTAAAAAATGCTAGATTAGGAACATTTCATCATGTCATCTACTTTTAGAACAAAAACCTAAAATAGTGTCATTTTAGGGTATTTCTCTAAAGATAACTATTAGAAAAGAACAAATATTCTTTTTGTATTGAAAAACAAGAGTATGAAGCGGAAAAAATGGGCTGATTCTTTTTTTAGTATGAAAATAAAATACTAGTGTTTTCTTATTACTTATTAAAAATTACTTGGACTTAGAAAATTCAATTTTGAAATAAACAATTGATAATAGGTCGGAGAGATCATAAGAACATTTAATATTATAACCTTATTAACATAAATATAAAATTAAATGTTATATTTTATTAATTTTGGTGTAAGTTATGTCGTCTAATTCTTCAATAAACTTTTTTTTTTTGAATTAATATTTGAGAGGTGCTCATATAAGAAAAAGTTTTAGTTTTTTAATGATAATAAATGAAAGTATAATTTTTTTATAACAATAAAATGAAAGTTGTAAAGATGTGAAATTGGCGGAAGAGGAAACTTTGAAAAGGAAGAAGAAGAAAAAGAAAAAATTCCCGACAGGGACTTGTGCATTGGATCGTGATCTTTTGAAGCATTCACGTTTTAATTTGTAAACTTTTAGATCTTTAAAAATTGGAGTGTCGTTGTTTTATCCAACACGAAGCCGTGCACTTGTTAACTTTTGTAAACCTGGTTATAAACAAATATCTTCATGGCAGTTAGTTATACGTTGGGGTCTCATTCGACTTAAACTAGCTCTATTTATGATTGTCATATTAGGAACTAAGTTACTGGTCATACTCAATAACAAATGTTAAAGTGTAACATATGTTACGTGGCTTGTCTGATTGATGAACAGAACAAATAGTTCTAGAAACCTTTTTTGGCTTAAATTGTAATATCTACAACACTACAAGTAAAAACTACATTTGTTTTCCCAAAATAATTTTACTACTACATAATAGTTCAAATATAATGCTAACACTTTGGTCATCTGAAAGACAAAGAGAAACTAGATTTTACAAAACCGATAACACTTGTGAAGTCATGCATCCCTGCTTTCACCAGTTGCAAACTCCAAGTAGAGAATTTTGTTTTCATCATCTTCATAAAATAAAAAAGTCTCACGATTGGCTATATCTTGCTTGAGATGTTGAATTGATGCTTTATATAAGGGAGACCACATTCTTATACCAGGCAGAGAGTGTAGACCCTTCATAGCTCGAAGCTGACTACAACTAATCTCAGGGTGGCTCTCTATTAGTTGGTTCCAGTGGGCAAGAATCTTATCTCGTGACTGACCACTATCCCTAATCACTTCTGCTACAATTTCTTCTGATTGTACAGACCTTAATCTTTTTTTACTACCCCTTGACCTACTTGAAGATGAGGGACCATTACCAACATTGGAATATGAGGGTCCATTACCAATATTTCTAGAAGGGATTTGCCTTGATTCAGCATCATCATCATCAGAATCAGCATCTTGAGTAGGAGGGTTTTGGCTTGATTCAACATCAACACCAAGATCATCATCTTGATGCTCTTCACCTTGCTGAGCAGTCGAACCCTCAGCTCCACTGATATGAACTGTACCAAAGAGTTTTTCCATCAAATCCACATTTGCCACTGGTTTATTTCTTATTTTCCTTGCCCCAGACCATTCCTAAAAGCAAAAAAAATAAAATAAAGAAAACTCAGAAACTATAGAAGAAGCTTAAAGTGAGAACCACCACAAAAGAATCTCTACCTTACACCGCTCGTTCCACCAGTCGTCAGACATGTTTATACTCCCATTTGAATGATAACCTAGTCCAGTTCTGTTGTGAGTAAGTTTTCTGAAAGATTTGTACTGCTTCTTGCAAGTAGTAAATTTGATCCCAAATTTTTTCCAAGGATGTCTTTCCCCATATGCCTCATAAAACTTATCTATGATTGATTGTCTCCCAGCATCGTTCAAGTTCTGTTTCCTTATATTTCCTTTAAGCTTCTCATCAATTCTTAGTTGGAGATAGAAACGGGTTTGCTCATCACTCCACGCAAGATTCTTAGCTCATACAAACATATGTATTTAAAAATAAATCAATCTAAATTACAGATATGCATTCACTAAAATATGAGTTTAGAGAGGAACAGAAACTCACATCACTGCCATGGATAGTTGTCATTGTGTTTCTCTGCCTTGAACAAGTTCTATGTCCTACACATAAAAAAATATGATCATCAAGCCATAGATACAAACAACATGCTCCAGGAAAAAAAGAAACAGAAAAATCACCAAGCTAAGCAAGGATGATACATGAATCTTCAACATATTAGTACTAAACATAACCCATATACACATTCAAATATTCAAAATTATTATCAATATTTTACTCCATAGAAAAGCATACACATTTTACAAAAGCAACCACAACTTTGACAATATTATAGGCTTCACAATTTGAAGAACATATGATGACACAAACCTGCAAGTTAAACTCTTCACAATAACACAATTCTTTTTTTCGTATAAACCCATGATCAAACCAACCTACTGATTCTCTGAAGCATTTCATCAAACACTTGGTTGGCATCAACAATTGCAAGCTCATCAAAACCACTCAACTGTTAATTCCTAAACCACTTGTAAATTATTCAAATTGGAACTAATTTCAAAACTCAGAAGAAGTATTTAAACCATAATTCTCAAATCATTACAGTAAGAACAAAACGAGTGAAAAATTTGGAGAAACCCACCCCAGCTGAAATCAAAGGAAAGCAAATAAATGCAGAATCAAAAATTAAAGTATAACAACGAACAGAGTTCTATGCAAACACCAACCAAATTAATACGATGGAAAACAAAAATCGATGAGAGAGAACTTACCAGGAGGAGCCGATATAGAGAGACAAAAGTCAAAAACGAAGTCGACGAGAGAACAAGTAAGCATGATCAACCAATATCTAACCGTAACCGTACGACGGACCATAACCAAACTGTTTCTAGATCATAACCGGACCTAACCGTATAAAACGGTTAATAAATTAGTTAATCGTAAAAATAAATTAGTTATGGTTAACCGTAAAAATAAATAAACTGTTAACCGTAAAAATAAATTAGTTATGGTTAGAAAACATCAACCGTAACCGTAATCGTATTAAAACCGTTACTGTTAGTTAAACATCAACTGCGGGTAAACGTATGATTAAAATTTAGAATCAATTATGAGAAAACCATTTTTTGTAGTGGTCTTTGTTGATTTTACCATTTTTTTAATAGTTTATAAATTTTACCACTATGTAAGTTATAAAATTTTTATTTAATATCTGTTTTATTTGTTATGTTTGGGTTTAGTCGGTTTTATTTATTTTTAGGGTTTAGTATTTGATATTAAATAAGTATTGTATTAAAAAAAAAAACTGAAAATACTTATTTTTTTTCTTCTCAAAAGTGGTAAAATCCACAAATTATTCAAAAAATGGTATATCCAAAAGATTTCTTCAAAAAACAGGCATTTTTAACAAGAATTCCTAAATTTTAAAAAGTATAATTATAAGAAAAATAACTAGATTTCATCAATATTGTAATCATCAAATAACTGTAAATGTATATAACCGTAACTGTTTTAACCAACCGCGATTACCGTAACAATGGTCATGTCTAAAGAACAAACATTGAAAGAAGTTTTTGGTTTGATGTAATCCTTTGATTTCATTAAAAGTATTCAAATTTTGGCTTAATAGCTCCAGCTGACTGCACTAATCAAACTCAGCCAAAATTTCCATTTTTTTGGATGAGTTTTGAAAAATTCATTCAACTGATTGATCCAAATGGTCTATTATATTGTCAAAAACGAACATCATTCTTCATCTCCTTTCAATTGGATCATTTGAATGCATAAAGGAACAGAGCCTACCCATTGACAAAAAAACAACAACAATTTGCTAATCATTTGAGAAAATGATACATTAAGATAAGTAACTTGGTAAGAAGCCATTCATACTAATACTAAGCAAAAAGCTTCTTCAAGCCTATGTGATTGATGATTTTCTCTACAGGTTCTTTTGTCTTTCTAGCCGTAAAAATCAAGCTCTGCCTTCTTCAGTACACATGAAACTTTTTCAAAGAACTTTGTTTCACTTTCCTTCACTTCCTCGAGAGTCTTAGCCTCATGTTCATCCGCCTATCATAACGTAGCATACCTCAAAATTAAACCCGACCAAACCGACGAATTCATTTTAATGATTTCAAGCTATTCTCATTAAGCAAAAAAAAACAAACCTCTTTAAACTTCAGAAGAATCAAGTTCGAGACTGTTGCTGGCTTCTTTGCATCCCATCTGATTAATCATAACACCACATTATATATTTTTTTCGGATTTCCATTGAGCTTATTACGACATGTTGAGTAAAAGGAGTGAATCGACATACCTTACGAGCATCAACTCATTCATAGCTCGCCACATTCCTCTCCCAACATCTTTTGCAGTCTCATCTCTAGCACTTCGTCCGTGCCACAACTCTTTCACTATATACATCACTTCCTCAACATCCACCTACAGAAAACAAGGAAATGGACCAAAGTTTTTAGAGGAATTCTCAAGAACCCTGCTTTTTAAACTTCACAAGCAGTTTCAAGTGTCACATAAATCTCAGTTACGATTACTATTTCTATTAGTCTTCTTCTTAACAAGTTATAGCGACAAAAGAGCACAATATAAGAACACTAAGACTAATCAGAATACCTCTACTTCTGCAGATGTGCCATAAATTGTCTCCTCATGCTCAATAAGGCGGTTATGCAGTAATCGATAATGATCTAAATCTAGATTTACGATAGGCTCCATCTGAACTTGTACACCTGCAAGTTGTGTAATAACATAGGAGGCCATAATTTGTCCAAAAATAGCTGGGATGGTTCCAAGTACAGGAATTATCCGAACACGAAAGCCAGGTACTACCTGAAAATCACAAACAAGATATTCAGTGTTGGCAATAAAAAATGTAAAAGATTTGGACGTAGATGTTCAGTGTTCCAAGAATTGAAATTAGTTACTTGATAATCTGAGGGATTCTCGTCTTCCCCATTTGGCCCTTTAAAGGGAAGCAACTTCGCTTTTGGTTTTTCCAGGGAAAACACGACAGGAATGCCTCCTTCAATACCATGTTCTCTCCTCAATCTGTGTCTTACCTGAAAATCAAGAACCACGTAAGAGATCAAAAGTGTGTAGTAGTGTTGAGACCCGAAGATCATCAATTATGTATACTATCCATCTGATGAATGCCTTTTATTAGAGGAAAGAGTTAGAATTGTTACAGAACGAGATAATGGGTCAATTGTTGACTCTCTTATATCAGCCACTCTGATTCTTGTTGGGTCAGCTCTAGCACCAGCACCAGTTGCACAGAGAACTTTCAAACCCCTCTTAACGCATGCAGCCAAAAGTCCCACCTAACATTATATTTGAAACGAGACCAAAATATCAGGAATTTCTCAATCACCAGGAATGCTATAATCTGAAGCACTATTGGAAGTAGATGGATCAACTCATGTACCTTTGTATCGATGTTATCAATGCAGTCCAAAACAAAGTCTGGGTTGCCTGAAAGTATTTCTTCTTCAGAAGATGAGTCATACAGCATCACCTTGGCTTCTATATGGCATTCAGGAAAGATTGAAGAGAAATGTTTCTTGAGACATATAGCTTTCGGAATACCAACATCTGCTCGTGTTGCAACAGCGTGCCGATTTAATGATGAAAGCGACACCTTCTCATGTTCATGGAATTAAGAACACATGCATGAATATAAATGTAAAGGAAAAACAAGATTCTCTGTGATACTTGGAAGAAATTAAGATGCAAATTTATCCAAAACAGACCTTAAATCTATATAATAAAGATAAAAAAGAAGCCAAATATAACCAATGATACCTGGTCAAAGTCAACCAGGAGGAGCTTCCCAACACCTGACCTCAAGAGCATAGAAGCAGCATGACTCCCTACACCTCCAAGTCCAATAACCACAACATATGATCCAGTTACTTTACGCTGGGATTCAAGATCGAAAAACTGGATATTCCTGAACAAAATTTTTTAGCAGAAACCTTTTAGAGTCAAGGAAATCAATATAACATCAGGTAATGTGTTGAACATCATTACAATTTACAAAAAGGTTCACACATTATAAGCAAGGCATAAGATGATTTCATTTAAATCTTCCACTTGTGCCTTCTAAGATTTCCCTCGCAACTTAAACAAGACAAGATAGAAAAAAACCATAGCTTGTATCTCTTTAGTATCACAAGATTTTATAAGAAAAATTACTTTACTCTTGAGATTGATTCAAGATCGAAAAACAAGATATTCCTTTAAGAGATAAATTAGCATAAACATTTCAAATCAACATAACATCATGCAATGTGCTTAACTTAAATACAAAACGACTCAGACATCACAACATTTTGACTTAACAAAGGTAAATGAGGATTTCTTATTGAGTCTTCTTCCTTGTTGTTTGCTTGAACAAACCAATACTTTCAGAAAGACCATAGCTTCTGTCTCTTAAGAATCAGCTAAAGTTTGGTCATATGGGCTTACTAAAAGTCCTCTAAAAACAATAATTTTCATTGCAGCAAAGACACCAAAGATTAAAAAAAGGGTACCTGGTTAAATGTTCAGAAACAATTTCATCATTCAAAAGATCCTGACCATTAGCTGCAGTAACAGGTCTTGTCTCAGACTCAATACCGTTTCCTGCAACTACCACCAATTTCACCAAAACTTAGTAATCGAAATCTGTTTTTTTTTTTTTTTTTTTGGGGGGTTTTATGATATCCAAAGAAACAAAAGTTACAAAATCACAAGTACCTAAGAAATTAGTTACTGGGGTTTCATCGTGCTGCTTCACTGAGCTCCTGCAGGTAAAGAAAGCGAATCAGCTTTCAATAATCTCGAAACTGCTAAAGGATTTAGAGGTTCTGTAACACGAAATTGAGAGTCTTGAGGTTATAATTGCCTGGAGAGAAGTTTAAGGAGAGCGACGGTGGAGACGGATCCAATAAGAGCTCCGGCTCCGACGAGACTCAAATACTTTAATTTATCCTCCATTACCGTTAACTTACCTTGTCTTTACCAGCGAGTCGTAATTAAAAAGTTTTATGATTGGGGTTTAGGGTTTTATTACAGAACAACGAAATTTAGAATCTATCTATTCCGATATTTACATAGTTTCGGTTCGATTTGGTTCATCTATGTCGGTTCGGTTTCTAGGGCTGGGTGTTCCGATACCCATTCAGGTTCGGATCAGATATTTCATATTTGCGGATCTGTGAGTTTAGAGAGGTAACAAAACCTGTTAGGATACAATATTTTAAGATTTCGTATTACCTGAAAAATTCGAAATTTTAGTATCCAAATTTGTCTAAACTACTCAAAAATATTCAAACTCTCTACAAATCTAGTTTTCACTCAAATTAAAATAGCTTAACTACTCAAAAATATCCAAAATTTCAAATATTTTTGGGCACTTAGATTATTACAAGGACAAATATAAATAGTACTAATATATTTTTACTATATGATTATATTGTGAGTATGTTCGGATTCGGGTTTGGATCAGGTTCGGGTTCGAATTTTTTGGATCTTGACATACAGAATCCGTTCAAGTATTTTTTAAAATTTTGGATTCGGCGGATTCAGATCAGATCCTTGAATTCAGATAATTTGCTCAGGCCAAAAGAATGAAAAACATGGAAGGTGAACAAATTATTCTAGATGCTCAATTACATCATTACATGTTGTTTAAACATAAATTACTTTTTTGACTTTTACATAAAGTTATCTTCTTCTCACTTTAATATAATCCCAGGACCTCCAAAATATATGATATGTCCGACCGGTAACCCTGAATATAAATCCTCGTATACTTTATGACCATGATTGTTATCCGAGTATGTCTCTATATTCTTCACCATCCGGTCGATATTAAAATTCTCATCGACCGTAATTATATTACAGATATGTGCATCGAACTTTGGATCCAACAAAGGAAAATATCCATTCCCCATTTGAGGACCAGGCAAAGATGCACTATATATATGCTTCTCCTCCCCATTCAATATTGTTTGCCATACTCTCTGTTGAGATAGTTTAGCCGGCCAATACCCAATATATATTCCTCCAAACTCAAGCCGCCAGTTACCATTTCCTTTATCCTTTCATGATCAATATCAATATCAATATCTGACATCTTGTTGAGTTATAAAATGGAGAAGAAATTAATAACAAGCAAACCTTGAGTAAGCTATATGTATCATAAGCACTTGTTTTAGCGCCGCGAACAGTAGGAGGACCTCGAACCACACCAAGAGGAATATCTGAACGGACTACTACCATGCCAACTGGACACAAAGTATTATAACACTTGTTTTGACCTGCCTGTATGATTCTATATATCGTTATGCATGCCTAGCTTATGATTATATAGTACAACAAAAAAAAAGGTTCAATAATATACATACGAGATGAGAACATATGGATAGAAAATTGATATGACGGAAAATATGAACCATGTAAAAAAAAAAGATGGACAAATTAAAAAACCTTTGAAGAAATAGTATATGTAAGCAATTAACTTACTTTTGTATAAACAAAACTTCTTGGTTGGTTGTCAGGGTATAAATCTGGATTAATCTGAAATGTAATTATATTTCTGTTAATAATATATAAGTCAGTATTCTAGATCTGTATACAATTATAAAAATACCAACTTATCATGATTATTTTTTTCATTTTTTTTTGGCCAAAACCAATTTATCGTGATTTTTAATTTTGATATTAGTTAAGTGAAAAAATATAAATATAACATGTGAAAACAAACTTACAGTCCATCCAGCTTGAATATAATCTTCTCCGATCTGAACAAGCATACGAGCAGAACTAAATTGTGGATATTTAACTTCAGGATCATTTACAGAAACAACCATTGATGCTCCATTATAGCTTTTCCTTTCTCCTTTCTTGGTACGAGCCACCGCAAACTAGTCATCATCACCATGATCATAATCAACTTAATTTGTTGTATATATGAGTTTGATAAATAAAAAAGTTATATATCGTGCGTCATTTAAAAATAACAAAGAACATAAAATAAAGATTAGTGCACAGTTGTATAAAATTTATATACATTAAAAAAAGGGAGATGGAAAAGAAAAAAATGTTAAACATCTTATAAAACATAACAGAAAGAGTACTACTTACTTACATGATGTGGTTCATTATCTACATTATATTGATTATAAGTGAAGTTCCAGGAACCTCTGGGTTTATATTTGTCAGAATGCGAATTTAGTCTCAAGAGTTTGTCTTTAGTGACTCTTTGTATGGGTACAGTATCTAAAGGACACCCTACACCATTTTCCCACAAAAAGCCGAAATTTTTATCATTTAACTCTTTTGGTTTTGAATTTTTAAAGGATGATGTCCGGTGCATCTACATTTTAAAAATAAATTTTGTATTAGTGAAAATAAGAAATTAATTAATGGTAAAATTAGGATATTTCTTTGTAGTCACAAATATTAATTTTATTATATACGTTGTAGCGGAATAATTGATTTTTCATCGTTGGATGATCAAACGCTGGTTGTTTGTAAAAATCCACACATTCATAGGTATCTCCATGTAGTCTATCATCCATTAAAAACAAAAATTAGAAATACTTAATAAACTTCATATAATAAATATTGCGCTAAACAATAGTAAGATTAAATTAAACAAACTTTGATTATTTTATCAGCATCTTCGTTGACAAATTTAAGTTGTTTTTCCAATGTTTCTGCATCCACAAAACGATTATTGAGACTCGCCATGTCACTGAAACATAGAATATAACTTATCAGAAATATCAACATCTTTGAACCACTTAATCCGTAAGTTCTACGAAAAATTGTTAGAGTGAGAATCAAATAGCTAGTCAAGGGAGATTCATAGGAAAATAAATAGTCTCTATATAATAATATCAAAAGTAGTGAGACAAAGAGAATTATAAAGAGCACTACTAATTAATGTTTTCTAGATACATGTGATTTCTTTTCATCAAAGTTTAACTATATAATTAACTCATTTAATTATTATTAAGTGTCTTATAAACTTCTCTCTATATATAATTATATTATATAATAATAGCTTTATAAAAGAAAATAGAATTCTATGAGAGAAAATGAAACATAAATAATTTTAATGTTGTTGACAAAAAGAAAATAATAATAAATAATTTTTATGTTCACTAGATATGTTTAATTTTTAGAAAAGTTTCAACTATGTAATTAACTCATACTCCCTCCGTATCACTTAAAATGATGTGTTAGCATAAATGATGTTTTTGTATATTATATTAAATGATGTTTTTAATTTTCTATGTGATAACATCCTATTTAGTGTTTAGGATTATTTCAAAGCTAAAAGGATGATTTCCAAGTATATATTTTTAGATTCAAGGAGGTTTTATAGGTTTAAAGGCAAAATGTACCAAAAAGAGAGATAGCAAAACACATTTTTAGATAGTTTCGTGATTACTTACGGAAATAAAATAATTTAGGTTGTTTAGACATAGTGACTGGTGCTATGGTATAGACTAATCTCTTAATCGAAATTTGCGTTCTTGAACATAAATTTACTTTAGAGGTTTGAATAAGATGACTTTAGTTATCAACATTTGTAGAAAATAAAAAGGAGGTTGTACAATAAGTAACAAATATGTATGTCGAAGCTGAGAAAACATCTGTAAGGTTTATTTCTGAAAATTATCTAATGATTCAGTATAGTATAAACCAGATGACTTGGTTGGAAAAGAGAAAGTGACATAATAAGAAAATATACAAAATAGTTATCCAAAAAGATACTTGAAGTTTTAAAATAGATGTAAAACTATGGAGTCTGTTTCCGACAATATAGAAAATATCTGTAATTTTTAAAATGATCTGAAACTCGTCAGGTCGACCAAACCAATCATGCATACTATTTTGGGACTGAAGAGTAATAATATAAATCACAATTAGAGTTATAACTGATAACCACAGCTTATCTCCAAATCGGTGACGCCATTCCTTTTTTTTTTCTAATCATATCAAAGTTCGTAAATGCAATCACAAAGTTGAAATTGAACTTATTTTAGGTAACACAACTGGTCAAAAAAGTTTAATTCAGAAGGGATCGCTTCACTTTAGAAACCAACTAAATCCTTTTAGAATTTGCATTGTCTGTGGCAACCACAATGATTAGAACAAATGATAAGGTAGAGATTGTATGTATTCATCGCCATGCCGGAAATTCATCTAAGCAAATACAATCAAAAAGAGTCCTACTAAGAACAATACAAGATGCCACAAAGCATCCAATTAACACTGCAATGTTTCGCATCTAACAATGTGCTTATTGCAAATTGCTTATAGATTTCAGCGCAAGCTAAACCGAGATTTAGTGGTACTCGGCTTAAACAAAAGGTCTCGGTAAAGAGGAGAGCAAACCAAGAATCAGTACCTTTATTTTTGCAAAAGAAGAAAAAAATGTGAAAACATAGCAAGTTAAAAAAGCTCTCACTTCTTCAAGAGCACGGCACTGCACTGCGCCATGATCTTTGATGCTCTTGTGATCGAGTTTGTCATGTAAAAGTTCTCAACCGCGGGTTGGAACGGTGTTGTGCTCATTGTCTCCTTGCACTCAGGCTTCAATGTAGGCCCAAAAGCAGCTGGCTCTCGCTCATCTGTGTTGACCAGATTTGGGGCGACGTTCTTGATTCTTGATCTAACACCTTCAATTGAGTTGTATGGAAGCTTCACACCTGAGATCTCTGACAATGCTCTGACAATCTTCCAGTCATCTCTTGCATCACCAACGGTTGGAACAGCGGGAACAGTCTGTTGAGTAAATCCTTCTGTGTTTTCATAGGTTCCTTCTTTCTCGGTGAAGGCCGATGCAGGGAGGATTACGTTTGCACGGTAAACCGCTTTGTCTCCATGGTGGCCTTGATAAACCACGAAGGCGTCTTTAGGAATCTTTTCAACATCTACGTCGTCTGCTCCCATCAAGTAGACGAATTTTGCAGACTCGAGGGCTTTGGCGGACTGTTGAATGAGACCGAGATCAAGAGCAGCCGCTTGAGCAGCATACAGAAGGAGAAAGTTGAGACCGTTCCAGTCTGGTCGGACGACATTGTTGGCTTGTGCAATGGATTCAACAGATGAGAGGATGGCATTTTTATCAGTTCTGTTGAAGAGCCCAGCACCAACAATGATTGCAGGGTTTTTGGCGTTCTTGAGAGCCGTACAGAATGGGTGCCGTCCCGCAGCAATTTCCTTAAGAGTATCAGGCCCAGTCCCGAGGTGTTTGCAGTCGTAGTTGAACTCTGCAGGTGGACCAACGTATCCAACCTTGGCATTCGATGCACGGACTGTCTTGCAGATCCTAGCATTCACCATTGCAGCTTCAACCCTTGGCTGGTAAAAGTAGACAGAAAACAGGTGAATATACCGCTAATAAAACTGCACAAGGTTGATATCTTAAAGAGCAATTTTAGCTTAGGAGAAACTAGCAGCCTGAACATGTGAAGCATTGACCCGCATCAGAAATGTAAATCTTAAACAAAATTTTAACATCTAATCTGGTTTAAAAAACCTATTTTTGCTTGCTTCCCCCTTATAATTTCCTCTGCATTCCTTATATTAATATGCACAGAATCTTTAGTCACACCACCAAATTAGGTTACACAATTTTTTTTATCTGTGTCATTGATCCAAAGCATAAGTGTCTATGTAATCTAGTTCTCGTAACCTTGCAAAGAGACAGGGTGGAAAACTCACCTGGGTGCCAACTAGAAGGAAGATATCGGCGTTCTCAAGTCCACTGATGCTAGTGTTCATCAAGTAACTGTACCTAAGATCAGCATCAACACCAACAGCTGTTCCTTCACACCAGACATTGTCTGAACCCATTCGATTGACAAAGTCCTTCAGTACCATCATGGATTCTGCATCAGATAGCTGACCTGCTACTCCAACAATCTCCTCTGGCTTCACCTGATGGATGACATCACCCACAACAGCCAGGGCATCACGCCAGCTCACTGCCTTAAATCGTCCATCGGAATCTCGGATCATAGGGTCGCTAAGCCTTTGCCTTTTTAGGCCGTCATAACAGAATCTGGTTTTGTCAGATATCCATTCTTCATTTATATCCTGAATAAAGAACACTCATAAATTCAACATCCAGCAAAAATACTTAGATAGCGATTTCGAGCAAGAAAAACAATGACATACCTCATTAAGACGTGGAATGATACGCATCACTTCTGGTCCTCTACTATCAACACGGATGTTGGACCCAACGGCATCACTAACATCAATGGTTTCTGTTGCCTTCAATTCCCAGTTTCTGGCTTTAAAGGCAAAGGGCTTTGAGGTCAAGGCTCCCACGGGACAGATGTCTATAACGTTTCCAGAGAGTTCACTGGTCATAAGCTTTTCAACATAAGTTCCAATTTCTTCTCCACTACCACGACCTAGCATGCCAAGATCCTGAACCCCAGCAACTTCTGAAGCAAATCGTACACACCTACAAAGACATTATAGAAACATAAACCTAATCAATAGGATAGTATAATGTATCACATTAACTAAAATATCACACTTTTAAGCAAACTCTTTAAGTAACCTTGTACACTGGATACACCGAGTCATAACAGTCTTCACAAGAGGGCCAAGGTTTTTATCAACAACAGATCTCTTCATCTCAGTGAAACGGCCTCTGTCAGATCCAAAAGCCATAGACTGATCCTGAAGATCACACTCTCCTCCCTGGTCACATATAGGACAATCCAGAGGATGATTCATCAACAAGAACTCCATCACTCCCTCCCTCGCCTTCTTTGCTATTGGTGTATCAGTCTTAATCTTCATCCCTTTCATCAAACAAAACCCAACAAAATTGGAATAGAAATGAAACAAAAGCACAAAATCCCAATTTCTTATACCAATCAAACGATCAAATCAAATCATCAGCATGAAATCAAAAGCTTTAATGAACTAACCGGGAAGAGCGGGCATGGCACACGACGCCACAGGCTTGGGAGATTTCTCAACCTCAACAAGACACATCCTGCAATTTCCAGCAATAGACAAACGAGAATGATAACAAAACCTCGGGATATCAACTCCGGCGACCTCACAAGCCTGAAGAACTGTGAATCCTTTAGGGACTTTGACCGCGTAACCATCAACAAAGACCTCGATCGCATCCTCGGGATTCGAGAAATGGACGCGTGCTCCACCAATAGGGTTCCTAGGAGGGAGAATCTGTGTCGGCGGCTCGGGCTCAGAGACAGCGGCGGATTCAGGAGACTGGAGCTCTGGTTTGGAGACGATGGTGCGGAGGAAGAAATTTGAGCTTTGGGATTGAAGAAGACGAGAAGCTGGTCGAATGGTTCGAGAAGCTAAGATGCCTAAACCCATGGCGTTGTGGATCTGTATCGTCCTCTACTTCTTCTTCTACTTCTTCTTCTTCTTCTTCTTCTTCTTCTTTCGTCTATGTGTTTATTTCTCGATCTTGTTGTGTTGTGAGAACTCCTGAAGCATTTGTGAGGGAGGAAGAGACACGATTGAGTGTGTTTTGGGCTTTATGGGCTTTGATTTTGGATATTAAATTTGGGCTTACATTAAACCAAGAACTACGCTGGTGATTTTTTTTTTTCTCTTTTTTTTTATGTATTTTTGAAAAACAAAAAAATGGTATTTTTGGAAAAATATTTATTTTAATAGTATTTATGAGAATTGCCCTTTTTTTATTTATTTACAAAAAAAAATCATGTAAGTATGCAATACTAGTAGAAAATCGATAATAAGATTGAAACGGATTTTACAACTCTTTTTTTGAAAAAAAAAAAAACTTTTTTACTTGCTCTTAATCTCTTATGATCAAATCCGTTATTTTCAATCTTTTTAATTTTAAATTCAAGTCCGTGTGTCTCAAAATTATGTTGAAATTTATGTTCAAATCTTTAGATAGAAATTAAAAAAAAAAACTTTATTGGCTGAAAAAAAAAACTTTTTTGTAGAAATTTTTAAATTTAGGACTTTTATATCTAAAGATTATTGTTGTAAGAAAAAAGACCTTGTGGTATTGCACCTTGAGCACATGCCCTGAAACGAATCTGTTAAAAATAAAGCCAATACGATATTTATTTTTTGCTATTATTAGTTTTTTCTTTTTTTTTTAACAACTGAACTTATACAAAATAGAAAATACATATATTAATATGACCAACCAATCAAGATTAATAAATTAGAAGAAAATTAATATATAATAAGATGGGAAGATAAATTTTTCTTATTTACTTAAGCCAAATTTTTCTACTACTTTCTCCTTTTTTAGTTGGGAATAGGTAAGATTAATATGTTGACAAAAGAAAAGATTAATATATGAGTCTTCTTTTTTTAATACTGTATTTTAAAATTTATTGTAATATTTTTAGATTGTTTTAATTCATATTTTAATCTTTGAATGATTTGGGATTCATATATTAAGATGCTTATAATTTTCTATTGTTTCTTTATTTATGCCAAATTAATTTCCTTTCAATTTCTCAATCTTGATTGGTTGGTCATAAACCCTTCTTTTTTTTTGCAAACATAATTGTTACCATTATTCATTCAATCCCAACGGGAGATAACGAATAGAAACTCATCAACCTAATGAATTGATAAAATAGGGTAATCAAACACAAGCGTACAACAAACATAGATAGATAGATTGGAAAAAAATAAATCGTTGTTGATAGATCCATAGGAGCTCAAAGACTCTGAAACTCTGGTTTGCATAAATGTTTAAAAAAATTGATTTAGCCACATACGTCACCAAAATGCACTTATTTTTTCAGTCAAGGGTCTTGAGAGAACTTCATGATGGGTGACTTTTCTGGAAGTGATTGTCGAAATTGTGCGAGTGAGGACAAAACACAAGAAAATATCATTTGTTGATTTGTAAGGTCGGTAATCAAGTTTTTAAAGACTTCCAGACGTAACAAACCGGCCATCGAATATGGGTTGGTCCACAAGCCGAGAATAGATGTAGGGCCCACTTGGGAAGGTGGGCCCATGGACTGAGAGTAGACATGGGCTCACTAAACAATGTGGCGGTTGAAGCATTACAGAGACAGAGGATACATCATGGTGTGTCAAAGACACTTCCACGAATACATTGAGAAATTTAGCATTAGTTATTATCAAAAGATTTTGTGATGATTGAAAAAGGTTTTGACGTTTATTGGTCGTCGGAGCAAGCTATTTTAGATAGCAAAAAGATGTGAACATTTTCACTCCACACAGAATGAGGGCAGAGCCGAGGTTCTCTCTATGGTGGAGAAGGTTGGAAACAAGGTTATCTACCCAACAGAGGAAGGTGGAGGAGGTTGGACGCAAGGTTCTCTCCATAAGGGATGAGGGCGGAGCCGAGGTTTTTCCCATGGCGGTCATACATTATTATGATGATACATCATTGATTAGTATATTATGTTATCTATAAACACATTAAGCCAACTATTTTACTTTCACTTTGGCATAGTTACTATCATGAATACATTGGGAAATTTAACATTAGTTACTATCAAAAGATTTTTTTGTGAAGTTAGAAAATTGTTTTTACTTTCATTGGTTGTCGGAACAAGCCATTTTGAGATAGCAAAAAAGACGTGAACATATTTTCTCCACATAGGAGGAGGGCAGAGCCGAGGTTCTCCCTATGGTAGAGAAGGTTGGACACAAAGTTATCTCCGCAAGGGAGGAAGGTGGAGGAGATTGGATGCAAGGTTATCTCTCCAAGAGAGAAAGGCGGAGCGAAAGTTCTCTCCATGGTGGAGGAGGTTGGACGCAAGGTTCTCTCCATAAGTGATGAAGGCGGAGCCAATGTTTTCTCCATGGTGGTCATACATTATTGTGATGATACATCATTGATTAGTATATTATGTAATATATTTTTTATTCAAAATTTTTTTTGAGCCAACAATTTTTAGTAATTAAAAAACTATACAGAAGTGAAAGTAATATAGTTGGTTTAATGTGTTTATATAGACAGTTTCTAGATGATGATAAATAATATTTTTGTAACATACAAGAGTACATTTAGGTATAAAAAATATACTTTTAATAGTAACATACATAAAAATTTGTAAATGGATATAAATCATTGTATTATAACAAAAATAAAATTTATATATAACATACAACAAATTTTAATAAATTTAATTTCATTTATAAAACTTTAAACCCGCACATCGGGCGGGTCCTCATCTAGTTAATTTATGAAGAAGACAAATAGTTGTCCAGCCATAGTGGCGGAGTATTATAGCTTTGATACATAGAATCGATGATCAGAGTATGGCGAGCCAAAGCATCTGCTGCTCTGTTTCTTTCCCGATTCGTATATCCTAAAGAAGAGAAAGGAAGTTTCTGCATCCAATATCTTATGTCGTAGAGGAGTGCTCCAAGTTGCAGATGATTCTTTCATGTGTTAATTAAGTTTACCAGCTCCAGATTATCTCCTTCAAACCAAACATACCGACACCCCTTCTCCCAGATCAGTTGAAGTACATGAAGAAAACCTAAGGCTTCAGCCTGTAGTGGGGAGTAAGCTCTTTGTAGTTTTACACATCCAGACTGAATAAAGCGACCTGTACTATTCCGTAAAATCCAGCCAGTGTTTGTGTATGGTCGACCTTACAAGAACCCGCTATCAAAGTTACACTTTATCCAATTCTCAGGTGGAGGATTCCATGAACTGTTCCGATCAATATGTTGTTGATTGTGACTTGGGGTGTGATGATTCATATCTTCCTCATTCTGAAACTGGTTGGCATCCAACCACTCAAGTGTATCTGTTGAGGCTTTTTGAGCTTCCTTTAATGGCGTACGATTTGTCTTTTGAAAGATAAAATCATTTCTTAATTTCCATATCCGCCACAATATCCAGAAGGGAACCAATCTGTTGTATGTTGAAAGAGATGGTCTCTTTGAGTGATGAATAAGAGATTTGATGTTTTCTTCCAGGTTATCAGAGTATCTCCATTGATAGCTGGAAGTTGTTCGCACACATCTCCAAACACTCTTCGCAAATGGACAAGTACAAATCAAATGGTTGATTGTTTCTTCTTCCTTACAACATCGTTGACAAATGGGGTCAGCTGGGATCAACCTTGTTCGCAATCATGTATTAGTGGCTAAGGCACCTGATAAACACTTCCACAAAAAATGTTGTAGTTTTGGAGCAATCTTGAGCTTCCCTATCTCCTGCTTTAATTCAATAGAACCATGGGGTGGATCGATAATGTCCTCTTCGAATAGTGCAACATGAGTTGCAACCCAATATCCTAAACGCACTGTATATTGAGCAGTCTGTTTGTAAGCCCACTCATAAGAATCATGATCTGCATATTTGGAGATATAAAGACGTGCAACTAATTGTAGGTCCTCTGGATTTAAGACCCCTTCAAATATCACTGGATCCCATTCTCTTTTATCCGTCATCCACAAATCTGAAACTGTCATTGTTGGCTCTAAAACTGGTCCAGAAGCCGGTCTTGGGGGGATGGTAGGAAGCCAAGGATCCTCCCTGATTCGAGTATCTCGACCATTACCAACTCGAACGCGTAAACCTTGTTGTAATAATTTTTTTCCTTCTTGTATTGATCTCCAACCATAGGAAGCATTACTTCGTGTTTGGGCTCGTAAAAATGCTCATGAGGATAGTACATACCTTTATAATTCCGTGCAATAAGGCTTTGAGGATTTTGTAGTATTCGCCAAGCTTGTTTTGCAAGAAGAGCACGGTTGAAGTTCTGAAGATCTTTAAATCCCAATCCACCTTCTTTTTTAGGGAGAGACAGGCGATTCCACGTCACCCATGGGATCTTGCGACGTCCATTCTCTTGTCCCCACCAGAATGAAGAAATGATGCTATTGATTTCATTACATATGGTAGACGGTACCAGGAAACAATTCATAGAGTGGACTGGTAGAGCAGTGGCAATTGATTTAATAAGAATCTCCTTACCAGCCGGTGACAAATACTTGTAGGACCATCCTTGTGTTCGTCTTTTAACTCTTTTAACCACATACTCGAACATCTCAATCTTTTTTCTTCCAAACTGCTCTGGCAAGCCCAAGTATTTACCTCCACCACCAACCGTATCAATACCGAGAACTTGTTTTAGTCTTTGTCTTTTAGATTCATAAATTTTCGACCCAAAGATCACTGAGGATTTAGTAAAATTTATTTTTTGCCCTGAATCTTCCTCATAATGCTTGAAAATGGAGGCCATATATTCACATTCAGCAGTAGTTGATCAACAAAAGAACAGAGAATCATCCGCAAAAAGTAGATGCGAGATTGACGGGCAGTTCCTTGTAATCTTCATACCATGAATCTTTTTTTCCAATTCTGCTTTTTGGAGCATCTGACTTAAAACTTTAGCACAAAAGAGAAATAGGTAGGGTGACAAAGGGTCACCTTGTCGAAGGCCTCTCGTCGGTTGAAAGTTTCCATATGGTGAGCCATTAATAAGTACTTCATAAGAAACTGTACTCACACATTGCATGATCCAATGAACCCATTTCAAATCAAATCCAACCTGACACATTACCTTCTCCAAAAAGTTCCACTCCACTCTGTCATATGCTTTACTGATATCAGTTTTTATATCAAGGTAGGACGTTTGGCATTCTTTCTTTGACTTCAATGAATTTAGCAGCTCATGTGCAACCAAGACATTGTCTGTGATGTTTCTACCAGGGACAAAGGCTGCCTAGGAATCTGAGATGAAATAGTCAAGACATTTCTTCAGCCGCCTCACTAAATTTTTTGAGATGATCTTGTAGTGCACAGTACACAAACTGATTGGCCTAAAATCGACATAAGCTTCGAGTCAGTAATCTTTGGGATGAGACAAAGCTGAGTGTGATTTATTCACTTGTCCATTTCCCCTGTTTCAAAAAAATGCCTAACCATTTTGCACCCAAAACTGGTGGTAGAACCTAGCAGTAAACCCATCAAAACCCGGGGCACGGTCAGCACCAATTACAAAGACTGCTTCTTTTATTTCCGCATCAAGAACTGGCATGGTCAATTCTCTATTCATTTCTCCATTGACTTTCATACTGATCCCAGAGATAATCATGTCTAAATCTGTGTGTTGAGTAGTCAAAAACAATTCATGGAAGTAGTGTTCAGCGACTGACCCAACTGCATCATCTCTGAAGTGTTCGATACCATGCTCGTCTATGATGGATTTGATTCGATTTCTAGCCTTCCTTGTTTGAGCAGAAGCATGGAAATATTTTGTATTGCGGTCAACAGAATTTAGCCATTTGTTTATGCTCTTCAATTGCCAATACTTTTTTTCATCTGCATATGCTTGATTTAGATCACGTCTTAGTTGCCAAACTGTCTCATTTGAAACTGTATGATCTCTCTCTACTGCATCCAATCGATATTTTAAGGACTGAATCCTTTCAGCTGCGTTGATCTTACTGTTGCGTTTCCATTTTGCCATTTCTCGACGACAGTAGAAGATTTTGTTTTGTATACCCTCATTAGAATTTGTCTGACCCATATTCCACCCACGCCTCACTGTCTCAATAAAATCATCACATCTTGCATAGCGTTTATCATAACGAAACTGACCTCTTTTTTTACTAACCTCATCAGCAATGTGAATGATGACCATAGCATGATCAGATCCAACTATGGGTAGGACTTCTGTTTCCGGAGCAAGGTGCATCGCTTGCCAATCTGAGTTGATGAAGACCATATCTAAACAAGATTCAATAGTTTCTTTCTGTCGCTTTCCAACCCAGCTAAATTGGTTACCCTTAAACCGCATGTCTTTCATATTGCAGACATCAATCATATTTTGGAAGTCTCTGAGACTACCAGCAGTTCTAGTTCTTCCTCCTTTTTTTTCTGAAGCATTCAAAATCTCATTAAAATCTCCACACATGAGCCAAGGACCAGCTCTATTAATCGAAATTCTTTGAAGTTTCTCCCACAGGTAAGTTCTCTCACTGGGAATAGGATTCCCATAAACGCAAGACAAGTAGAAATTGAAATTTTTATATTGAACATAAAGATCTACAAGTCTTACATCAGAGGAAACAACTTGAACAGAAACATGCTTTTTCCAAAACACTGCTAAACCTCCACTTAAACCTCTAGGAGAGACAAGACACATATCATCAAACCCCCAACTTACTCCTGAATCTCTAACATAGTCGTCTTGTTGTTTTGTTTCCACCAAGAACAACATGTCTAGGAGATACACCCGTTGTATCTCCTTTAGGCGTCGAACTGTCAAGGGTTGTCCTAATCCTTGACAGTTCCAAAACCCAACTCTCATGGGGGTGGTGGTGGAACTGGCCCCACCGCGGCTCTGTCTTTGTCTTCGTTGCAGGAGTAGTCACTCAATCCCTCTTCTCTTTTCAACCTCTGAAAACGTTTTGGAGATACACATTCAATCTTTCTCTTACGTGAAGTACCCACTTCTTCCTCATTCTCTGAAACTGCTTTTCGTTTATGCGTCTCTCTTTCCATTAGCTCCATAGGACTTAGGACACCACCCTCAGTAGCAGAGGAAGGAATTTTCGTATCCTCAGTGTCACAGTCCCCCTGATCCATACCTTGTGAGTCTCCAGATGAGATATCAGCCAAGATATTATGATCAGGATCAATGTCAGAAAGGGGTCCTCCTTCTGTGGAAGCCGAATCTGCCTGATTCATTGTGTTGTCACCAGCCAGCATGTCTTGAATTTCTTCTGCTGCACCCGCATCTTCCAGTGGATTCCCATCTTCTCCAATCTCTTCAATGTGAACTCCCGGATTGCCATTCACTTCATGATCTCCATCTGCTATTATTAGTTTTATGAAATTTTAAGATTTTTGTCGCATGCAAAACTGGCTAGTTAAGATGCTAATAATTCATATATAATTGCATTACAGCCGTTTACTTTGTATATAAGTTGTAAACCTCTAATCAACCATTAGGATTATTAGCCCTAAAGAATTTTACGTCAATGTACCTATCAAACATTATAATTCAGACAAAGACAACTTAAAGATGGTTATAAATGATGACTATTTTAAACATCTCAACGTCTCTATTTAAATAAGAGAAGAAAAAGGATTAACAATACCAATGCTGCCTCGGTTAAGGTTTACGTGTAAGCATTAGTTTATTTTCCTAATTTGTTTTCGGGATACGTGTAAGTATCATTATCAGTGATATTGTTCTTAATCTGAGTTTGGAATTGACAACCCAAAAAAAAATGAAACAAAATTACATTAGCTTTTAAATTATTTTTCTTACATTACAGGCAGACATGATGAGAATAATTTAATTTGATAGTTCTAATTACAATCTAACATAAGCTTTAATATAGTAATTTATATATCAAACAGATCAGATGGATTATATAGATTAAGTGCAGATTATGCAATTTAAATATAATGTTTGTATAAAATAAAATAAAAAAATAAACGGTTCTAAATAGTGAAAAAGGCAAGACATATTTACCATAAAGTCTAAATAAAATATTAGATATAGTAATATACATATACAAATATATATATTGTTTTATCTAATATACATTTTTAATTTAGTGTCTAAATTTTATTTAGAATCATTAGAAATAAGATTATTTATTTTGCATCATTTTGTAGCTTCTAAATTAACTTAATAATTTATTATAATTCTAAACTCAAAATGTGTGTATAATATGAAAAATTATTTTATTTGCCAAAAAAATAAACATGAGTTTCTTTATTTTATGCTGTAAAATGAAATAAAATTGAACTACCGTTAGCAAAATCACATATGTATGCCTAAATCCAAAAAATCTTTGACAAAGCATGGAGAAAGATGTATTATATGCGAAGAAGGCCAAGTTCCATTTTTTTCTTTCTATAATGGTCATTTATATTGAAATCCATTATCATATTTTGGTATGCGGAAAGTTCTCGTTGTTTTTTGGAATTAGAACAATCTCGCAAATAGATGGTTTTAGTTTAAACGATGTATTTGAAAAATCCTAGAAACCAGTCAACCATAAATGTAAAAACACTTTACTTGTTTTTTTTTATGTAATAAAATATTGACTAAAAAAATTATGTAATAAAATTAAGTAATTAAAATAAAATCAAAACACTCCTATTCACCATTCCACTTCATAATATTTTGCTTTTAGATTTTATTTGGTAGTGATCATTTTTTTTTGTGGACAAAATAGTAATGATCAAATATGTCTATATATATATATATATAATCTTATAAGATTAAGGATTTTTTAAAAACAATAAGTAGGATGAAGATGAACAATCTTTTATCACATTTTTTTTGCGAAAGTCAATATTAGATGCAAATTAGGTATTTTTATTGTTGGTATTTTGTCTATTTCTTTATTTGAAATGGGACACCTCTTCATATGTTTTTCCTTCTCTTTTTATAAAATGTTTCGATTTACAACATAAATGTTTAAAGTAGACCACCCATAAATGTTTATAATTTTTATAACTTATTTGCTAAATCAGTTTACAAAATAATTTTTATAAAATTCTACCCCAAAAAAATAATAGTAATTTTTTTTATAAACGAGTAGTCTCTACTTTAAATCACAAAATCGGTTTAAATCAGATTTACTTTAAATAGTTATGTCTCGAAAACTCCTGGTAATATTTTTATCAATTTCACTGGAATGAATAAGATTTAGATTACCAGGTGGAATTTTTATTCTTGGAATAAGATTTAGATTCCGACCAAAATAAAAGTTATGTTTTAAAAATTGATTTAAAAATCATAATTTTTCTTTAGATAGAAATCCTAAGTTAAACAACTTGATCACTAGTGGAGATGCTGTTACACTCCAACAAATATTTATATTGAGAAGAGGTAAGGGTT
This sequence comes from Camelina sativa, assembly GCF_030686135.1. Classification (NCBI taxonomy): domain Eukaryota; kingdom Viridiplantae; phylum Streptophyta; class Magnoliopsida; order Brassicales; family Brassicaceae; genus Camelina; species Camelina sativa. Next base: position 21,552,971 of record NC_141889.1, on the reverse strand, counting down.
GTATTCGTGATTATGTGTTGTGTCAGAATCATTGAAGATCAGATTATTAATTCGTTCCGCTAAAGCTGCCGTAACCAGAGGCCACACGTGGACACGCATCCCACCTGTTCTTTTAAGCATAAATAACAAAATTATTAAATAGCAAATACTACGTCAAAACTCAAAACTATTAGTAAAAATGTATATTCAACGTTGTCCAGCTACGTCGATCTTAAGTAAGTTCTTAACAAAAAATTGAATTTTAAACGTTGTTGCTTGCATTTCACAATTATTTTTAGTTGTCTCCCTTCCACGATTACGTTTATCTACATTACCAATTTGATAGATCAAGTTATATAAGCTATAGTCTCACTATCCCAAAAAAAAAAAAAAAAGAAGTATAAGCCATAATCTTTACATTTTCAAGAATTTTTGGTTAGAGTTGAATTAATGAAAAGTGGGAAAAAAATGAGCAGGTCGTACAAGGCATGGGAAACGTTTATATTGGTGTGGGCAATATACTCCTCTTTGTTCACTCCCATGGAGTTTGGTTTCTTCCGCGGTCTGCCTGAGAGACTCTTTATACTTGATATTGTTGGTCAGATTGCGTTCCTGGTCGATATTGTTCTTCAGTTTTTTGTTGCTTACCGCGATACCCAGACCTACCGGACGGTCTACAAACCAACACGTATTGCTCTCCGGTCAGTTTTAGATACGGTTTAGACCCTTGCAAGCATTTAACCATTTCTACTCATATAGCTATTAATGGAGGAAATATATCTTTTGGCATCATGTTTCTCAGGTACCTCAAGTCGCATTTTCTTATGGATTTCATTAGTTGCTTCCCTTGGGATCTTATCTACAAGGTACTTACGTTTGCTTTCTAGCGTTTGCTTAGATCTTCAAGAAAGTCAAATGTCTTTCTAACTGGACTATCCGGTTTGTGGTTTAGTTTATTTTTAATTTCCAGTTTTGTCAAGTTTATTTAATAATATGGAAAAAAGCTTATTTATAATGTTTTGAATGGTATATTCGTTTTGGTTCGTTCCTACTTGATGCAAATTTGGTTAATTAGGTTGGATTTTTGTAGGTATAAAGTAACTTACAAAATAACTAGTTTAATTAATATTATACTTATCTAATATTTATCATATATATGATAAACAAAAATTTATATCAATATCAATTTAGTTGGTTTGGTTTGGTTTATACGCCGCCCACCCTAATCTTTTTGTAGGCATCAGGGAAACACGAGTTAGTGAGGTACATGTTGTGGATAAGGCTGTTTCGGGTGCGCAAAGTGGTTGAGTTTTTCCAAAGGCTTGAGAAAGACACAAGAATCAACTATCTCTTCACCAGAATCTTAAAGCTCTTGTTCGTTGAAGTTTACTGTACTCACACTGCTGCTTGCATCTTCTATTACTTGGCCACTACTCTTCCTCCAGAGAACGAAGGTTACACTTGGATCGGCAGCTTGAAGCTAGGAGACTATAGCTATGAGAATTTCCGAGAAATCGATCTATGGAAACGTTATACCACAGCTCTGTACTTCGCCATTGTCACTATGGCTACTGTCGGTATAAAAACTAATAGGATTTTAATGATCATTTTATTAGTTATTACAAAGAGATTGATGGATGTTTTTAATCTCTTGTTTTTGACATCAGGTTATGGAGACATACACGCGGTGAATCTAAGGGAAATGATATTCGTTATGATATATGTTTCATTTGATATGGTTCTCGGTGCGTACCTCATTGGTAACATCACTGCTTTAATTGTGAAAGGATCAAACACAGAGAGATTCAGAGATAAAATGAATGATCTCATAAGTTTCATGAACCGCAAAAAACTTGGGAGAGACCTTCGTAGCCAAATAACTGGTCACGTGAGATTGCAGTACGACAGTTACTACACCGACACTGTCATGCTTCAGGACATCCCAGCCGCTATCCGCGCCAAGGTACACAGTCTTTGTCAAGCCGGCCTCCTAGTAATACACCAACTGAGCTACTAATATATATGTTTTGTTTGATTGTGTAAAAAGCATCAGTCATAACAATTGTTTTTTGCAGATTGCGCAACGATTGTACCTGCCTTACATTAAAAAGGTCCCCCTTTTCAACGGCTGCTCCACGGAGTTTATCAATCAGATAGTTATAAGGCTACATGAAGAGTATTTTCTTCCAGGAGAAGTAATAACAGAACAAGGAAACGTTGTTGATCATTTGTATTTCGTCTGTGAAGGCTTACTGGTACGTAAAATCTCATTGTGTTTGTGAATTTGTGTATATAGATCTTTGCTTCTTTTCTATGTCTAACTTTATAACTATTTTGGTGGCTTTTTATAGGAGGCTCTAGTTACGAAACCAGATGGATCTGAACAGAGTGTGACGTTTCTTGGGCCTCACGCATCATTTGGAGATATCTCAATCATTTGCAACATCTCTCAACCTTTCACTGTTAGGGTTTGTGAGCTATGTCATCTTTTACGCCTCGACAAACAGTCATTCTCAAACATCCTAGATATTTATTTTCACGATGGACGCAAAATCTTGAACAATCTTATGGTGGTAACTCTTTTTCTATCTCTTACTTAAGGTTTGATAAACTCGGTTTAGCTAGAAATCTTGAAACTCAATCTTGGTTTTGGCAGGAGAATGATTCAAACGAGAGGATAAAGTTGCTAGAATCTGACATTGTGATTCACATTGGGAAACAAGAAGCAGAACTTGCATTAAAACTAAACAGTGCAGCTTTCCAAGGAGATTTCTACCAGCTTAAGAGCTTAATCCGATCTGGAGCCGATCCTAACAAAACAGATTACGATGGAAGATCACCTCTTGTACGTTTTTTTGCTTATCTTTCTTCTATGGTACGAAAGATTCTTTCTTTTAACTTGTAAGTTCCTTCTTCATCTGCAGCATCTTGCAGCATGTAGAGGCTATGAAGACATTACATCCTTTCTTATTCAAGAAGGTGTTGACATCAATCTAAAAGGTAAATGAAAATTTTAACCGATATCAAGTGGTAATATTTTTACATTGTCTTATGTTTTCGCTTTGGTCACATATATACAGATAAGTTCGGGAACACGGCATTGTTCGAGGCTGTAAAAGCAGGACAAGACGGAGTGATTGGTTTACTTGTCAGAGAAGGAGCCTCTTTTAATATAGAAGATTCCGGAAACTTCCTTTGCACGACAGTTGCTAAAGGCGACTCCGATTTTCTCAAGAGATTGCTCTTAAGTGGTATGAACCCAAACACTGAAGATTATGATCACAGAACACCACTTCATGTCGCTGCTTCTGAAGGGTTATACTTGATGGCTAAGATGCTAGTTGAAGCTGGAGCTAGCATTAGCTCTAAAGACCGGTAACATTCATACAAAGATGACTTAATCAAATCGTTTAATATTTAATTTAAACTTTAACATTGTAAATCTTGAAGGTGGGGAAACTCTCCGCTTGATGAAGCTCGGATGTGTGGAAACAAGAAACTGATCAAGTTACTTGAAGATGGGAATGTAATCGCTGAGTCGTCAAGCTCTCAAGAACCACAACGTATTCAAACTCAAACAGAGGAGAGAATTGAAAGACGAAAATGCACGGTGTTTCCGTTCCACCCGCGAGAGACGAAAGAAGAGCCTAGTAGAAAGCATGGAGTCATGCTTTGGATCCCGAGTGATCTCCATAAACTTGTAGTATCCGCTGCACAAGAGCTCGGGCTATCCGATGAAGCCTCATTTGTTATATTATCAGAAGACGAAGGTCGTATCACGGATATTGATATGATAAGTAATGGACAGAAATTATATTTGTTCAGTAATACTACTGATTAAACATAATGATCTAGTCTTCCATTTTTCCGATCATTACCACAAAGAGTCATTTTGGGTTTTCATTGTTATTAATCTTATAGAGTGCATTACAAAGTAGAACTCTATTTTCATATAAGGGGCCTTTGATTTCAAGAAAAAAAAAATCAATCACATGGATATGGTTACAAGTTACAACCGCACAATATACATGTAATACTAAGAATTACACCCAAAAAACTCAGAGATAATTTACATAATTATATATGTTAAGAGAGTAATTAACCGAGCTTAATACACTGTAGTTGTCTGAAGTTTTCTTGAGCTTCAAGGTTTCCAGTATCAACAACTTCTTTACATGTGTCACTAGAATCTGATGTAAAAAGTTGAAAAAGAACGTCCATGACACAGCCAATAAGAGGAATATGTGAACAAAAATTAGATTTCATAGAGAAGTATATGTATAAATGCTATGAGATGTGTACAAATAAATGTTTGGGAGAGAGATAATGATATGAAGAAGTGAAGAGAAGATAAGTGAGTTTATATTGATGTGAATAGACTTGATCACCAAGAATAACTAAGGACACAAAATATTGGAGTAGTCCCCAAGATTCAAATGTTTCTTTCAAGGTTTTGTATTATTGGTTGAAAGTTTGAAATCTAATTTGTCGTTTATGAAGATGAACTGGTCACCTTATTTTACTTTTTGGATTATTCTGGTTAGATTTGGTTTAAATTATTTAGGTGGTTAAATTTGGTTTAAATTATTTTGGATTTGAGGAGTAATTAGTAGAATTTTGAGTGTTAAACTGGTTATTGTTAGATATCATTTCACTAATAAATGGTTTTTTTTTGGGTAGTAGTTTGTGTTCAAATCAAATGAAGCAATCTCTATCACTATAGCATAAAAATGATGAATTTTGGTCTATATATCAAAGTTCATGTAAATGAGAATGGTCAAATAAGAGTATCAATATTATGACAATAAGAATGTGTATTTAACTGCAATTAATATAGTTTGTTAAATGAAGTTAGTAAAATTAGTCAGTTAAATGTAATATAGATGAAACTGACTCTTTTTGTGGTTGGGTGAATGATGTATGGAATGATGATGTATGGAATGAATAGATGTCAGGGTGTTTCAATTCCCCTTATGCAATTGTAGTATAAGAGGTGTCAATCCAATTTGAGTGTTTGTGAACAATCAAGATGTGCATATGAGTCTAAGTCAAGCCAATTGTAAAGATTGTTTGTCACTAACAATCCTATAATGAGATATGAAATGCAGAAAGTAAAAACAACTAGAACAAGATACTAAATGCAAACAGAACAGACAAATTAAAGCTATTATGAAACTAGAACAGAAATAGACACTATGCTAATGGACTAATGCAAGACAAGTAATGAACAGAAAACTAAGTGAATGCAATGGAAATGAAACAGGAATGAAACAAGACAATCACAAATCATAAACACAAGTTCTGGGGACGAACTCGAGCAGCACTCGACCGAGTGTAGGTCGAGTACAGGGTCGAGCTAGACTAAACGTGAAAACAGAGCAACACAAGAAAAACAGAGCAATGCAAAAACGAATCAAACAACAAGCAAGCAATGATATTTAGACTAAGATATTAATAAAAAAAGAAGGCCTTGAGGCGGGATTCATGGGCTGAACTAATCATTGTGGTTATCTAACTTGGTCAACAAATCTCAAGCAAACTTTGAGCTGATCTCTAGACATACTATTCTAAGACATGTTTAATCCACTCTCATGGCAATAAACAATCAAACCTATGCATTTCTAGACTTGTTCTCACAAAGTAAAGAATCTACACAAGCAAGCATTAAACAATACATCTCAAACCAAACAAGACCTCTAATCTCTTAGCAAGCCTAATGGTAAGCTCTAGATCTAGCCTTATCTATGCTCCTTAGACATTGGTGTGATGCTAAGATGCTTGAAATCAAACCCTACCTTCTCAGATATAAGATCAGCATTAAGAACATCTAGCCTAGAAGAGATCTACAGCAATCAAGCTTGACCAAATCAAATAAACCACAAGATCAACCCAGCCTAACCCATCCTCAAGGTCCTAAACAAACTACTCACAAGAACACATGGTGAAATAAGTCAAAAACCCAGAAAATATTGAAACTTGCATCATTAGAAAGATGAAACAGAGATCTACAATATTGATGAAGAAATAAAACTCGAAATCTTAATATTTTGAAAGTTATGAAACAAACAAAATACAAGAATCTAGTCTTTCTTTCTTAAACAAGTACAAAAACTAAAATAAAAGAAAGTGCAAAAGGAATAAAATCTAAAAAAGGTAAAAACTAGGTTTTAGACTCTCTAAAAAGCTGGACTCTTTGGTGGCTGCAGGTACAAGGGCCTTATATAGGAGATGAGGTGGAAGCCCTAAAAATACAAAAACTCAAAGCAGTCAACGGCTCGGTCAACTCGACAAGTGCTCGGTCGAGTGGCTGGTCGAGCTGGCTTCTCTCGTGCATTCTCCACTCGGTCGAGTCCTTCTCAGCACACGGTCGAGTGCCTGGTCGAGTGTGCGGTCGAGTTGGACTCCGGACCTTGATTCTTCAGCCTTAACTCTCTTGTTCTCTCCTCAGGATTGCTTCACTTCTCCTCAGCATTGCTTCCATGCTCCTTAAGCTCCAAAATCATCTGTTTATGCATGAAAAGATGCAAATGCAATGCAACTATACTCTAATGCATGATTAGTTCTAAAGCTACACAATAATGGCCTAAATGGATAGCAAAAGATGCAAAAGTTGTGAATAAACTAAGGGAAAACAAGGTAAAATATATGAACATCAACACCCCCAAACTTAGTCTTTGCTTGCCCTCAAGCAAATAATCAAGACAAAAGAAGGTAGGTGAGGTTTGAAAGTGGGATCTCAGCTCTTAAAGCTTGCAAATAGACCATCTAGAATCAATGTCCGAGTTACTAGTACCATGATGCAAGTTGAATGAGCTGTACTTAAAGATTTTAGACAAGCATATCACAACCTTTACTGATTTGAGCCTTAGATGTCCACATGCATTCAAATCAACCATTCCCTTTAACATTCATTAATCAAGAACATGAATCAATTATATGCAATGCTTAAACTCATTTGGCTTGGCAGTAAAAGGTTTAGAGACAATGATGGTCTCTCTTTAGAGTGGGGTTTATCAATATCAAGGTTCTCTCATAAAAAATGGATTGAGCTTTAGAAGAATGCTAAAGGTAAGAACACTTAGACACATACAAGAACAAAACCTTGTCTACCCAAAGGCACCCAAAGTGTTTATCTTATAAATCTAAACCCAATTGATCCTAGTGCTACCCTTTAACTTCTTCTCTTCTCTTTCACCCTTTTCTCTTTTTGTTTTCAAGTCTTAAGAGATGTTTCTTATTTGATCTTTCTAGTGGGATGGGGGATTCTTACTTATTTGCTATGGTTCTCTTTTCTTCTTATTCTTAAGACATATACGCATTTTGCTAGACTTCTCTTTTCTTTCTTTTTTTTTTTTTTTAATTAGAACCATTCTCAACATTTTTTACTTCCCATCCTTTCACTAGACTTTTACTTAAACACATTCTCCTCTTAAAGACTCTACCCTCTTTTCTTTCTCTTTTTCCTCTTTTCTTTTCATAACAGCCAAGTCCCAAACCCAACAAGTGAACCACCTAGTCCTATCTAGTTTGAAAAATGCAAACTAGAACTACACAAGGCTTTACTCTTGTCAGTTCAAACCTAACACTTTCTACCAAGCTCAATCCCAAAAATAGGCCTCACACACACAAGAATAAACATGGCTTGAAAGAAGGTTTGGTTTAGGGGTAGGGGAACTGATTCTTAATGAGGAAATCAGCTACTTGGATCAACAAGAGTGGTAAAAAGGAAGAAGATGATCCAAATATGTATATGGTATCCATGAGTTTAAAACAATGCACACATTGATAATTGAAAGTCAATATTAGGTTCTTATAAATAGGAAATGGTTTCAAATCTCAACATGCTTCAATTTAGACCAAATGCAATGTAGGAATTCAAGGCTTGGTTCAATCTTATGCTTCTAACCACTCAACCAGCATCAAAGTACTATTAACTTGGGCATTGATCCTAGTCTAGTGAATAAACAAGCTAACAAGGGAATACTCATCATAGATCCCTAATGCAAATACTATACAATCTTACATGAAACATGCTAAACAAGATCCTAATGTGCAGTCAAACTACATGAACACTCTTTTTTTATAAAGATTTTTGTAAAAATTTTCAAATTTTTAGGGTTTTTCTATGCCTTAGATGCTATGCAAGTATTAACATGATGATGCTAAAAATTTGAAATAAGAATCACAAAACACAATGTCAAATGCTATCTCAAACCCTCCCCCAAACTTAAATCACACAGTCCCTGTGTGAAAGAAATTTGATTGAGGATTCAAGATGAAAAACATAAAACAAAACACAATGTCAAATGCTTTGATATTTACAAGTGAAGGTGATAGTGGTACCTTAGGGATTGTGGAAGTAGTTGTCCACATCCATCTGCATGTTGTCATAGGAGTAGTTGGGGTATTGCTGGTGACTTGGAGGTGGAGATTGGGGCAGCTCGACGATGGGAATCGACCGGGACTCGGTCGAGTACGTGCTCGAGTGGGGGGTCGAGCTGGACCACGAATCTTCTTTTCCTCTTCTATCTGGTCTCCCTTGCTTCCCTGATCGTGAAAATACCAAAACAAAATCAAAATACCAAAAACCTTAAACAATATGTACATGGATACCTTAGGGACTTCCTCCCTAGTGAGCTTGTTTAAAGTCACTAAGCTTGACTTTTGATGCCTTTTTAGGCTTGTGGAGCATCTTGGAGAAGCATTGTGCACTTCTCAGGTGTTTCCTTTTCTCCCAAATACTTCTTAACTCTCTGACCATTGACTGTGAACTCACTACCATCCTTGTTGAGAAGTGTGACAGCCCCATATGGTAGGATCTCCTTTATCTTAAAAGGGCCTTTCCATCTACTTTTCAACTTCCCAGGGAATAACATGAGTCTTGAATTGTAAAGCAAAGCTTGGTCTCCAGCCTGTAAGTCTTTGATGAGAATCTTCTTATCATGGAAGGCTTTAGTTCTTTCCTTGTAGATTTTGGAGTTTTCATAAGCTTCCAATCTGATTTCCTCAAGCTCATGCAATTCAAGGCTTCTCTTAGCTTGTGCTGTTTCTAGATCCAAGTTCAAAAGTTTGATTGCCCATAGGGCTTTGTACTCAACTTCAACTGGGAGATGACAAGACTTGCCATAGACCAGTTGGAATGGGGTTCTTACTATAGGTGTCTTGAAAGCTGTTCTATAGGCCCAAAGTGTTTCATCAAGTTTACTAGACCAATCCTTTCTTGTTGCTCCTACTATTCTTGATAGAATGGCCTTGATTTGTTTGTTTGACACTTCGACTTGTCCACTTGTTTGGGGGTGGTAGGCTGTAGACACCTTGTGTTTGACTCCATACTTCCTTAGCATTCCTTCAAAGATCTTGTTGATGAAGTGTGTTCCTCCATCACTAATCACAAACCCAGAAATTTCATTCCTCAACCTAGCAATCCTTGCATTGGAGAAGAACTTGGCCAGAAAAGCTTTCTTGCATGCATCCCATGTGGTGATAGCTCCAGTAGGAAGAGTCTTCTCCCAAAGGTGAGCTTTGTCTCCAAGAGAAAATGGGAAGAGCCTTAATTTGAATCCATCTTCACTCACTCCATTGATCTTTGTGAGTCCACATATTCTGTCAAACTCATCAAGGTGATCTAGTGGATCCTCCATTGGCAACCCATGAAATTTGTTGGCTTGTATCATTGAGATCAATCCACTCTTGATCTCAAAGTTATTGTTTGCTACTGAAGGTGGCACAATTCCAGCCCTTTGGTTGTGGGTATTGGGTGCATCTCCTGCACCAATGTGCCTTGGTCTCTGCTCATGGATAGCTGGTTGCTCCATGATGTCTTGACCTTGTTGTTGTTGAACTACTCTCCTTTGCTTATGTCTCAAACCCTTTTGTAGCATGTGGATGTTGTCAATAGGCTGTTGAAGACTGTCTTTGCCTTTTGACCTTGTGTGCATCAACAAACTCTACTACAGACTCGAACAGGTACACGGTCGAGCGCATGCTCGAGTGGGTGGTCGAGTCGACTGGGAAGTAACGGCTAAGTGGATCCGGCTTCTGGCTCGATCAAGTCCTCGATCACAGCTCGGTCGAGTGGTGGTCGAGTAGGTGGTCGAGTGGGTACCTGAAACACAAAACAGCCAAGCAAAGGAAGATTCGAGTTCAGTAACTTCACAAGTGTTTAAACGAACTTAATCTTAGACTAATATTGATCCTAAATGTCACAAAACAAACTCAAATGGGCAACGGCGCCAAATTGAAACTGACTCTTTTTGTGGTTGGGTGAATGATGTATGGAATGATGATGTATGGAATGAATAGATGTCAGGGTGTTTCAATTCCCCTTATGCAATTGTAGTATAAGAGGTGTCAATCCAATCTGAGTGTTTGTGAACAATCAAGATGTGCATATGAGTCTAAGTCAAGCCAATTGTAAAGATTGTTTGTCACTAACAATCCTATAATGAGATATGAAATGCAGAAAGTAAAAACAATTAGAACAAGATACTAAATGCAAACAGAACAGATAAATTAAAGCTATTATGAAACTAGAACAGAAATAGACACTATGCTAATGGACTAATGCAAGACAAGTAATGAACAGAAAACTAAGTGAATGCAATGGAAATGAAACAGGAATGAAACAAGACAATCACAAATCATAAACACAAGTTCTGGGGACGAACTCGAGCAGCACTCGACCGAGTGTAGGTCGAGTACAGGGTCGAGCTAGACTAAATGTGAAAACAGAGCAACACAAGAAAAACAGAGCAATGCAAAAACGAATCAAACAACAAGCAAGCAATGATATTTAGACTAAGATATTAATAAACAAAGAAGGCCTTGAGGAGGGATTCATGGGCTGAACTAATCATTGTGGTTATCTAACTTGGTCAACAAATCTCAAGCAAACTTTGAGCTGATCTCTAGACATACTATTCTAAGACATGTTTAATCCACTCTCATGGCAAGAAACAATCAAACCTATGCATTTCTAGACTTGTTCTCACAAAGTAAAGAATCTACACAAGCAAGCATTAAGCAATACATCTCAAACCAAACAAGACCTCTAATCTCTTAGCAAGCCTAATGGTAAGCTCTAGATCTAGCCTTATCTATGCTCCTTAGACATTGGCGTGATGCTAAGATGCTTGAAATCAAACCCTACCTTCTCAGATATAGGATCAGCATTAAGAACATCTAGCCTAGAAGAGATCTACAACAATCAAGCTTGACCAAATCAAATAAACCACAAGATCAACCCAGCCTAACCCATCCTCAAGGTCCTAAACAAACTACTCACAAGAACACATGGTGAAACAAGTCAAAAACCCAGAAAATATTGAAACTTGCATCATTAGAAAGATGAAACAGAGATCTACAATATTGATGAAGAAATAAAACTCGAAATCTTAATATTTTGAAAGTTATGAAACAAACAAAATACAAGAATCTAGTCTTTCTTTCTTAAACAAGTACAAAATCTAAAATAAAAGAAAGTGCAAAAGGAATAAAATCTAAAAAAGGTAAAAACTAGGTTTTAGACTCTCTAAAAAGCTGGACTCTTTGGTGGCTGCAGGTACAAGGGCCTTATATAGGAGATGAGGTGGAAGCCCTAAAAATACAAAAAGTCAAAGCAGTCAACGGCTCGGTCAACTCGACCAGTGCTCGGTCGAGTGGCTGGTCGAGCTGGCTTCTCTCGTGCATTCTCCACTCGGTCGAGTCCTTCTCAGCACACGGTCGAGTGCCTGGTCGAGTGTGCGGTCCAGTTGGACTCCGGAGGTTGATTCTTCAGCCTTAACTCTCTTGTTCTCTCCCCAGGATTGCTTCACTTCTCCTCAGCATTGCTTCCATGCTCCTTAAGCTCCAAAATCACCTGTTTATGCATGAAAAGATGCAAATACAATGCAACTATACTCTAATGCATGATTAGTCCTAAAGCTACACAATAATGGCCTAAATGGATAGTAAAAGATGCAAAAGTTGTGAATAAACTAAGAGAAAACAAGGTAAAATATATGAACATCAATAGACCATAAATGTGAGTCTAATTGTTTGAATGTAATCTTTTGTGTTTTATTAGAAGATTATTAATTAGCTTAAAAATTTATGTTATGAATATATATTTATATGTAAACATATATTTAATTGTTTTTTTTTCTAAAACTTGCAATGAATATCCAAGTGCACATACTAAAACAGCTAGTAGAAAATAATAAAATTATAAATCTAGTAGTTCTAAAAGAAGATGATTTTGAAGTTTAAATTTATAGATAAACATTATTGTAGTTTTATATAATAACAGCGCTTACTAAACAAATGAATTTTCATTTATAGGAAATTTTTCCAATTTTTTACAAATAAAGTCATTCTGCTTTGCATTAAATTTTGATCTTAATTATAAATACTTCTTATTTTTAATCTATTTTTGCAAAAGGGTATAAAATCTGGTATTGTTTCAAATGCCCATATTTACATGAAAGGTTACTTTACTCTAGTTGAAACAAAAAGAAGAATAAGCAAAAACGTAGTACTCAACAAACAAAAAAGAAAACAATAAAAGCAAATTCTTGATATATTAAATTATCTTAACCTAAATAAATAAGAAATATAGTTTAAAGAGAATTTGTTAGAAATAATACTCTGTTTGATATACCTCTTTTCAAAAATACCTATTTTTTTGTCATTTTCATTTTTGTCCTTCTTTAATTTTTAATGATTATTTTCTCTTTACATGAAAAATATTTTAATAAATAAAATGAAAACAAAACTTTCCGCAAAAAAATTTCTGACATATTTTTCTGCCAAAAAATCTTCGAAAACATTTCCTACATATTTTCTGCCAAAATTTTTTACAAAGCTTTTATAAGGTTTTTATAAGAGTTTAAACTATTTTAAAATATTTAAAAGACATCTTAAAGCTTTTATAAGTAGAAACCTTATAAAAGCCTTACAACTTTGTAAATGCATTATAAAAACCTTATAAAAATGTTATAAAAAGCGTTTACAAGTTTTTTATAAGTTTTTGATAAGATTCTTACAAACGTATACAAGCTTTTTATAAGGTATAAGTTTCAAAAATTTTGGCGGGAAAATCCAATTTTGTATTTTTGGCGGGATTTTTTTTTCCGATTTTGTCGGGAATTTTTTATATTTTTTGGAGGGAATTTTTTTCGATTTTGGTAACTGTACATTCTTGTTGACATTAAAAAAAGAGGGTAATTTGGTTATTTTGTACATAAAAAGTGGTAGTTTTGAAAATGGTGAACATAAAGGGGTATTTAAAAAAAAGGCATATAAAAAGGGATTTTTTTGAGAATGCCCCTAGTTTTAAGCTGAAACTGAAATTCATATTAAATATGATATTAAATATTTAAGTCATGGGATAAAAAATGTTACACTTGTTTGAAGTTAGTCAAATATAACTTTAATTGCATAATAATTGTAAAATAATACCAATAGAATAAGTTTAATATATTTGTATAACTCATTTTTCTTATAAACAATAATGATTTCACTTTTAAGTATGTTTTCCTGTTTGTCATATATATATATATATTTTATAACACATACCTTCATTACTAATCCAATGGGGTTGGAACCCTTTTACAAAAGTGTCTCCTTATGAGATACACCTACAAGAAAAAGAAAATATTACAAAGATTACAATGCTATTTGTCATATATTTCAAACCCCAAAAAAATATTTTTAATAGGATATTGTGTAGTTTTTTTTTTGGTAGGCGGATATTGTGTAGTTTGATAAGAACCTTTTCATTTACATTATAATATGATTATTTTAAAACATTTTAGTTTGATCTTTAGTTATTAAACTATATTATATAGAAAGGGAAAAAATAAAATGCTGGAATAATATCAATCATATAATTGTAACAAATTAGGTGACTTAAATATTGAATAATAGTGTATAAAAGATGAATAATAGTATATTTGGATATTTGGGTTTGATTTTTTTAAAATTTGACTGAAATTAATGAAAATAAATAGTTAAAAAAATTAAGTTTAAAAGATGACACATGTCAAAAGGAGAAGTGTTTATGCGCCAACTTCTTAGAGCATGTGATTAGAGTAAACTCTACTTTAATAATTATAAAATAATACCAATGTGCTAAGTTAAATATATTTGTATAATTCACTTTTCTTATAAACAATAATGATTTCACTTTAAGTAGATTTTGTTGTTTGTCATATATATCAAAGCCCAAAAAGAAAAATTATTAATAGGACATGTGTAGTTTGATAAGAACCCTTTCATTTACATTATAAAATGCAATTATTTTAAATATTTTAGTTTTATCATTAGTTATTAAAATAAATGATATAAAAAGGGAAAAATAAAATGCTGGAATAATATCAATCATATAGTTGCAATAAATTAGGTACCTAAAATATTGAGTAATAGTGTGTAAAAGATGAAAAATAGTGTATTGGGATATTTTACAAAAAGAAAAAGTGTATTTGGATTTGATATTTTTGAATTTAACTAAAAACTATTGAAAATAAATAATTATAAGGTTTATGTTTAAGACACATGTCAAAAGGAGAAGTGTATATGTGTCAACTTCTTAGACCATGTGATTAGAGTAAACTCTAAAAAAAAGTATATTTGGATTTGATTTTTTTTTGAATTTAACTGAAACTAATGAAAATAAATTATTATAAGGTTTAAGTTTAAAAGATGATACATGTCAAAACAAGAAGTGTATATGTGTCAACTTCTTGGAGCATGTGATTAGAATAAACTCTACTTTATTATACAAAATTATTGTTTTAGCAATCTAAAATGGTATGTATATATATTTAAGAAGTTTTAAATAATTTTTTATATATATAGGTGGATAATCATTTACACAAAGATCAAAAAGAAAATGCTAAAAAATTTTCGCAAGAGAAAAAACTACGGGAAGAATAATGTTAGCACGAAAGTACAGTTTTGCTTCTCTATTATTAGTTATTTGTCTTCTTTTTACTCAATCAACTGGTAAAAAATTATTCTTTCATTTCTTTATGATATAGATATATATGCAAGAAAATGAGTTAATCATCTCATTTATTTTTAATTTATTTTCTTCAGCAAGCAGTTGCATTTTCAAAGGCCATTGTAGAACTAGTCAACACTGTAAAAACGTATGCAGAGGAACCGGGATAGATCCAGTATTTCAATTATGCGTTCCATATTCATTTAAAGGAGGCAAATGTTGTTGCTTGCATATTGATGGGGCTCCCTCGTCAAGTAAAAAAATTTAGTTTTTTTGTCTACAAAGATACAATCATATATTTGTATTGCCAATTATCATGCGAATAGAAAAATAAAAAATAGGTTTACAAAATATAATAATAGTATCGATGTTTGTATTAATTTTGAATATTTTTGTCCAAGTATGATATTTATGACCAACTCACGAAAAAAAACAATTACTGAAAGTTGTTCATTTGACAGTCGCTAGATTATGCGACTAAATGCTGCAATCATTTACTGCGACAATTTAAGTTGCGATTGGATTGCTAGACGAACAACATCATGCGATTTAAAATTGCAGTCAGTCGTTTGCGATTATCAAACGAACATAACTACCATGTTTTGGGTCACTTGCGAGGAGGAGAACTGTAACATCCATGAACCAAATTGTGTGATTTTGGTGAGGGCGTGTCGATTGACACCAGTAACTTCCGGTTCAACCGGTTTGTTTTAAAATCATTGATTTGGTTTAGTTTGGTTTAAGTGAAATCCCTAACAAAAATATTAAAGGGGAGAAATCGACTTGAGAGATTCAAGGGTAATCATTTACTGCGACAATTTAATTTGCGATTGGATTGCTAGACGAACAACATCATGCGATTTAAAATTGCAGTCAGTCGTTTGCGATTATCAAACGAACATAACTACCATGTTTTGGGTCACTTGCGAGGAGGAGAACTGTAACATCCATGAACCAAATTGTGTGATTTTGGTGAGGGCGTGTCGATTGACACCAGTAACTTCCGGTTCAACCGGTTTGTTTTAAATCATTGATTTGGTTTAGTTTGGTTTAAGTGAAATCCCTAACAAAAATATTAAAGGGGAGAAATCGACTTGAGAGATTCAAGGGCAATCATTTACTGCGACAATTTAAGTTGTGATTGGATTGCTAGACGAACAACATCATGCGATTTAAAATTGCAGTCAGTCGTTTGCGATTATCAAACGAACATAACTACCATGTTTTGGGTCACTTGCGAGGAGGAGAACTGTAACATCCATGAACCAAATTATGTGATTTTGGTGAGGGCGTGTCGATTGACACCAGTAACTTCCGGTTCAACCGGTTTGTTTTAAATCATTGATTTGGTTTAGTTTGGTTTAAGTGAAATCCCTAACAAAAATATTAAAGGGGAGAAATCGACTTGAGAGATTCAAGGGCCGCTCATTGTCGTTTTCAAAGAGAATTAGAGAGAAAAGAGAAGTTCTTGAGAGTTTTGAGAGATTCTTGGAGTTTTCTAACTGTTCTTGAGAGATCTAAGACTAGGAAGGTGTGGAAAACTTGCTAGGAGTGTGTTTTCGTCAATTGCTGGTCATAATCTTTTGTTAGAAAGGTGAATGCATGACTATGACTGATCTAAGCCTGAAAATCTTTTGTTTCCAAGTTTTATGGCTGTATTTGGTTGTTTCCTTGCATGTTTTTGGTTGGATCGTATTTCACATGGTTTTTATGACTTTTGGGTGAGTTTTGGACGATTTGGTGGCGGTGTAAGGCGATAAACAAAGTTTCGACTTCGAATAGAACACATCTGCGAAGTCGGTGTCAATCGACACCAGGTAGGTGTCCGTCAACACCAAGGAGTTTGACGGCGCAGAGACTTGGCAAGTGTCGATGCTAGGGTTTCCGGGTCAAGAAGAGGTGTCGCTCGACACTAGGATGCGGTGTCGGTCTACACCAAGGAGCAGTGTCAGTTGACCTTGGAGGTAGTGTTGGTCGACACCAAGGAGCAGTATCGATCGACACTGAGAGGCAGTGTTGGTCGGCACCAAGAATCAGTGTCGGTCGACACCAATCCTTTCATCAGGCAGCTGATGCTTGTTTTATTGTTCTATGACTTGGTTTATGTTATACATATTGTTGGTATGTTATTGAATTATTCATTTGGATATTTAATTCATTGGTTTAATGTTTGGTTATTTCCGCTGTTTCGTTTCAATGTGGTTAGGTGGTTAGTGAGTATGAGATCACTAGTTTATTATTAAATTAAAAAAAAAACAGGACGGATCGTTTAACGAAAACTTCATGTCCCACCTAAAATAAAATATTTTTCTGGCAAATTGCTTCTGGTTCTTTTCCCGTGATGGGTAGGTTTGCTCATCGACACGTACAATGTGATACTCGGTGTAAAAGGTGTGACTCTGAGAATAAGACAATTAACCATGCCTTGTTTAATTGTTCTCGCTCGCGACAAGTTTGGGATTTGTCTCGCTCGCGACGATGTTTGGGTACATGAATTTTGGATTTCATTTTCTGGAGGGATTTCCCTAATTTGGGTGATCAGGATAAGCAGTTTCAACTGCCTTGGATTCTATGGTCATTACAGAATAGTAATAATAATTTTTCCAAGGCACACATC
Organism: Camelina sativa; assembly: GCF_030686135.1. NCBI lineage: Eukaryota > Viridiplantae > Streptophyta > Magnoliopsida > Brassicales > Brassicaceae > Camelina > Camelina sativa. The sequence continues at coordinate 21,535,395 of NC_141889.1, read as the reverse complement.
TTGAGCCTTCTAAGATCATTCTTCAATTTTTGAGTGAAATTTTTTTTATGGGAGGAGGTGCAATCCCTGCCATTGGTTATTTTGGCTCCTTATGACCCTTTGAAGGTATTTGGTCCAGTATCCCGGTGTCAGAAAGATGGCTTCTGGAAAGCATCAGACATTAATTCTGGCTTGGGTTGGTGGTGTTGTAACAAAGAGGATCAAATCTTAATATTTGGTGAAAAATGTCTTAGGCGAAGTCTTTCCCCTACATTCAGAATTAGAAGCTCTTCTTTGGGCTATGGAAAGTATCCTTTCACGAGATGTTTCTTGCCAGCACTTTGAGACGGATTATGCCTAGCTAGTTATGATGGTGTAGAACCTCAAAGAATGGCCAGAGTTTTCTAACCTGTTAGAGGACTTCCTTTTGCTTTGTGTCTCCTTCCTGCGTTTTCACCGTCGAAGATCCCTCATTCGTCGAATCAGAGGACAGATTTTCTTGCCCGGTCTTCTAGATCTTTAACTTCTGAAAATTCTTTTGTAAACTCGTTTCCTCCGGTTTTGGTGACTAATCGTGGAGTTATATTTTAATTATTGTTAGGTTTTCTAAAAAAAAACCAGGGTGAATAAAAAAATTTACTATTAGGATTTAGGAGTGAACCCAAGTATTGTTCATCCTGTTTATTTATTTTCTCACAGCTATTATTTTTTTTATCGAATTACTCTATGCTAGATGACCAGGTTTGAGCTCCTTTTTACCAATTTATTCAACATAGGCAGTGAATGGGAAAAACAAATTTGCGGTTTTCAAAATAAAAAACCAAAACCGCACATGTACAGCCAATCAAGAGAAACAAATTTACTTTGCGTTTTTTGAAAAAAAAAAAAAAAGCGGATCGATTCAGCAGATAAAGGCATGGACCGTCTTTCAAAAATACAACGGATAATAACCAGCGGTTTCTGGAACCGCAACCAATTAATGCTTTATTTAATAATTTTTTTAATATATAAATGTACTATATAAACATATGTGTCTACGTTATCAAAAACCAAAAAAACAACTATCATTTATTCTCTCCCTTCCTCTCTCTCTCGAGATTTTACTTTGGTATACTTTATCCTCTCTCTTTCTCTACCTCTCGATTTGTAGTGCAACATCATTTTGGTAATGTTTTCTTTTTTTTTTAATTACTTCTCATATTTAATTTTTTTTTTCTGAAAAACCTACTCTAATATATTTTCAAATGAATTAATGAAAAGTACACTTTAAATGCTTTGTTAGATTTTAAATTTATAAAAACTGATTTAAAGTGCAATTTTTATGTTAATAAATAGGGTTGTAATATATGTTTTAAGTTGAAAATTAATAAAAGTAATAATTTTATTATTCAGTAAATAATAATATTGTCCATACTACTTAAATATCATAGTGGTTAGTAAAATACTCATATATCATAGTCTTTATGTATTCATTATATTGTTATTTTTTAAAAATTTGTAATCCAGTTTACTTAATTTTTTTAAATTATACATGTTAGTTTAATTATATAACAATTGAACATTTTCATTATGTTTCATATCTTTTTTATTTTATTTTCCTAACTAATATATTTATATATGTATATGTATATGTATAGATAACAATATAAATTAGTTTAAAAATAAAACAATATGTTTAACACTGGGACTACATAATTTCATCAGGATTTCAAATTTCTCGGATGCAGATTTTGCAGATGTAACGACTGAGACGAACAACAATCAAAATTTTGAGCATGATATAGGTGACATGGATGCAACAAAGATAGCAGATGGAGAAGCTATGACACAAATAAGATATACTATTGCAAATATGTTATGGGAAAATCAAAGCAATCGATAATTTTTTTAAAAAAATGTATCTTTATATAGTTGAACTTTTTATCAATATGTCAAAAAAAAAAATACTTTTTGATCAACTATAGTATTTAAGGTTTATAAAGACAGTTATTTTTATTATTAATTCATAATATACAATAATATACAAACATACTAATTATTAATAAATTTATTTATAATATATGTAATCCGCACCGCTTTTCCTTTTTTTACCATTCACACAATTAATACTGAACCGCAAATAGTTTTTTCACCAATCAAATATCATTCTGTACCGCTTATTTTGTATAAACCGCATTTGTCCCACAAACCGCACGTACCGCAGTTGAACCGTACCGCACTCCAAAACCGCTTTCCCCGCACAACCAAAACCGCGGTCACTATTCGGACCCATAGTTTAATACTTTTCATTTTTCAATAAATAATTCAACAGCTCATCTTCCTTATTCAACGGTTGAATCTTTTTATTTAACTAGTCTTATGGGGATGTTAGTGATAAAAATATTGGTATGATTGGTCGAGTCCATTTCTTAATGAGGCATCACTCAAAAAATACATTATCGTCAAGGTATGCTAAGTAAAACATCGAAATGATATCTTGGGATATATACTTGAATCCACTAAAGAATCAACAAAGTCTATCTTCGCTCATCAATTTTATCTACTATTCAATTCATCTATATCCTAATTAAAAACATCAAAATGGTTTCTTGATATACTTAAACTCCACTAACGAATCAACACAGTCACTCATTAATTTCATCTGCGAGTTTATCATCTTCAACAACTCTGTTGCTTTTTCCTTAGTCTCTTCTCCATACCCAACTTGTAACACCAACAACACCTTTTGAAATGTACCCAAATGTACCACTTCTTCAATCACAGATGCATTTCCCATTTTACAGAGCCTCAAAATCACCGAAACTGAGCTCCTTGTCGCTAATTCAGAAACTTTTGCGATCTTCTCTACCAAAAGCGGCATCACCAACACATTTTTTCTCACCTCTTCTCTCCCTTCCTCGGTTTCGCAAATCGCATCAAGAACCACTAACGCATTTTCACAAACATTCATCTCAGCATCAACTATCATTTCCACTGTCATATTGACCAAACCGATTTCGAGAAACTCAGACGCGATTTCGGGCTTTTGCAACACCATTTGATAAATCGCTATCAATGAAGATTTCGTCGACCTAGTCGAAACCGAATCGCGAATCAACTTCATTAATGCTTCTACAACTCTGTTCTCGACTGCAAATGCATAAACTTGCATTTTGTCTAGCGAAAGAATCTCTTTCATAAAAACTGCAGCGTTTTCACGTGCAGTATCGTCCTTACTCCTCAACAAACCCGCGACGCAACGAAACGATGTTGTGGATGCGAGTTTTGTAATACCATCAGACCCAATCGGAACCATCCAGGTTAGCAAATATAAAATCTCCTTTAACATAAACGTTAATTTCTCATTTCCCGAGAACTTCTCGAAACAATCACAAAGAGTTAATCCGACACCGTTTTCAGTAACACACTTGCGAGTTTTCTCACCCTCGTCCCCTAATTTCTTAATCTTCCCAATAAACTCCCCACACTTCTCGTAATCCCCACGCCGCGTAGCAGAAGATAATTTTCTACAGATCTCGTGGACATCACGTGGCATTAAAGGAACACGTGGCGTCGGGATACGTTGAATCGACGACGATCCTGCCTCCACGCACCAACTTTGAATCAACTTACGAATCGTGTGGTTCGGGGTTTGATCGAACGTTGTTAAGACCGTGTTTGTGACCGGACATGTTTTGTTGCCCGAACCAATCCATGTCTCGATGCTCTCTCTGTCGTAGGTTATCCCTGTGGAGATTATCACAGGATCTTTCATTAGATCGATTGAGATTGGGCATTGAAACTCTGGTGGTATTGTTATATCCGTCTCCGACTCCGACTCCGACTCCGACCAACTCAGTACCGGAGTTATCTTCTTCTCGTTAGCTACACGTAGTCTCTTTCTCCATGAAAATCCCATTTTCTTTTTTTGACGTCAATTTGTATATTGACTTGGGTTTTTAAGATTTTGGGTTGGGATGAGACTTGTATTTATATATGTATTATTCATATTTTTTGGTCAAATTAGGGGAAAAGGGAGAATGAGGAAGATGGTTAGGTCTAGTTTGCAAGTTGTGTCTGGTCTTTGGAAGTGGAAACTTTTGACCATTGAATTTTTCAAGGAAGAAGAACCATCAGTTGATTTTCTAGTTAATTACAAAATGGACCTATTCTCAATTTTTTTTTTTTTTTTTTTTTGTGAATGTTTCAAAGGATAATATGTCAATGTCATCGAATATGTACTACCTGAGAATAGTATTTTCCAAGTTCACAGTGTAAAATGTTGTGTTAGTAAATTATGAGATTGAGTGTACAAAGAGAAATTGTTGCAGACCAAATTAATCAAACCAAACTAAAGACAACAAGTGTTTTGTTGTTTTAGGATCTTTTTGTTTAGGTAGAGTATTAAAATTATAAATCATAATTAAGCCAGACGAACAAGCAATTAAGTAATGAAAGCAAGTGTAAAAAGTTTTAAGAAACTTATTGAAGCAGAAAGGGTTTAAGAAAATATAAAATACATACATCATAGGTGTTACCAAATCTTGACCAAATCATGTGGTTAAAATTACTTTATCTACTTCTTAGTGTTAAACTGTTTTTGAAAAGATACCAAACGGGTGCTATAATCTACATATCAATTTTAATTGGTTTAGAAGAATTTTCGCTCCAAATATGAAATTTAAATATAGTTTTGCTTACAATTGCAATAATCACGAAATTTGAATTATTGTAGGTTTTTTTTTTTTTTTATTGGGCCAACTTGTTTAATTTAAATTCGATTGTGTGGACTATGATTCACAATACCGGTTTAGATCGGTTAAGGATCTAAGTTGACTCCAGGTTTTTGTTTTTTTGTTTTTTTGTTTTTTTGTTTTTTTGTTTTTTTGTTCTCTCTCTCTCTCTCTCTCTCTCTCTCTCTCTCTCTCTCTCTCTCGCAATCGCACCAGACATCGTCGACGCTTTGACCTCTCGCTCGCTCGCTCGCAATTTCTTCTACCAAGTGAACCGCTCATAATTTAGGGTTTCGAGATTTCTTCTCTCGCAAGCTCCTCCTGGTATATTTTCCGAACCGTACCTTCGTAATTCTTCCTTTTTTTCGCGGGGGGTATAGATTCTTATAGCTTCATCTACAGAACAATCTTATAAGTAATATGATCTAATTAGGACAGAACACACAGGCTTAGTGAAGATTGTCAAATAGAACGAGTGTGTCTGATCAAATAAATCTGTTTATTGTTTCATCTCTGAAGTGCTTTGAGAAAGTAGTAATCTTTATCTCATGTTTGGCTTTTTGAAGCTCCAAGCATCTTGATTTTGAAGTTAGATGTGTCTTTGTTTTTTTGGATAATTATCACATTTGGTTTCTTAAATCAGGATCAATGAACCATTACATCTCTTTTGGTTATTCATCTGATTTGATATGTGGTACTTGCTTCTTTTGGCAGTTATCTATATATATATATGCATCTGGCTGATCAAGTCTCTTAGTCATAAAAGCCATATGGCGGACAATACTTCACCTGAAGCTTCTCCTTCTCAGCCACCGCTCGTAAGTTTCCTTATAACTCAGTACTGTGTTTGTTATAGATTTCAATGGTTTTTATACCTAAAAACATTGTTGATTTGTGGGAAATCCTAGTTTCTGGAGGTTTTTTGTGAAGTTTCTGGTAAGGAATACAGATTCACGAACGGGACAAAGGCGAAATTTGCTGTCTCTGTGATCAACAGGAAACTTGGTTCGTTAAAACCTCGTGTAGTTTTCATCGAAGCAGCAAAGGAAGGTGAAGAGCCCATCAGTTTTGGGGATGATGCTTCTCTTGTTAGTTATGGACATGGCTGGAAGTTGAAGACAGTGATTGATTCTGATTTTCCTGGTAATTTAGTTCTTGTCTGTTTCAGCTTTTGGATTCAAGAAATTGGTTTCAATGTTCTAGTTTTGGTTAACTAAACTAAACTCATATGGGCTCAAATGCTTCTCATGCTGTTATATTCGAGTCTTGTTATATCAGAGCTCTAGTTTAGTGTTGGATTTGTAGATGCTTGTCACAGTGACGAATATGCACTTGATTGAATGTTATGCCAAAAATACACAGATTCTTAGGATTATTTGTTCTTGATTTTGGATGAAATAAACAGTGTTGATTCAAATGCTGAAGTTAGTAAAAATTTTGTTGGGTGTGTACATTTTGTGATGCATCGAAACCAATGCAATCTGGATTTGATTCCTTCAGACTGTAATCCGAACTTCATCACCTTTTTTTTTTTTTTTTTCTTTTGATGCAGGAACTGAGAGATACAATCTACCACAGCAGTTTCCTTCTTTGATATCTATGGTAATTAACTTGACTTTGTTAGTAACTTCATAGCAAGATTGTGTTACAAATACTTTATACTGGGAATAATATCCAATTTCAAAGCTTAAGTAGAGTGAAGATAGCTAGAATCATAACTGATAGTAAATTGACAATAAGCTTTCTCAGCTCGTTTTCTTGCTTGAGATCCTGTGTTAGTTTCATATCCCTCTGCTTCTGTTATGTAATTTCCCTGTAGCCATACATTGCAAATCAGATTGTGGAAACATGCTTCAGTGTTTTGCGGTTTGCTTTTGCAGGGTTCCACAGATTCAAAGTACACAAAGCATTCAAAACCAGAAATTGGAGAACAAAGTCTCAAATACATTGGAAGAATATTTTTTGCATTTGTTTTGATGTTTATTCTTGGTGGCCTCTTCACAGTGGCTCTTGAGAACCTTCCTAGATTGATATTACTCTTTAAAAGCTCGCCCATGTAAAAAATTGACGACACTGCCAAAAACACATGTGGGGATGTAACTCCTAAATCTGTATTTTTTTTTTTTCCTATGTATGCTAGTTTATTTATAAACGTATTTTGAGGTTACAAAAAATAATATTTGATTTCATCAAAGCAATTTGTTTTGTTTTAAACCTATGTTTGTTGATCATAAGATAAACGGTTCATACAAGCATAGTATAGAGTACAAATTTGTACAAAACTTTTAACAGATATAGAAAACAATTAGCATCCGGTTCATACAAGCATAGTGTAGAGTACAAATTTGTACAAAACTTTTAACAGATAGAGAAAACAATTAGCAATACTTAAATAATTAAAATAGTACAAAATTGTGGATAAATTTAGCATTAGAAAAAGTTGATAGTGTTTTTGGTATCACTTTTAGACTTTTTAGTATAGTTTTTGTGATCAGTTACAATTGTCGTATGAAATGTACCGTTTAAGAAACACTCATTATGGAAACGAATGAAATGATTCTTTTCTTTTATTTTGCAATATTATATCAAAAAAAAACATAATGAAATACATGTTAGAGATCATTTTGGCATTCCTTACAAGTTTATTATATGAACTTTTAGCTATGGAAACAAATTCTTTGGTTAAGCTCATCACGCTACCAATACGTCGTAGTTCCTTTCTTCCTTCTCAAATCAACTCTTTTGCTTAGCACGGTCGAGGAGATAAAAGACTTTTGGTAGCTAACTCTAAAGCTTTCAATAAAATATAAGTTAGTCTAACTCTAACCAAATAGAACTTGATTGAATGCAAGTGTTTTGACAAAAAAAAAATCGGATCTAAATAGTTTTTCTATTTTTTTTTCCTAATAGTTTTTTCCGAATCACAACAACACACTAGTTCAGGTTCACACACATATCTATGACATGACCCATCCACCAATTTAAGACCCACATAAATATCATGTTTTGGATAGTCCACACCCACATAATTATTGAACAAATACAAAATCTAAACAATCAGGTAATTGCGAACTCTTCATGCGGATTCTCTATAACTTTTTGCTTATTGTGGTTTGTAGTAATGATGTCGATCGGTGTGTCGTTTTCCGAATTCAACAAACCCACTAGAATATTTAATGTACTGCAAATGAGACTGACTGACTTGAATATATCTGTCTACATATTCATGAACATCACATTACTTCATATCGTGATTTGCTTGTTTATTTAATCTACGAAAATAAAAATTACATCTGAAAAGAAAAAGAAGAGGGCGAAACGAAGAAAGACAAAAACTGCCGACAACCAAATAAAAAAGTAAACTGGAAATGAAAGATTTCTTAAATGAAAAATAGAAAAAGCCTCTATATGATGAGCTAGTGACTCGAGGATTTAAGCATGAGCATGATTAATATGGTAGAGATAGTGTTGGTTGTTGAAAACGCAAGTCCAACAGGTGCTGTTTACGTTTCCAAAGCATGGTTCCTTTGGCATCGTCAATGGTCTGCTCGATCTACACCCAAATATTTATTTCATAGAAAAAAAGAAATTATGAAGTTTTATTATGTGATTAGGTACAAAACAACATTATTATATATACGAAACAAATATAAATTTCCAAAACCATTGTTTTCAAATGTATCGAGTATATATAATGATGAACAAACTGACCTCTGTGGGAGAAAAGGTCGGTCGAAGAAAGGCATCAATTGAGCTTTTGGAACCATTTCTTTCCTCAACATACGAATCTCTTCCTCTTCTATCATCTGTTACATATTATATGGTTCAATTTAAATAATGCGGCTTAACTTTGATAATTCTTTCGAACCGAAGTAAACCGAATTCCAAACTAATCTCACTCTTTTAGTTAAAGCAGTTTCGGTTCTATAGTTTTACTTACTGCCTTGATGTGATTTATTTAAGGGCTCGTATCAAACCATTGACCATACTAAACTGGTTTGAGTAAAGTTCGTTGCATCAATTTGGTAAGCTTCATTTCAAATAATTTTTTATATAAACTGTATTTTCGAGCAGCCAGATTTATATAAGTAGGGAGGTTCTAGTTATGTAAATGATTAGTAGTAGATTTACAGCATAGGAAAGACAAAAAAATAATCAGAGTACGGGTTCTGTCGGTTTAAATTGGCTAAGGTTGTTCTTTTGTCTGCTAGGATTTTTTTTTTTTTTTTTTTTTTTTTTTTTTTTTTTTTTTTTGTGTGTTTTACCTTTTGCAACCTCTCTTCTTGTTTTTTCTGCAATTTCATGACATAATAATTGGTTGCAACCTGCCAAGATGATGAATAAGCTCCATGGAGTTGAACAAAAAAAAAAAAAAAAGAGAGAAATTAAGAAAGATTGAGGAAGTTTGTGTAAACCGAATAGTTGAACATTGCACGTTTCACTGCTCTCTCGCCAGAATGAAGTTTGAACTCGAGAGGCTTTTTGTTCTCTTTTGCTGGTGCCTTTGCAACATTCTGATTAATAAAAATATATAACAAAATCAATCGTAAAAGTAGATATGTTAACGCTGACCGAATCTTACAACCCGTGAATTCGAATAAGATCTTATTTGAAAGAAATGTTACTATAAATATATAAAACCTTCTTAGTAAACCGAGCACATATACAAAAAGAAAAATAAGAGTCGTGTTTAGAATATTAAATTAGTTTAAAATATTGTTAATTGTTGTGATTACGCGTTTTATTAAAAAGAATTTCACAATTGATAATATAAGCTCCATTTGGGTACCTTAGCCGCGGCTGCCTTGCCCTTGGCTTTTTCATTCACTCTGTCTTTGAGTGGTTCCACTTTGGTCTACAGTAGAATTTTTCAGTGAATAATTAGGGTACTTAAATCAGTGTACGAGGATTTACATTTAACACACACTAGCATTCTACGGAAACTAAACTTTTTCTTACTCATCATTTTACAAAATTTGACAGAGAAGTTCACGAGTACGTAAGACATAAATTATACCTGGAGTAGAACTCAACGTAACGTGCACTATTATCTAAATAATTTAATCAAGAAAATGGGTGATAGCAGTGTTTCCGTATTAAATATTACTTGAAATGATCACATCACAACAGCAAAAAAAAAGAAAAAGAAAACATACACTTTTGGCATTCGTCCCCACAAAAAAAAAAAAAAACTTACACTTCTGGCATTGTTAAAACTTTAAAAATTAGTTATTGAGATGGACATCAAATTGTAACTAAACAATGCTATAATTGACAGAAAGAGATGATATTACATAATTTGGATATAGAATTTGAGTTTCTTTTTTTCGGAATTGTATAGAAGTTATGAATTTTTTACCTGTGCATGCATGTAGTTAAAACATAATCGATGAACTTCAATTTTTAGATTGGTACGTAAGTTTTTTTTTACCAAACAGATTTACTTGCATAAACTTATTTTTATCAAATGATTTTTGAGGCCTAGCTAACACATTCATACAATTTAAAACATAGATCAACCTGTAAGCAAGTTTTAGTGTTAGTTTGTTTTTTCAAATTAGTCATGAACCCAAAACATAGACTACAGTAATTAAAAATGAGAACAATTCATGAAAATGTTGTCATTAGATTAATGGCCAATGCCTCATTAGATAAACAAAGTAAATATAGAAATAAAAAAAGGTGAATCTTATCCTCACCATTCCTTTACCATTGGAACCCAGGGAGAGTACAGAAGAAGTTGGACTTGTTTTCCCAAACTTTGAAAACACGAAAAAAAAGAAAAACAGAACACTGTCAATATGTAATTCTCTTTGTTTTAGATAATATTACAAACATGCCCATTTTGGAATACACGTGTGATAATAACGTGCAAAAAAGTAACGACTAATTAAGTAACCAATTATTGAAGTTTATAAAGAAAAAGTAACCAATTATTTGAATAACCTTGGGTGAGGATTTTGTGTATGATGATTTTCCAGTACACATGTTTAGTGGTAATGAGAAAAATATAAAATTAAGCGTGGTTGTTAAAACAACGTATAATGATAACGAATAACTCAACCAAAAGCCAAACTCCTTTACGTACTCTTTTTTCACAACTTAATATATATGAACTCTTAAAATTATAAGGATGTGAAATAAAAATATTACTTGATGAGTGAAAGAGAGAAGAGATGAAGTGAATTTATAGAGAGTGAAGGACGAAGCAAACACACATTCAAGTTTGGACAATAGTAGCTTTCTTAAGTGGCGTCTGTTGCTGCATCAGCAGCAAGCTTTATTTAGGGTTTTCTTCATATTTTTCTTTGTTAATATAAATGAAAATGTTCAAAAAAAGACTGTGTATTCTAGTTTCTTAAGTAACTTGATTTGGATCCGTGCTACCGCAGGGGTTGGAAAACATATTATTATTTCAAATGTTCTAAATCTAATTGTTTATAATATTATTTGGATGTAACTAAAGCCATAAATATTTATGGTAAATATCAGTCATATAAGTCTTATATTGTTAATTTTCAAAACCTAGATGAAAATTATTTTATTTAGTATTATAAACAATAGATTATATTATTAAAGGTTATAAACAAATCGGGAAAACCGTAATGTTTGCATATAGCCATTGCATCCAAATAATTTTGCGTCATGTACCTTGGTCCTCCTGTAAAGGATGGTGGGAGAGTCAAACTTTTGCCTTGGTTTTGTAGATCATTGATACCGGAGAAAACTGCCTTCTGAACTGTTTCAATATTTGTAGTCCTGAACTTTATTTGATTTTTTTAATGTAGCGCAACCTATTTGACTCAATCATTGGAAGGCATCAACCACAAACTGTTACAGCAAGCGCTAAGACCTTAGCAAAACATGTTTTTCATTTTCTCTTTCATGAAGTCTGTACGCAAAAAATTGTCTCATACTAACATCTTCTTGCTCCTTTCATAAACATGTTTTTCATTATATTGTTTATAACCTTATTCTAGTATTATTGTAAATATTACTCATGTAAATTTTTATGGTAAATATCACTCATGTAAGTCTTATATACGTTTACCAACATCCTTGGAATAATGTGTCCAAGTAAGCAGTATTTTAGCTTTGATACACCATGAATTCTTGTAGGGTTTGAGATTGTTTAACATGATAAAATGATAAAGTATTGTCATTTTTCTGTTTCTTAAGTTCTCTGAAATGTATTCTAGCCAAAGTAGATTAGCATAACTTATACACAAAGGCTGGAAGATTCTCAAACCGATTTTTTTATATATTATTTTCAGGATACGATATCGGAGATTAAGGTTAATCTTGTTAATTAGCAAGATTTTATTCATTTTTTATGATACTGAGTATATTTTTATCGCCTTTAATTAATTGTTTATGGTTGTGGTTTATTGATAAAATCTGTGGATATTAAATTGGTAATATTTAGTTTAAAGATCTTTGGAAAGAATATGAGATAGGAGTTAAATCTTCCGTAAATAGAGTTTGAAATAACTTCACGACTTTATTTGTTACCGAAGATCTATATATCAATTATCGACTATCGTGATCAAATATTATATTTTTATTTTTATATTTAGGTGTAGCCGTTTGTACCTCGATGTAATTTGTTACCGAAAATATATTTGCTCCACAATTTATGGTTAATGTATATCCTATATATAACCTATTTATATGCATTTGTAACAATTTATTAAAAATATAAAGTCTACAAAAACTAAGTCGTGTACTTCCTTTTTTTATTAAAAGGGGATGTGAAGTCAACCTATAAGTAGCTATGTCTGTTACGTTCTATACTTCAATTTTAGATAAATGTAAACCTAATTACATCTTACTGTGTTGAAATCTTCATAAAAAAATCAACAATTATAATTTTTCAGAAACATTTTTATGATGCTAATTCTATATATAGTTAATTAATCAAAATTTCAAAAACAAATTAACAACGTTTTAATTATATGATATGTAATACCAAGATTCTTAAAACAACACGCTGGTGCAACTTTTTTTTTTTAAATATAATTGTTATTAATTAACTATAGAATCGCAACATATAATAAAATCAGATCATAGGTGTATAGTGTAACTGAAGAAACCAATATAAAATCAATAGATGTTTGGTTGTAGATTTGTAGTGGATATTTACGTTTGGAACTAACACGGAACTTGAACTTCTTCTAATTAACCACTATGCTTCAAGAGATCCAGAAACTTACATCTATTTGCCAAATCACATAAAGTATAATATATAGAATATTTTTAGCTTTGTTTATAACTTTGATGAAAAAACTTAAGAAATTATTAATTAGAAATTCACAAGTACACCTATGCTTGTAACTATTAATAGCTATGATCATTATGTAACAAATAGTGATAGTAGCCTGAGTATTTGTCATATTTGAAGGAATATGATATTCTTAATATGTATATATTTGTCACATATTTATTTATGCAATTCAAAGGACTATAATTAATTAAGATAGAGCTCTCAACAACCAAACTTTCTGATTAAACCTCCCTCTCATGCATGTCCGTAATTTTTCGTAGTGGATCCTTACGTTCCTTCACATCTCATATTCTCATTTTTTGGGGATTATAAACATTTCATTTATTTAATCATATGTCAAAGGCTGTTCAAATATATTTCTATCTATATACATTTTTTGTTTAAAGCAAATAAGTGAAAGCTATTATTTTTTAGAGAAATTGTTAGAAATACCATTTTATAGAAACCCTTTTCAAAAATTCTCATTTTTGACCATTTTCATTTTTACTATCTTTTAAAAAATTAAAATATATGTTAAATTAAGTTTTACAATATATTTTTTTTAGTTTAGATTCACTATTTTACATTTAGGATATAGTTTTGAGGGGATAGAGTTTAGTATTTGGAGTTTTAGGGTTGAAAATTTAGTTATTTGTAAATAAAAATGATATTTTTGAAAATGTACAAAATCATTTTTTGTAAAAAATATAGAAAAATAATATTTTTGTAAATGCCTTTTAATTTTTTATTCTATATATATAAGGAACGACATACAATCTACGAGTACGAGTGACAGTAAGTGAATGCCTTGTACACTTCGGAGTCACGTTCTCTTTAAGGGACTCGATCGTGGCCCTCTTTTTCCAAACAAAAGTTTCAAAAATTAACCAACAGGTTGTTAGCCTAACAAACCCCAATCTTGAAATGTTTCTTGGTGAGTCATCTATTTTGGAGAAAGTGGTCGACAGAACTGTTGATAATCCTGTCTTATTATATTAAATTGTTATTTTCTTAATTATAATCAAGACTTTTCTCAAATAAATGTGAGAATAATGCAAAAGGTTAATTAAAAGGAATGTCATACTGTTAAGTTAGGTCCGTGATTGGAAAAAGGAACCTAACTCATGCAATACTTAAATCTCAAGTCTTTTGTTTGTGTCATAGGCATGGCAAAACAAAAACATGCATGATTAGGGTTTAGTCATAAATTGACCACGTAACATCCATGAAAGAAATGTGTGAGATTGACGTAGAGTGCTATTATACTGAGGTTTGATATGATATGGGCTTCAAGCATGCATTATCTTTATTCTGTATTACTCTACACTTGAGCTTATGATCTTCATTGTCGATCAATATATAGTTTTATTTTTGAAAGATCAAAATATAGAAGTCTAGTGTTTATTTGTTTTGGTAGTCGGACAATTTCCACTTGTTGCATACCCCTTGTATGTCTTGAGGAATAGGTTGATTTTTTTTATTTATTTTTTTAGGCTAGAAAACTATAGATTTTCTATTTTTTAAATCGTGCAAAACTATTTTTTTCAAAAATTTAGAGATGGTATAATGGTTCTTGGAATTGAATGTTTCTAATTTCTCCATTATCAAATATTTTTTAAAAAAATAAAACTCACTATAAGACAACCATATATATAGTAATGGATTCATATCATTAACAAATTGGAGGTAAGATATCTTAACTAATTGGAGGTTAGATATCCTTTGTCATGTTTGGCAATCCAAAAGCCATATTTTTAACTAACAAACCAAAATAGGGGTAAACGTTTTATTACGTCCGACCCATACTTTGTTTCGAGATTTCTTGAATTTTAAGCACAATGTTGAACGATTTGAGGCGACGGATATTCTAAATTCTAATGTTATTATGTCACGTCCATCCCTATATTTTTCTACAATATATAATAAAGAAGTTTAGATGATAGCAATTCAAATTATAAAATGGATCGTAAACAAGGATCCATAATTCCATTTATGTGTGGATGTCTATAAATAATGTGTTGAAATTTTGCATAGCAAATAGCTATTGAATTCGAGACGTGCCGGCATCCCAAACGAGCATTTGTGGTGGAAAGAACCTCTATGAGTCTCTTAAATATATTATTTTAATATGTTTTAAGTTTTTTTTTTTTATATTTAAAATTTAAATTCTAAATAAAATCCAGAACTAATTGTGATGAGATATGTGTTAATTGAATCACTCAAAAAGTTTTCAATATCTCTCAAATGAGAAACTCTTATAATATTCCTTTTTACCTTTTTAATATTATATATTTTTCGTGGGTGATATACTCATTGAGAGACTACCATTGTAAATGCTGTCGAGGCCCCGAACAAAAGATTTATACTTTTACATCGGAACATAATTTCAAAATTTACCAAAAACTGGATGGGGAAGGGAACATTGATCATATTTAAATATATGTCTTTTTATATAAATAATTTAATATTCAAAGTTGACATATTTGTTAATTTTATTTATTTATTGGTGAACTAATTAAAATGTTCAACAAGTTAAAATGTTCAACTAATTAAAATGTTCAACCCCAAATGTTCAAAAGGTAGCTGAGTTTCGATCCATTGCCTGTTGTAACACTCTTTACAAAGTTGTTCCCAAAGAAATGACCACCAGAATTAATAAGGTTCTCCATGATCTGATCTCAAACTCTCAATCCGCTTTTATTCAGTGGAGACTACTGGTGGAAAATGTGTTGCTGGCTACCGAGCTAGTCCAAGGCTTCAACCAAAAAAATATATCTTCAAGAGGTGCCCAAAGTTGAACTCACAAAGGCTTTCACTTGGTCCATTCGGGCTACATAATCAACACTCTCAAAGCAATGGAGTTCCCAATCCACTTCATCTCCTTGATTGAACAATGTAGCTCTACAACTAGCTTCTCAGCGTGTGTAAATGGTGAATTATGTGGTTATTTCCGTGGAGCTAAAGGTCTAAGACAAAGAGACCCTTTCTCGCCGTACCTGTTTGTCTTGGCCATGAAAGGACTCTCGCAGCTACTGATGAAAAGTTATAACTCAAACCAGATTGGAGCTCACCCATCTGCTTTAAACCCGCAAGTTTCCCATTTGGCTTTTGCGGATGACATCATTGTGTTTTTTTTTGATGGTCAGGTTGGCTCTCTCACTAATATTGCTGCTGTTCTCCAGGATTTCTCACGCATCTAAGGCCTAACAATGAATAAGAGAAAGACAGATTTGTACTTAGCAAGAGTGAACCAAGCTGAAACCGTTCAGATAGTTTATCTTGGTTTCAACATAGGTTCACTTCCAGTAAGATACCTGTAGCGCCCGTGACTTGGTTCGAGATGGTAGGGAGATCTCGGAAAGGTCAGGAAGGCCTACTTGGTAGCTCAGACATTGAGGGAAACATGCCAAGTATGGGAAAAAGGATTGACCAGCTCTGGACCAGCTACGGACTAGCGACGGACAGCTCGACCAGCTGCCGGTCAGCTAGGGTCAGCTCGACCAGCTGCCAGTCGGCTACCACTAGCTCGACCAGCTGCCAAGGAGCTCAACTCAGCTCGGCCAGCTGGACGGTGGTGGACAATGTGCAGGTCAGCTGGGGAGCTCGTAAGCGTTCGGGATGGTGGGACGTGATGACCGAACAGGCACGGCCGAACGTAAACAGCCGAACGGGAGCGAACGAATGGTTCTGTCGGACAGGTGCCTTTTGGGGCCTAGACATCGGCCAAGACCCTATATAAACATGGCGCACCATCATTCCTAACACACCATCGGAAACAGAAAAACACACTAAAAACTTGAGTGTTCGAGTATAAGATAGAGAAGAAGGTTCCGAGATAGAAAGTTAAGCGAGTAAGGTTTGAGGGTCGGAGGTACGGTACAATACCGACCTTATGGGTTCTGAGGGATGGGGTAGTGGCATCAACATAAGCATTTATAATGCTTTGGTTGGTCCATTTGGTTGGAGGAAAGGGGGTGTGGCTCGGAAGTTGATCGGGAACCACTAGGTTCATCGTGATATGACCAAAATGATGCGCAGGCTACCTCGCTACCGATCAGCGTACCATCCGGAGTGTCCATGTACGGACGGTATGGTCAGAGAAAAGTAAACTCGGCTCAACAGTTTGATAGGGGATCTGTACTGATACCTTGGTACACCGTCGAACTGATGTGCAGGATAACTCTCTACCGGCCATCTGCTGTACTGGACGGATGTTATGACTTAGCGGGCATTGCATGAGATTGTACGGCCTAAGAGAAATGTTATTGATGGCTACTAGGATTTCAGGAAAGTAGGGTGATCGCGGAAATAGAACTGCCTAGGCGCGAGACTCATGGCTGGGAAGATGAGTGATGGTGTTAAGGGTAGCTAGGATCGATTATACAACGTGAACTAGCTTATATGTAAACTCATAAGTTGTATCGAATCCTTTGATTAATTAATATAATACATGTTTGTTTGCATTACTCTAAGTTTATATCATATAGACTCTAAGTATTGAATCTCAGAATATGCGAATGAAATTTTTTTAAAGAATGGACCATAAAATATGACTTAGTAGAGAGTAAGGGACGAGAGAACCTCACCGGCCATAGAATGGCCGGGGTCGGGGTATTTTAATACCTTGGCCTCTCCCTTATGCATTAGAAGCTTCGAATAGCGGAATACATGCCCCTCCTTGAGAATATAACGAGGCAGTTCTCCTCATGGTCCTCCCAGCTACAACTAATTTCATCAGTGATATATGGTACCATTAACTTCTAGATGTCTGCGTTTATTTTTCCAAAAGGTTGCATTTAGAAAATTGAAAGACTGTGCATCAATTTTCTATGGAGTGGTGACGTGTACAAGAAAGGTTCATCTAAGGTAGCATGGAGACATCTATGTCTTCCCAAAGATGAAGAGCGTCTAGGACTGCTTTGTTATCTGGCAGTTGATTGCTGCTAGCGACTCGCAGTGGGCTCTCTAGCTACGCAACAACAAAATCAAGGATGGGAGCTTTTAGGGTCTAGATGGAAAGAAACAAAACTCAGGGACATGGAAATCCATGATGAATCTTCGCCACATCGCAAGAACTTTCATAAATCCAAACCTAGGAAATGGTCAACAGATCAGCTTTTAGTACGATAATTGGACTCCTTTTGGTCCGCTCATAGACTTCTTTGGAATCACAGGGCCATCTCAAACAGGTATTCCCCTTAATGGAAAAGTTGCATAGGCTTCCTCTGCTTCGAGCTCGTTTCTTAGACCAACAAAATAATCAAGAAAATGCCCTCCATGTTTACCTCATCTCAGTTAATTCTCCTTCTCTGGCCACAGAACTAGACTATTACTCATGGCGGATTGGAGCAGAGGACCTACTGTCTTTCCCTACCCGAAAAATTGAGGAAATTTTAAAGCTAAGAGTAGTCCCTCTCGCTTGGACCAAGCAAGTTTGGTTTAAAAGCGCAATTCCAAGGCATGCGTTCATGTTCTTGCTTATCCATCAAGACAAACTTCCCACGCGATCATGGCTGGTGAATTGCGGCTTTCAAATCAATCCCAGCTGTTGTCTCTATGGCTTGGCTCAAGAAACCCGCAAGCATATCTTCTTATTCTGGAGAATTAACGAGGAGCTATGGAAGGTGGTGGCTATAGACCATTCACCTTCTACACTTGGGAAGCAATCACGACCTAGCTAGACCTAAACGACAAAACCGCACCAAGGTGCCTCTGCAGACTCGCTGCTCAAGCCACCCTTCTTGCCATATGGTTGGAGCGAAACAACAGGTACCAAAACAACATCTCCACAGACGCTCATACCCTATTCAAGGGCCTGGATAGACAAATCAGAAACACCATCTTGGTAAAGCAAAAGAGGAAAAACTACAAAAATCTAATGCTACTTTGGCTTAAACATGACTAGGATCACTACTCATGCTTTTTCTATGTAATCCTTCCTTTTTATTTTTTTGGGCAAGGGATGAATCTTGCATAAAGATGTTGCTGCTGAAGCAAACATTATGTTTAATGAAATTCACATATTTTCAAAAAAAAAATAACAACTTAAATAGAGATATGTATGCATCTATTTAAGTTGTTGTTTTTTCTTTTATAATTTATATAAAAAAATTAAATAGATGCATACATATTTAATAAAATAATAATATTTTGTGAAAATAATTTAATTTTGATAACAATTTAATATTTTAAATCATATTTTTTTTTATGTGGCAATGTCTATTATATGGCATATAATTTGTTTGGGCAAAGATAATTGATTCGTTTATAGACTACAGAAACAAGAAATAAATGTTAAATAGTCGTTTTTATTGATCAAATCTCGAGTTCAAATACAAGAATTCAAGGCAAAACGAATCAATCTATAAACTCTAGCCGTGTTAGACTTGAGTCGTGTGTCTTATGCTTTAGGTCTCTTGCTTTGGTCTCGATGATGTCTCTCGTGGAGGCAACTCTCCTTTTTAAATAGAGATCTCTTTACCCTAATCCTTTAGGATATGTCTTGGGCTTGCTAACTCTATCTATGATAGGATCGGTCTCGAGAGTGGGGGGCAAATTGTTGGATATAATTTTGTCTTCTCTATTAAATAAATAAAATTTGTGGTTAGTTCGACAAACCCGATAAATCAGGAGAAGTAGAGAGAATATTCACAAAGATATTGGATAGAGTCAACTGATATTCTACATGACAAAGTCAACACAAGTATGCCAATTTTATAAGAAAAAAGTCAATAGGTTGAATGTCAAGTGACTGACTCTGTCAATGTATTGAGAGTCATGTGCTCGACATTGTCACTGGGCCAAGAGCTTGCGACTGACTTTGTCAATGGGCAAAAAGTCACAAGATTGGATCTGTTAATAGACCAAGAGTCTAATGTCCGACTTTACCAGTGGGCCAAGAGTCTCAAGACCATCCCTATCATAGACAGAGTCGGTATGCCTAAGAAAATCCTAAGGGATTAGGTTAAAGAGACATCATCGAGAGCAAAGCAAGAGACCTACAACACAAGACACACGACTCAAGTCTAGAATACGGCTAGGGTTTATAGATTGATTCGTTCGGCCTTAAATTCTTGTATTTGAGCTCGAGATTTTGAACAATAAAAATGACTATTTAACATCTATTTCTTGTTTCTGTATTCTCTAAACGAGTCGATTATTTTTGCCCAAACAATTGACCCTAGAGAGAGGGGCTAGAGTAATTTACGTTAGATGATGGGAAACGGAAGTGACACGACTAACGTCAACGCGATGGTCGCTGTACAGCTAGAAATCATGACTACTAAGCTGAACGAGGCAGTGCAGAAGCTGACACAGATCAAGGCAGATAACATTAGGCTACGGGAGGAGAACGCCTCGCTAGTGACAGCAGGGAGAGTTTTTACTAAAGAAAGCTCTAGATTTCGTGGCGTGCAAGTCAATTGGATGCAAGATCTTAACACGACTCCTAGAACTGCTCGTACAACGCCCACAACAGAAGACGTACGAGTGGAGACTCCACGAGAGGAAAATAATGGAGAAAACCCTAGCATAAGGTAGACCCATCAGAGCCTTGTTTGAGAAGAAAATATGGATCAACAACGAACTGTTAACACACCGCACGTGACAGGGATCGAACATGAACCATACACCAAGTCAGCTGAAGACACTTACTTGGAAGCTATGCTTACAAGACGTTTGGGTGCAGTAAAAGCTATGATTGAACGACTGCCAGGAGTGGATCCTCCGATCCAAAAAAGCAACTTGCACTCGTATGGTGATACACCATTTTCTGATGAAAATTGCACTCACCGAGATGCCGAGAAAATTCACGTTACCAACAATGAAAATGTATGATGGAACATCCGACTTGGATAGCCACATAGCACAATATAAAAAACGAATGTTCACGATGGCCATCCAAAAAGAGTGGAGGGAAACTACTATGTGCAAGCGTTTTGGCTCAAGCCTTAAAGGTGCAACTCTTTAATGTTTCAGTAACTTGCCAAACGACTCAACAAATTTGTTTGCATCATTGACAGATCTCTTTGTTGAGAAATTCGCAAGCAACAATAACCTGGAGAAGACAGTAGATGACCTTTACGAGGTACAACAGAAGAGTTATAAGTCGTTAAATTCCTAGTTGCAACATGTCTAGTGCTATCTCCGTATTCAAAAGAGGCTTACTTCATGACGGTGATTTGTACAAGGAACTTACGAAGTACCAGTGCAGGACAAAGGAAGACGTGCTCTCACGTGCGCGTGCTCTCATGTGTGTGGGCGCAGATAAAGTGGGAGGAAGACTCGGCTTATCGCCAGCGACGTGCACCACGATCTAATTCCCGTGTGGTTAGAAACGAAAAAACGAGTAGAGATGATAAGCCTTACCAAAGACCTCATGACAAAAACACCATGAGTGGAAGAAGGAACACATATCGACCATTGAGCGGAGATGACGACGGAAGGCCTAATCGAACATGGCTAGATATTAGCAACCTCTCGATCTCTCATACACATTTAGTCGGTGTATTGAAGGAGATGGGTGGAACCGTGAGATGGCCTCCAAAGATTAAAGCACTGGACAATAAGTGTGACACCTCGAAGTGGTGTGAGTTCCACAACGATTACGGCCACATAACAGAAGATTTCATCACATTAATGATGGAAGTGAATGAGCTGCTGAAAAAGGTCACTTGTGGGAATACTTATCTGATAGAACCCGCAATTACATGGATGGCGAGAGCAACAAGCAAATAACAATTGCAATTGCTCCAGTTTTGCCTCCAAAACATGATCGAGTAATCCATGTTTATCTTTGGAGGATAAGAGATAAGTGGGATAACTCACTGAGCTGCGAAAAGAAAGACTAGAGCTGTCAAAAACTGTCAAAGCAGAGGACACGTTACAAAAGGCGATACACCGTCATACACTATAACTTTTACGACTAATGAGAGCAACATAGCAACCCTGAATCATGATGCGTTAGTCATACAATTGGTGGTTGCTAATTGTTTGATGATGAGGATATTAATCGACAATGGAAGCTCAACCTACATCCTTTATATGCAAGCATATAAAGAGTTGGGTCTCGATGAAGGAGCACTAACACGAAAATTTACTCCATTAGTGTGGTTCAGCGGTGAGGTCAAGCAGAGTATTGGTGAAGTGACACTTCCAGTGTATGCAGAGGGAGTTAACAAACACACTAAATTTTTGGTAGTAGATTGTGCTTCGGCTTACAATGCTATTATGGGACACCCTTGGATTCACGACATGGGAGCTATTCCATCGACTCTACACCAGACTATCAAATTTTGCACCCCATGGGGAGTGAAAGAGATAGTAGGAGAACAAGAAAGTTCACCACGTTCATGCTATCAAACTACCTTAAAAGGTAAGGGTCAGCAGTTATAGCAATTACAGAGGCTACCGCTGGTACCTCACAATGAATAACCAAAGGTGGAACAACTGGATGACGTGCCAACTCAAAGAGAATCCTGACAAGCGGGTGAACATGGGTTCAAAACTACCAGCCGACATACAAAAGAGGCTTATCGACTTCCTTTGATCAAACACCGAGTGCTTTGAATTTTCAAACAAAACAATTGTGAAACTATTGAAGAAACGTCTAGAAAAATCAAAAGAAAAGTGGGTAGATATGCTTCCATGCGTGTTGTGAGCTTACCGCACCACCACTAAGTCCTAGAATGGCAAAAACACCATTTTTCTAGTGTATGGGATGGAAACAGTAATACCATGTGACGTAGGCGTGAAAACGGCACAAACCGAGCACCTTAAGTTGCAGGAAATCAAAAAGTTGATGAGTCTCAATATCGATCTATGAGACGAGAAACGAGAAGCAGAGAAAATAAATAATTGGTGTTATCAACAGAAAGTGGCTAGGAGCTACAACAATAATGTCATGACACATACATTCTGAGTAGGAGACTGGGTCTTGCGGCGTACTTTTAAGAATACAATGGAACAAGGAGCTGGAAAACTCAGTCCCACTTGAGAAGGTCGTTACAAAATCATTGAAGTGTGTGGGTTAGTAGCTTATAAGTTGCAAAACAAAGAAGGGAAGAATCTTACCAACAGTTGGAACGCTTTGGCTGATGACGAAGTTTGAGTTTTTGATAACATTTATGGTGTTTAATTATTATTTATTTGTGTTTTTCTTCGATTATGGAGTTTCATGAACATTTATCCCAAGTTATGGACAACGTTTTCAAGAAAATTGGGTTTTTCGATCTACAAAGCAAGTCTTACAGTGAGTGGCAATGTCATGAGCATTTGCCCTCTACGATAATGCTTGTGATACTAATACTTAAAATGTCATGAGCATTTTAAAAGTAGCACGTGCTTGTCGTAAACACGAAACATGGATATGTGTCATGACACAAAGATAATGTCACGAGCATATAAGTAGTGTCGCAAACACATATATGATGCCATGAGCATGTGAACAGTGCTATTAGCAGAAGATGTATTACAGTCATGAACTTGTATCACCATACATAAATAATGTCATAAACATTATTATCAAATAAGTGAGCACGTGATAGTTATGGAACACCTAACTCTCACGAGCACAAGACTTGACATGTCATGAACATTATTATTAAAGAAGTGTGTACAGACATTTATGGAATACCTGACTGTCACGAGCGCGAGATACAAGCAATTTGATGAAGATTACTATTAAATATGGAACACCTGACTGTCACGAGCACACGACATAAAAATGTGTTATCAACACAAGACACAAAAACGTGTTGAGCATTGTTGTTTCGAAAATAAAATTGTGACTGTAATGGACACAAGACAGGAATTTGTGTCATAAGCACATAAATAATTTCATGATCATTGTTACTGCAAAAACCAAGCATGCGACTGTCATGAACCACTTGAATGTCACGAGCGCAGGATATATATAATGTGTCATGAGCACAAGACATAAATAATACCATGAGTAATATGACTTCAAGAATAAAATAAACACGTGACTGTCACGAGCATAGACGTGAACTTGTGTCATGAGCACATAAATAATGTAATGAGCATTATTATTGCAAAAAGTAAGCATGTGACTGTCATGAGCACGAGAAGTGAACTTGTGCTGTGAGCACATAAGTAATATCATGAACACACGATGTAAATTGTGTCATGACATAAATCGTGCCATGGGCACACGACATGAACAATGTCAAAGAACGCATGACATAAATGGTGTCTGAAGCACATGACGTGACTAATTTCCTGAACACACGACAGAAATCGCGTCATGAGCGCAATATGTAAACAATCATGATGACATGATATTGTAAGCACAAAACAAACGCCATGAACATGTAACATGAGCAGTTTCATGGACATGTTACATGAGCAGTGTCATGAACATGTTACATGAATGGTGTCGGAAGCACTCGACATGAACAATGTCATGTGCACAAAACAATCATGTGACACGACACAAAGCAGTAGCTGTGCCATGAGATAAATATCACTTTGTCTTTGCACGATGTAAATCTTATTGTAGTGCCCAAATCGCACCAGGAGAGCTAGACATATACTCTTGTTTCAGGCACAGGATATAAACAGTGCCATGAAGACAAGGCACATATAGTGTCAAGTTCACAAGACATAAAAAATGCCTTAAGCCTGAGGTATAAGTCATGTCACGAGACAAATCATGTCATGAATGCGAGATCTAAACTGTATCTCAGGCACAAGATAGGAAATTGTCGTCATGTACATCCTAACATGTGGAGATTATCGTAAGGTAAGAGATTGTCATCACGTATAAGATCAATGTCGCAAACAAGTCTTATGACTGAAAAGAATGTCACAACCTACAAAATGGTCATGACACATAAGGTCAAGTACAAAACAATTCCCGTCATAACGTGTTAAGGACTCAATATTGTCTCTACGGAGTCACTATTTGATAAAGCTACTATGGTGACATCACAAGCCATTGCAGATCATTCCAAAAGGTACATGACTTCGAGATTTCGTTGGCTGGAAAAATAACACCATTGTTTATAACTACTTTATAAATTATTACTAAGAAAATAGAGAGTGGGGGCAAACTGTTGGATATAATCTTGTCTTTTCTATTAAATAAATAAATTTTGTGGTTAGTTCGAAACCCGATAAATCAGGAGAAAGAGAGAAAATATTCACAAAGATATTGGATAGAGTCAAATCATATTCTACATGACAAAGTCAACACAAGTCTGTCAATCTAATAAGAGAAAGTCGCGTGATCGATTCTGTCAATAGGTTTAATTTCAAGTGACTGACTTTGTCAATGGATTGAGAGTCACGTGCCCGACATTGTCACTGGTCCAAGAGCTTGCGACTGACTATGTCAATGGGCCGAAAGTCAAATGATTGGATATGTTAATAGACCAAGAGTCTAATGATTGACTTTACCAGTGGGCCAAGAGTCTCGAGACTGACCCTATCATAGATAGAGTTGGCAAGCCCAAGAAAATCCTAAGGGATTAAGATAAAGATATCTCTATATTGAAAGGAGAGCAGCCTCCATGAGAGTCATCATCGAGATCTAAGCAAGAGATCTAAAACACAAGACACACGACTCAAGTCTAAAACATAAGACACACAACTCAAGTCTAAAACATAAGACACACGACTCAAGTCTAAAACATGGTTTATAGATTGATTTGTTATGTCTTGAATTCTTGTATTTGAGCTCGAGATTTGGATCAATAAAAATGACTATTTTGTTGTAAAATAGAGAAACTCGAAGGAGGTTTTCTCTTCTTATTATTATTAATCCAATCAAATGTTACATATATATAGAGTAAAGGACAAATCCCAAATACATTAGGACTACTAAACCGACTTAGACTAAAAGGAGATGGCCGATGGGCCTTATGGGCTTGGAAGTGTATGGGCCGTGTATGGGTCGGTTATGGAAATCCATCATCCGTGTTTTACAACACTCCCCCTTAGATGGCATAATCGTGCAAATGCTAAGGGATCACCATAATACGCTTGGGGGTGCTGCCTCATTAAAACCTTACCAGGAAAACCCATTGGGACAAAACCATGGTGAAGGAAAAAGAGTACAAAACGTAGTACTCCCCCTGTTCCAAGCATCACTAGAAGTCCTTAAGTCTCCGCATCCCAATCTGGTGCGTGAGCTTCTTGAATGTCGATGTCGGTAATAACTTGGTGAAGAGATCGGTTGAATTGTCGCAAGACGGAACTTGTACCACTTGAACTTCTCTGGCCTTTTGTAGTTCATGTGTGAAGAAGAACTTTGAAAAAATATGCTTCGTCTGATTTCCCTTGATATATCCTTCCTTGTGCTGTGCGATGCAGGCTGTCTTGTCTTCGTATATAACCATTGGTTCCTTATCGTCGGCCATGCCACAATCTATCCTGATATGTTGAGTCATCGACCTCAACCATACACACTCACGATTGGCTTCATGCATAGCTAAAATCTCCGCATGATTAGAAGAAGTGGCTGTAATGGTTTGCTTCATAGAACGCCACAAAATAGCTGTACCACCGTGTTTAAATACATAGCCGGTTTGAGACCTAGCATTATGCGGATCTGATAGGTAACCTGCATCAGCAAAACCAACGAAACCTTTTTTGTTATAGTTAGTATAATATAAACCCAAATCAAGCGTTCCTTGTAGGTACCGCAATACATGTTTGATACCATTCCAGTGACTTTGGGTTGGACAAGAGCTAAATCTAGCTAGGAGGTTCACGGCAAAACATATGTCTGGTCTAGTGTGGCTAGCCAAGAACATTAACGCTCCTATAGCACTGAGGTATGACACTTCCGGACCGAGAATTTCTTCAGTGGCCTTCCTTGGACCAAATGGATCATTATCCAAATTTAAACTCCTCACAACCATTGGGCTAGGCAATGGGTCAGCTTGGTCCATATTAAACCTCTTGAGTACCTTTTCAGTATATGCCATTTGATGCACAAGGATTCCATCATTTATGTACTCAAGCTGCAATCCCAAACAAAACTTAGTTTTACCTAGGTTTTTCATTTCAAACTCTTTCTTGAGATATTCGACTGTTTGAGCGATTTCCCAGAGGTTCCTAGGATATTTAAATCATCCACATATACCGCTATGATTACAAACCCTTTGCATGCAAACTTTTTATAAAAATACATGGACTGCTGGGATCATTCTTATAGCCTTCTTTAGCTAGGTACTCACTTAGTCTATTGTATCACATACGCCCACTTTGTTTCAGTCCATAAAGGGATTTCTTTAGCCTTATGCAGTATTGTTCTCGAGAACCGCTCTTATCTTTGAGCTCAATAACCTCTGGTAATCTCATATATATTTCATTATCCAGTAGACCATATAGATATGCGGTCACTATATCCATTAGCCGCAAATCCAGTTTTTCTCTTACAACCAGACTTATAAGGAATCTATATTCGTTGCATCCATCACAGGGGAGTATGTCTCCTCATAATCTATTCCGGGTCTTTGAGAGAATACTTGTGCTACAAGCCGTGCCTTATATCTCACGATTTCGTTATTCTCATTTCTCTTTCTTACAAAGAGCCAATTATGTCCAACTGGCTTTATATCGGATGGTGTCCTTAAGATCGGACCAAACACATTCCTTTTCTTTAATGAATTTAACTCCACGTCGATGGCTTCTTTCCATTTTAATCATTCTGGTCTTTGAGTGCACTCTAATATGGACGTGGGTTCATGATCCTCATTTATTTCAATTGCTACCTTGTATGCAAATATTTCATCGATGTCGACATCTTTTCGATTCCATTGAATTCCAGACATGATATAATTGATTGAGATCTCATTATTATCAATAACTTCAGGACCTTGAGGTTCAGCGTCCCAAACCTCATTCGGTACCTTAGGATTTGCCGCGGCCATGTCTGTAATTTCCTTAATCTCGGTTTGATTTGCACCTTTCTTAGATTTCCAAGAGTTCCTATCTTTGGAACCAATTGGTCTACCACGTTTCAAACGGACCTTAGACTCTGTAGCAACTTGATTATTGTGTTCCTTTTGAACATCAATACGTACTGGTGCATTACAAGCTGGTATGTACGATTTTCTTACTCTCTTAGGGTCAGCAAAGGAATCTGGCAATTGATTAGCTAGCTTTAGAAAATGTATAATCTTTAGGACCTCTGCCTCACATGCTAGAGTCCGAGGATCTTGCCAATTTAAGGATGTTTGATTCCATGAAATTTCTTTAACCAGCTTGTTTGTCTCTCCACCCAATTTAGGAAAGTCGGTTTCATCAAACTGACAATCCGCGTATCTGGCCTTAAATAAATCACCCGTAGTTCGCTCTAGATACTTAATAATGGTGGGAGAATCATATACAACATATATTCCTATCCTCCTTTGAGGTCCCATCTTAGTTCTCTGTGGTGGAGCAATTGGTACATAAACGGCACACCCGAATGTTTTTAAATGGGATATGTCTGGCTCATTACCCGTTAATAATTGGGATGGTGAATATTTATGCTCACTAGATGGCCTGATGCGTATAAGCTCTGCTGCATGTAATACTGGCGTGTCCCCAAGCCGACACAGGAAGCTGCGACCTCATGAGTAATGGTCGAGAAAATAATTGGATCCGTTTAATGAAGGATTCAGCTAATCCATTTTGTGTATGGACATGTGCCACAAGATGTTCCACACTCACCCCCATGGACATACAATATTCATTAAACGCTTGGGATGTAAATTCACCATCATTGTCTAGACGTATAGTCTTAAGTGGAAAATCTGGAAAGTGGGCTCGCAGACGTATAATCTGTGCCAGCAATCTAGCAAACGCAAGGTTTCTAGTTGACAATAGACAAACATGCGACCATCTAGTCGATGCGTCGATAAGGACCATAAAATATCTAAACGTCCTACAAGGTGGGTGTATTGGTCCACATATATCTCGTTGTATCCTTTCCAGAAAATTTAAAGTCTCTTTAGTGACTTTTACTGGTGATGGCTTAATAATGAGTTTTCCTTGTGCACATGCTACACACGTGAGAATTTTAGGAATAACTCTTCTCTCTTTTAGAGTGTGCCCTTTAGAGTTTATTATCAGCTTACGCATCATTTTAGAACCCGGATGGCCAAGCCGCTCATGCCATAAAGTGAATTGTTCATTGAACATTTTATTCATTGCCAAATTAGCCTCTATCATATTAATCTTAGCATGGTATAAACCAGTGGCTAGTGCGGGTATAGACTCTAGGATTTTCTTAGATCCTTGGGTGATTTCAGTAATATGTAGGAACTCTTGGTTTCCTTCACCCTTAGTTTCAACATGTAGACCATTCGTTTGAATGTCTTTAAAACTTAATAAGCTTCTCTTTGAGCTGGGTGAATATAAGACATCACTTATTTCAAGATGTGTGCCATTAGGTAATAAAATATGAGCCTGGTTGTAGCCTTCAATTAGGCTTGCTATACCCGCTATTGTGCTAATATTGACATTTTTTATAATGAAATTAACAAAGTATCTCTTATCCTTCAAAATTGTGTGGTTGGATCCATTATCCACCACAAGTATGTTCTTGTCCTCAGCCATTTATAAAATAGATAAGAATTTTTGTTTTTTAAAATAAAACAAACAACTACATATTGAAGAAAAATAAAATAATTGAATTTAAACCATAATTATAATCCAAAGTCATAATTTAATAAAATTCAAAGCATAAAACATAGAAATTAAATCAAGACAATTTTAATTATCCTTTCCTAGATAATCTGAAGTTTCATAATCCAATTGGTC
Source organism: Camelina sativa (assembly GCF_030686135.1). NCBI lineage: Eukaryota > Viridiplantae > Streptophyta > Magnoliopsida > Brassicales > Brassicaceae > Camelina > Camelina sativa. The sequence continues at coordinate 21,505,668 of NC_141889.1, read as the reverse complement.
ATCATTCTCATGGTCGAAATCACCTTCACCATCGAGATGAACCAAGTTGGCTTCTGGATTCTTTTTCAATAAGATGCTTAGGTGACCTGCATGTCTTAGCCCAATGATTGCCCATACCACATTGGTGGCAAACCGATTTAAGCGTGTGTTGCGGTTTGAAAATTCCACGGCCTCTACCACGGCCACGACCGAAGTCAGACCGGTTCCCAAGGCCGTACCTATCATAGTGGTTCCCTTGGTAATTGCCACGACCACCACGTCCTCTACCACCACGGCCACGACCATGGTACTTGCTTTTATGGATGTAGTTAGACTCTTTAGTCTCTTTGAGCTCTTTAGGCTCTTTCTTGGTCAAATCAACTTTGTGGGCTTTCGGTAATGGGGCAGAACCAGGAGGTCTCATTGCACTGTTCATTAGCAACAACTCATTGTTTTGCTCAGCAAGCAGAAAACAAGAGATGAGACTTTCATAAGTTTTGAAACCCTTTTCACGATACTGTTGCTGAAGCAGTATGTTATTGGTGTGAAAGGTTGAGAATATTTTCTCTAGCAAGTCTTCCTCAGTAACCTCCTTACCACATAAATTCAAGATTGAAACTATGTTAAATAGCTCAGAATTTTACTCATCCACGGATTTAGAATCCTGGATCCTTAGGTTTTTCCAATCAAATTGAGCCTTTGGTAGGAGCACCGTCTTTTGGTGTTCATATCTGTTTTTCAACTCTGTCCAAAGCTCAAGAGGATTCTCTATGGCAAGGTACTGGTTCTTGAGACTCTCAGCAAGGTGGTGGCATATTAGTAAAATCGCCTTATACCTACTCTTTTCAGTGCAATCGTTATCATCCTCAATGCATTCACATAGGTCCTTTGATTTCAAATTGATCTTAGTGTCTAATGCCCATTGGAGATAGTTGTCTCCAGAAACGTTAAGTGCAGCATATTAGAGATTGTTGATCTTTGTCATCTATAAAATAGAAAAACAAGCACCCAACCATTATCATGCGGTATTTGAGACCGAAACATGCAATTGTTTTATCTTTAGACTATGCGGTATTTGAGACCGAACCATGCCGATTGTTTTATAGTCTTGTGTCATGCGGTATTTAAGACCGAACCATGCCGTTTGTTATAGTCTAGGCCATGCAGTATTTAAGACCGAACCATGGATTTATTTTCGTTTGGGACATGCGGTATTTAAGATCAAAACATGCCGATTATTTTAGTAAACATGCCGATTATTTTAGTAAACATAAGATCTATCATGCAAGAATTTCTATTTATTAAGTTTTTCCTTTTATCTAGTTTAGGATTCAGACAAGGGTTTTTAGGAAATAGTTTTATAGTCTTTTAGGATAATGTCTAATATATTTAAATTTCTTAAATATACTAGATAAAGCCAAAGAAATAATTTGTGAATTATCCTAATATTTGTGTTTTCGATTTTAGGCATTGTTTTTAGGGTTATATGTAAATCATAGAACTAATCCGATTTCAAGTTTTAATTTTAATGTTTTGATTTTGGCAAACAATTAGTAATAAGCGGATTTAAACCTAGAACAATAAGTTTAATATTTTCTATTTTTGTTTTCATGCAATCAATTTAATCAAGCAAACAATAACAATCAATCAATTTATCCTAAATAATTCTAAACCTCGTACAATCCGATTTTAAGTTTTAGAATTTAGAGATTTAATCTGATCGGATTTAGGTTTTAATATGCTTAGGGTTTATAGTTTTAGGAATCAGATTTGTTGATTTTGTAATTGTATCTTTTAGGTTCCATTAGATTTAAGAGATCAGGTTCGATTCATAGGTTCTAAGGGGGTTTGATTTATTTACCTTCCACCGTTTGGAGATTGACAAGAATTGATCTGGGAGCTAAAGACCTCAGATATACAAACTTGATCACGAACGGGCCACAAACCTCGGACTAGTCACGAACAAGAACCGATCAGAAACAGTTGCCGACCACGAACACGAACGGAAGCTAATCGCCGAGCTTGAACGAACAGGGACTTTGTGTGCGGCAGCGGTTTAGAGTTTTAGGGTTTTTCTCAGTTGGAGTTTAGGGCAAACTCGTGCTGATAACGTGTTGTAAACTAGAGAAACTCGAAGGAGGTTTTCTCTTCTTATTATTATTAATCCAATCGAATGTTACATATATATATAGTAAAGGACAAAGCCCAAATACATTAGGACTAATAAACCAACTTAGACTAAAAGGAGATGGCCGATGGGCTTTATGTGCTTGGACGTGTATGGGCCGTGTATGTGCCGGTTATGGAAATCCATCATCCGTGTTTTACAACATAATTAACATCTATTTCTTATTTCCATAGTTTCTAAACGAATCGATTATTTTTGTCCAAACATAATTAAGAGAAAATCACATTTTTTAAATTTTCAAAATATCATGAAGTAACACTTTAAACTTGGAAAGATTTTCTAACATTATATAGAAGCAAAATGATTTTACTAATAATTTAAACCTAGAACTAGTTTTGTTGTCTGCAATGACGAAATTGGAACATTCAACATGAAATAGTTAACTTATGTAAGTTTTAAACTTTAATTTAATAATTATTTAATTAAATATTTATTATGATAAATATAAAAAAACAAAAAAACAAAAAAAACTTCATATTTTTCTTATATTAAGCTTTCGATCTACTTATTCCCCCCCCCCCAGTTAACTTATGTAAGTTTTAAACTTTAATTTAATAATTATTTAATTAAATATTTATTATGATAAATATAAAAAAACAAAAAAACAAAAAAAACTTCATATTTTTCTTATATTAAGCTTTCGATCTACTTATTCCCCCCCCCCCCCCCTTAAATGATGAAGAACAATCCTAGCTAGCTCGACCTAACACTTTCCCCCCTTTATATCTACCTCTTGCTTGTTTTTCTCTTCTTTTGATTGGTTTATGAAGGGGGGAAAGTATTTGTACATACCTTGAATTGAAACTAAAATCAGCCAAAAATCCAAAGTTGAAACTAAAACCCTAAAAACTCACATACCTTGAATTGTAGGTTTATCCAAATCTTACTAAAATTAATCAAGACGGATCAGTTGACATTTCAAATGAGAACTGTTTAGAATCAATGCAAACGAGGTTGAAAGATGTAGCTAAAGAAATGGTATAATAGATGTAGTCATCGAGATTTTGAGATTAAGATGAGGTTTTTTTTTGTTTTTGGGACAAAACAAACTTTTCATTAAAAACACGATTAGGGTTCAATATAAAGGGACCTTACAACTTCCTTTTCCAAAGCACCCGCTTTGCAATTTCGGTCTCTAGGAGTGTAAATGAAAAAGCAAATACTGAACGTAGAAGATAGGGTAAGGATGTCGTATAGAATCCAATGAAGTTCCTTCAATTGGAGCTTTGACCAGCTATTGCGAGTCTAAAGCGAATTGTAGGTGGGTGAAACCCGATTCAATGGCAACTCCTACTGTCGCGCAAGTTGCTATTGCTTCGACTATCAACGGAGACCAAACGTGGTTTGTGGTTCAGGATCCCTGGAGAAGAGATAAGTCAGCCTTTTCTTTGAAAGATCCAGCTGCATCATGCCTTCTTATTCTCTGTCCAAGCCGCATCAGTGAAACAAGTCACTCGATTTGGTGAGTTGGGTGAAGGTATCGGTGGTAGTGGAGTAGATCTGGTATGGGGTTGTGTCGATTTGGCTGTCTGGCATTCCTTTCCACAAATAATGGCTAGATTCAAAGCCTTTTATGGTTGGTTATGTTCGTTGTTGAAAATCAATCGGTTGCGTGATGTCCAAATTGTCTAGATGATCCAAAGGGATAGAAGACCTTCTCCAAGCCATGTTAGTTTGGGAACCAAAGCGATGTATGTTCTGGATCATCTATGGGTTCACGAGTTCTTTAAACGGTGCAAGCTTCCATAAAAGCGCAACAAAGGAACAATGAAAAAACAGATGTAGTTTTTTCTCGCATTCTCCCCAATGTGGGCACTTTAAATCACCATTGATATGTCTATTTCTCAGATATTCACCTATAGGGACTGCGTTTTGAGCTGCCTTCCAGAGGAGAAGTTAAGTTTTTGGTGAAGTCTTGAGATTTCAGATACTGGATTTCTAGCTGAAGGGAGTAGCAGGGTTGCCTGGAAGTACCAATTCAGGATGTTCTGAGGTTTAATCCTCTAAAGCTAAAGCTTCATAGTAACGAGACTTTGTAGCATATATACCGTCAGCTGTTGGGAGCCAAGAATGGTCTAAGGTTTTTCGTCGTTATAAATCGAGAGATGTGCTCGTGTATGAACTTGTTTGGCCAGGTGTTGTGGGTTTTGTTTACAACAAGGGGCATTTTTTAAAAAGTAGTATGGGAGAAGGCGCATTTTTAATGAAATTATAAGATTTTTACAACAAGGGGCATTTTTAAAAAAGTAGTATGGGAGAAGGCGCATTTTTTTTTTTTTAATATTAACTATGAGAAAATCAATATCGATAAAAAAAATTAATAAACCATAATAGCCAAGAAATGAATATAAACTGAGTTTAGACCACGCCATCATCATCTATGAGATCATCCTAAAATTGCATTGTGGTTATGTAACGCCCGCAAACCAAAGTATTGGTTTAGGTGTCGATCGACACCAAGGAAGGGTATCGCTCGACACCACTGCTCGGTTAGCATTCAAATTATTTCTATTTTCTCTGGTTTGGCTTGATTTAGTGGGAAACCCTATGGTTAGAGTATTTAAGGAGGAAACTCGACGTCCTTGTTTGTTTTACTCACTTCTCGTCCTTCAGAGAGTTTAAGAAGAGAGAAAGAGTTTCATGTGAGTTCCTGAAAGTTCTAAACTGTTTTTGGAGAGATTTGTCTTCGTGAGTGGATACCTAAGGCTAAGGACGTGTTGGGAGGCTTGTTGTGGCATTTGATTTGTCATTTTGGTCAGAAAATTCTTGTTAGAAAGGTGAATGCATGACTATGGCTTATCTAAGCTAAGATATTTGATTTCTTTGTTGTTGTGAGTTGTTTGATTGTGTTTTCTTATTTTGTTGATTGGCATCGTGGTTTCTATGAATTGAAATGACCTCTGGGAGACAGCCTTGGACGTATTGGAGGCGTTGGATGGTAGAGATCAAACCATCAGATTTGAAGAGAATGTGGCTGTGGGGTTCAAGGCATGACGGTGCAAGGGCTTTGATGAGTGTCAGTCGACACCAATTAGGGTTTTTGGTCGTTGAGATGCGTGTCGGTCGACATCAGGAGGGTGTCGGTTGACACCAATACTCAGTAGGCGCTAAATGTTTGGTCTTTTCCTGGTTTGATTTATGTTGTTTGATGCATGTGGAAATCTTATTGCTTGTGTGTATAGCCCAGTAGATGGAAAGATTGTCTCACTGAGTATTTGTGATAATACTCATGCATCTCAATTTTTGTTTGTGGTGCAAGTAAAGGCAAAGTGTGATCGTGGAATCAAAGCGATGAAGAAGAGGATATTCTATTGGCTCGTTGATGTGTTGTCTGGCTTCTATTATGTTGCTAGAGTGGGTCATTAGAATGATGTTAGGTTGCTGGTTTATTGCTTCTTGATATTATTGGATTGATGGTTAATGGTATTGGTTTATTGATTTATTCATTTATTGGTTGTTGGATAATTGCTGGTTTAGTATTGGTTATTTCCACTGTTTGAATTGAATGTTGTTAGGTTGTTAGTGAGTATGGGATCACTAGCTAATTATTATATTCAAAACAAAAAAATGGATTGAGTCGTTTTGGTTTGGTATCAGAAACCTTATGATTCTAGGTACGGGTTCGCTGTGTGCCTTGTGCGTTGATGTTTTGTTTTTGCATGCTTTGATTGATTATATGAGTTAGTCAATTGTGTGTGGCATTAGATCCTAGAACATTGTCTTCGAGACTTAAATTTGACTAAACGGTATGTTTTGTTCCTTGAGTGGTTTGGCTTATTTTTTTTTACTTAGCCTTCTTTTCATGGTAGTGCAGAGGGTTAGAGGTGGTGCTGTTGATGGTTGTGGACGTGGATGTAGATGTGATCGTGTTCAACGTCAAGGCCCAGTTGATAGTGAGACCATGGATGAGAGTGTGACGGCTGAGGATGTCGGTGAGTCGCTGGCATTTTAGGCGGGGTCAGTGGGTTTTGCCGGTAGTGGTACCGATGGGGCCGTTGGATTTGGTGGCGCCGGTGTGGGAAGTGTCAGTGCCAGGTTGGCTGATGGTGGTGGGCTTCCGGGTGTATGGGGTCGAAGCAAGTGGAGCCCCTAGTCGAGATGATCACATTGCGGACTTGTTAGCACAGGGGTTGGAGCGGTTGTTGGGAGCTGTACCACCGCAGGCTCTGGTTATGTTGCTTGTGGTAGTGGAGGTGCAACAGCCAGTGGCTGCAGATTCATGAGGTCATTCTCAGTACATATGTATGCTGCTAGAAGAGATGTGTGGGATTGGTACGGTCTCATTCTCTGGTTGTGCTGAGCTCGCTAAGGCAGATGCATGGAGGGCGAGGCCGGAACAAAACTTCTAGTCTCTTAGGCTTCCTGAGGAGTATCGAGTGGACATAGGGGTCCATTACCTGGCGGATAATGCCCACTTGTGGTGGAAGTCAGTGGTTGCCAAGAGGGTGTAAAGTGAGATGACATGGGGTGACGTCGTGGAGGAGTTCAACCGCAAGTATTTTTCCATGAGAGGCTCTAGACCATATGGAGGAGCAATTCTTGCAGCTGACGCAGGGAGCGCGGTTAGTACGTGAGTTGGAAGTGGATTTCAGCCGACTTTTGGTGTATTGGGGTCGAGCGATGGAGTCTAAGGAGTCTCAGGTTAGGAGGTTCATGATGGCGCTTCGAGATGACTTAAGGGTCCATTGCAGCGTGTGCAGCGTTACACCACGAGAGCAGATTTGGTTAAGACCGCAGCTGAGATTGAGGTGGAAATGAGGGTACATGTGATGTTAATCAATCCAATGGTTCAGCTGAAGAACGCTCGACATCATGGTGATTTTGGCAAGGGCGGGAAGTGTGCGTAATGAACCAAGAGGAAGTGGGAAGAGACATATAGATCAAGTGGTGTGGGATGCTACATGTGCAATAACATGGATCACACGGTTGCAAACTGTCCTCAGAGGAGTGCTGTGACGGCAAATCATTGCTTCATTATCCCGGAGTGCACTGAGAGCACCAATATCAGAGGATATTATAAAGAGCGTTCGGGAGTTGTTAGAGTCATGGGAGGCGAGTTTCTGAGGGTTATTGGTCAGGTGAGAGGGGTTGATATTCATATTGTAGGAGAGTGAATGCAAGTAGATTTGATTATTAGTCTCGTGGAGTTGTATGATGTTATTCTGGGTATGGATTGGTTAAATCGGCATATAGTACATCTGGATTGTTGTTGGGGTAGAGTGGCATTTGAGCGTCCAGGAGAGAAATTGGTCTATCAGGGAGTAAGACCGACTTTAGGGAGTCTGGTTATCTCGGCTGTACAGGCAGAGCAGATGATCAGGAAGAGTCAGGAAGAGTTGGGAGGCGTACCTAGCTACGATTATGACGTTGGAGTTAGTAGGGCAGTCTACGGTTGGAGGTATTATTTGGATGTGTTCTAGTCGTTGCAAGGGTAACCGCCATCTCGGTATGATCCCTTCACGATTGAGCTAGAACCAAGGACAATGTTGTTATCCAAAGCACCTTATAGGATGACTCCAGCATTGATGGAATAGCTCAGGAAGCAGATGGCAGAGCTGCAGAAACAAAGACTTGGTTTTGGTGTCGATCGATACCAACAAAGGGTGTCGGTCAACACCACTACTCGATTAGCGCTCGGGTTATTTCTAATTTTTCTGGTTTGGCTAAGTTTAGTGGGAAACCCTATGGCTCTGATATTTAAGGAGGAAACCCAACTCCCTTGTTCCTTTTAGCCACTCTTTGTCCTCTAGAGAGTTTGAGAAGAGAGAAAGAGTATCATGTGAGTTCCTGAGAGTTCTAAGCCATTTCTGGAGAGATTTGTCTCTTTGAGTAGAGATCTAAGGCTAAGAATGTGTTTGGAGGCTTGTTGTGGTGTTGGATTTGTCGTTGTTGGTCAGAATCTTCTTGTTGGAAATGGGAGTGCATGACCATGGCTTATCTAAGCCAAGATCTCTGATTTCTTTGTTATTGTAAGTTCTTTGATTTTGTTTTCTTTATTGGTTGATTGGTTTCATGGTTTCTATGAGATTAAATTGCCTATGGGAGAGCATTGGACGCGTTGGAGGCATTGGAAGGCAGAGATTAGACCTTCAGTTTCGAGAAGAACGTGGTTGCGGGTGGGTGTTGTTCGACACCAAGGCGTGATTGATGAGTGTCAGTCGACAATATGTGGAGGTTTCTGTCGACAAAAAATAGAGTTTTTTGGTCGCCGAGGTGGGTGTCGGTCGAGACCAGGTGTCTAGTGTCGGTCAACACCCCTTGGTGTCGATCAACTGCATTACTTAGTAGGCGGCTGAATGCTTGTTCTTTTCTTGGTATGACTTATGATTGTTGTTTGATCCATGTGGAGATCTTATTGCTTGTGTATATAGTCCAGTAGATGGAAGATTCCTTTATTGAGTATTTCTAATAACAGCCATGCATCTTAATTGTTGTTTGTGGTGCAGATAAAGGCAGAGTGTGATCTTGGAATCAAAGCGATGAAAAAGAGGAAGTTCTAGTGACTCGTTAATGTGTTATTTGGCTTCTATTATGTTAATGTAACATCCGCAAACTAGTTTTTTGATTTATAGAGTGAGTGTCGACCGACACCAGGTGTGTGTCGATCGACACCACTATTTCTGGGTTCGTCAGGTTTGGTTTTAATTCGCAATTTTTTGTTTGGTTGGTTTGGTTTAGTTACCTAAACCGAGTATATAAGAGGGGAAGCGACAAGTTAAGGGTTTTAGAAGGTGTTGTCTTCGCCGTTTGCAGAGGAAAAAGAGAGAAAAGAGAGAACTTGTGGTTTCTGAGATTTTGGCTTGTTTTTGGTGGTTTTTGGCGAGATCTGTAGCTGTAGAAGGGAGAGCTGTTTTTGGGAACGAAGGAGAAGCTTCCTAAGGTATTGTTTCAACCGTTTCTCAATCAAATCTTCCTGCAAAAGAGTTGGGTGCTTGACCATGGGTGATTTAAGCCTCAGATCTCTTTTGTTTGGTTGTTCCTTGTCTATTTGTGGTGTTCGCTTGCTTGGGTTGTTGTTTTCGTGTTTTCCATAGGTTCCTGAGGCGATTGGGAGAGTTTGGGATGGTTTCGTGGTGATTTGAAACGGAAGATCGACGTTCGGATTCGTGCAGCTCGCGTCTGCGGAGGCAGTGTTGATCAACACCAGTGTGGTGTCGGTCGACACCACGTTGTGCCAGCGTCGATCGACACCAACCTGGTGTCGGTCGACACCACTCTTAACCGAATATGAGTTTTGCTTTGTTTGATGTGTTGATTGTGTTTCTTGGCTCAACTTAACAATAAAATCTCAGTTGCTTGTGTGTATAGCCCAGTAGATGGGAGAATGGCCTCACTGAGTGTTTTTAATAATACTCATGCATCTCAATATGTGTTTGTGGTGCAGGTACAAGCAAAGTGTGATCGTGGAATCAAGGCGATGAGGAGGAGGATGTTCTAGAGGCTTAATTGATTGTGGTCTAGCTATAGTTAGGTTGCTAGTGTTGAGTTGATAGAACATTGTAGGATGTTGGAACTTTGTTATTCCCTTGTTGGTTCTGGATTATTGCATTGTTGGTTATTTGATTGTTATTGTTGGAATTCTTATTGGTTTAATGGAATTGTTTTGTTATCCACTGTGGTTGATTGTTGCTAGGTTGTTAGTAGGTATGAGACCACTAGTAAATTATCATTATTAAAAAAAAAAACGGGAAATGTTGTTTCACCATTATGTTGATAGGGTGGGTCTTTAGAAAGATATTAGGTTTCTGGTTTACTGCTTTTTGATATTAATGGATTCATGGTTTTTTGTATTGGTTTATTCGTTTATTTGTTGTTGGATAATTGTTGATTTAGTATTGGTTATTTCCGCTGTTTGAATTAAATGTTGCTCGGTTATTAGTGAGTATGATATCACTAGCTAATTATTATATTAAATACAAAAAAAATGGGTCGCAATTCAAGTTAAGTAAGCGGATTGTTAATTGTTGATTTTAGCTATCGGTTAGTAATTCATGTAATTTTTATTTATTTATCTAAACATTGTGATTGTGTTGAATTTTCATAATTGATGTCAAGAAGTCAACGTCGAAAGCAATATTAACCATAATAAATCATAGATAAAACACCATCGGGGGCGGCGAAGGAAGATGGGGATGTCGACAAAGTGAGCGTGAGTATGATACATGTTTGTGTGATTGGATTCGTTGGATTGTCAACAAGAATGAAGAAACAATGATTCAGAAGAAAAAAAAAACGGCGATATGAGAGTGTGAGTATTCATTCCCGAATGACCAAAACCCTATTTTCTTAACCATCTAATCGGATAAGGCTTTTTAGTCATAGGCCTATTAATAAAATTAAAACTTAAAATCAGGATTTATAAATAAATTAAGTTAGGCTCAATAACAAATAACGGATATTGGATATCCGATTGGAAAATCATTCATTATCCGGATCCGTATCCGAATCTGACAGATCCAAAAAATCAATATCTGAATCCACTTCGTTTCAGCTGGATATCCGGTTTTTTGGATCGAATACCAGATTGGATATCGGATATCCGCGGAACCCGGATAATATTCCTAGGACTAATTTTACTCATAGATAGATTATACTATTTAGTGGTTTTTTACTTTTTAGTCAACGGTCAATATTTTACTTATTTCTTTTTAGAAATTTTTTATTATGATTTTTTCATAAATGGCATGCACCCAAAAAGAGAAAAACTTTTAAAATTTGTAATTATTTTCATTTTAGTCAATGGTCAATATTATATTTGTCCTATTTTAGTAATTTTTTTATTATGAGTGCACACAAAAAGAAAAAGGCTTTTAAAAATTGTAATTAGTTGTATATGACTTTTAAAAGATATTTTCTATTAGTTTTTCTACAATCTGAAATGGTAAGTCTACATATTTCAAGAAAGTTTGAATAGAAAAAATATATATAAGAGGATCACCATTTGCTCGAAAACCAAAAAAAAAACTAAACCCTTCAGAAGAGAAAAACTACAAAAACAATAATGTCAGCACAAAGAATAATTATCGTTGTAGCTAGTGTAAGATTCTATTAAAAAGTCGTTAATCGATTAACAATGTGGTATATAACATTAGAGTATGAAACTAAAATTGGAGTTTTAAAACAACAAAATTATGAAGAGATTAATTTTGTATTAAAGAAAAAAAAACAAATATAAGAGGAGTCCAACCTTTGCACTAAAAAAAGCTCTTAAAACACTTCACTTAATTAAATAACATAATGAGATGTGTTCATGTATATAACAAGTAAAATTCACAATTGTTTTTTACATGATATCGGTAGGGGCGTGATCGTAAAAATGATATTTTTTAGTATTAAATATAATATATAATATTATGAATCATACATTAATTAAGACTCTTAAATTTGATGAAATATTATTGAAATTTCTAAGATATATACTAATGGTAAATGAAGTTTTATTCATAATTAATTGATAATAAATATAAATTTGACTAATTCATTTTTACATATGCATTGTGTCGTTAAAAAAATTATTTCGGTATAGAATGGTCAATGGTTAGAAGATAAGGATGTGTTTCTAAATATTCTATGATACTCAAAAAAAAAAAAAGAATTAATGGAAATATCACAATGCCGAAATGGAATTGGAAACGAAAAACAAGAAAAAAGATGATAATGTTATATGAGCTCGATCGAGGTCAAATGAAAAAAAAAAAGATTAAATATAGAAAATCAGCATTATTTTTCAGAATTTATTAATAGGCCTATGACTAAAATGATGACATTTATTGTCGAGACTTACAAATATATACATTTTAATTCGATTCAAATGATGACATTTTCCTTATTTCTCACACGTTCAACTCTCATCGTCTTTTACTCTCCTTCTCTCCGCCGTGAGCCCAGTTTTTTTTTTTTTTTTCAGACTTTCAAATCTTCCCACCATGATTTAAAGAGAGACTTGCCATCATTATTCCTATCACAGGCCATTCTAATGTCTAAAAAGAAAAACCCTTATTCATCTTCCGAAGCTTTGCCCGCCATATAGACATTACGATCTCAAGCGGTTGGATCATGTCGCAAACACTTATTCACATGGTGTCGATCGACACTCTCCTAGTGTCGGTCGACATCGACGCCCACAACATCACTTCCATCGATCTCTCCTTATCCAAACCTAACTCCAGCCGTTCTACAATGATCCAAACACACAACAACAAGCTGGTGTTGACCAACACCACCTTGATGTCGCTCGACACCCCAATCTTACCATAAAACGTCTATGCCCAACCGCAATACAAGCACTTGATTAAAACACAAACCAACAATTCATTTCACAAACCCACTGTTGGATATGAAGCTTGTAGCACCACAAAGCTACCCACCAAATTTCAGCCGAATTGTACTCCGTTTCATCCTCCAAATGTTGCCCCAAAGTAGCCATCTCGAGCCAGTCTGCGCTTTCCATACGCGGGTGTTGGTTTCGATCGACACAACACCAGAAACAATACTCAGAGCCTTCCTTCAAGCTCCTTTCAGCCACAAAACCTTAATCCTTCATAACTATTGATTTTCTAATCGATTAAACACCAAACAACACGACTCACCTTGATAATAACCATGAGAGAGTCGTGGATGCTCATGAAGAAGATGAATCTCTCTTCTTCTCCTCTTATGCTCTAAGCACAAGGTGTATCTTCCTCCAGCATCCTTGATGCACGACGAAGAGAAGCTCCCCTCAAGCCCACTGCTCGATCTCCTCTTCTCCCTAACAAAAAGACCTCTTTCCCTTTCCCGTCCATCTCCAAACCGCTATCCTTCTCTCTTTCTCCCAAAGATACCAAAGCACACCTCTCCTCTCTCCTCCCTTCCTTGGAACGACAAAACGGCCAACCCTTAACAAGGACGTCGAGATATCCCTTATGTACTCGGTACCTAGGGTTTCTTCAACCCAAACTAAACCGAACTGTCGATTAAAACAAACCGTATAACCACAATTTTGATGGTGTCGATCAACACTAGTCTTGCATCGATCGATACCCACCCAACATTGGGCTTGAGATGTTACAGAACCAGTTAGCTAATAATTTTATTCATGATTTGTAATCATAAAACTTGTAATTTTTAGATTTGAATTAAAATTTGTAGATGATTTGAAATTTTTAATTTAATTTGTGTTTATGATTGAAGCCCTTGAGTTCCTTAGACATCATCCCCTTAGGGTTTAGTTTCCTTCATACAAAACACAATTTATTAAATTCATTGAATTTGTCAGATTTCTTAGATGATGTTGGTGTGTTTTGTGTTGGTGTTAGTCTAGAGAAGAAGCAAGAAAGAGATAAAGAGGGACAAGGATAAAATTGTAAAAAAATGCATAATTTCATAAGCATGGATAAGTTCCTAATTTGTAATATTTAGCACAAAAAATGCCTATTTCTATAATAATACCATGAAAAAATGGAGCCCTCAAGTGTCTATCTACTTAAATAGTCTGTTGGAGTCTTATTATAGGAGATTGTGACATCGATACAATATAATCTCTTAGATTATGTTTCTTACCAACGCTAGTTGCCTCTATACTGTCAACCCTAAAGTGCAACTTTTTATAATTGATTTTGTAATGCAACTTTTCTTTTTCAAAGGGGATTTCCAAAAAACAAATTTCTCTTCCAAAATATATTAACTAATTTAGAGTTTATTTTAGTGAGTTTTACTTCAGCCATACTTTCTATTCGGAAAAAAAAAATCGATATCTATATTTTTATCTCTCTACTTGGAGATCTTTATTTTCAGTTTAATACCTTCAATACAAAAAAAAAACTGTGTATGTATATCAAAAATACTTAGTGATCATCTCATCTTAGAGCTATACACACAAGCAGTTAATATCATAACAATAAGCATGACAACTAAACCATGATAATTAAAAAACAAAGAACGTTCACAAGCTACCGACACCTACCTTTGGTGTTGTTTGTTACCACTCTACCACCTCCCTCAGTTTTGTGATGGTGTTGACCGATGATATCTTGTGTTTTTGTTGGGTTTTAAGCCTTTTTTTGCATATTTTTGTTGCATAATCTTGTCATTTTAGGTTGTTTTAGGAGCATATGCATCTAGTATCTCATTTCTCAGGTTCTTGGAGTGATCTCACTATATTTGGAGCATTTGGACTTATTTTGGTGCAAAGAAGCAAGAAGATTGGAGTTAGAGAAATGACTTGGACAGGAGCTAGCCGCGGTCAAGACCATCAGCCAAACCATGGCCGTAGGAGACCATCGAGCACCACCATCGGCCAAGAGTAGGCCGATTGAACTCATCTGTACCGCGGACAGGAACCACCAGCGGTCAAGGCCATCGGCCAAGAGTAGGCTGATTGAACTTACTTGGACCACGAACAGGAGACACCAGCGGCCACCACCATCAGCCAAAGTGTGACCGGTTGTCCCAATCGGCCATCTCAATCGGTCCAAGCTTGCCCGGTTCACCTAAGTCCACACTTGTTTTAGTTTTAATCTGGGTTTGACCCATTTTGTTTTGGGTTGACCCGGGTCCTTTTATGTTTTCCTATAAATACTCAATTCTATTAAGGGGAGACTTATCTTTTGTTTATCTCTTGTTTAGCAGCCATTTAAGGTTCTTAAGTCTACATACTCTTGGTTTGTTGAATGATTGAGTACTTCTAAGTTCTTAATAGCAATTTCTCTTTCAAATCTCTTAATCTATAACCTCTTATTATGATTTCACAAAGATCAAACCATTTCCTTTGTGTGATCATGATGATGAGTGAGTAGATCTTTTATAACTTTGGGCTAGGTAGATTAGGGAGATAGATGACTGATCTTTGATGTCTAGGGCTTTATTTATGTATTTCCTATCTTGTTTGGTGATTATAATGCTAGATCAGCCTTGATCATGTTGATTCTAGACTTTAGGAATTTCATGCCCAGAGGGTGTTTGATGAAATTCCTGAACCAAACTATTCAAGAGCTTTGCATTCTTAGACAATGGAAATTGACGATTAGGGTGCTTAGTGGTATTGAGACATGTTCTTAATGCATGTTTGCCTTGTGATTGCCTTTGGAAAAATTTGATTATCACTTGGTTAGCATAGGAATCTCTATCATGGAAATGGATTGATTTGCATTAGTGTTCTTAGCCATAGGATTGTTCTTGATTGTTGCTTAGACATCTAGGATTGGTTAGCTATCATGGAAATGGATTGAGTTTGCATTGTTTAATTTGGCTTGTTTCCTTTCTTTGAATTAGTTAGTTAGTTAAGATTGTTACAAAGAACCAATTCCTGTTCAAGAATAGATTAAGCATCTTTGTGCATTCTTATTATGTTGATTAATGCAGATTGTGGATTGATAATTTAATTGAAGTAAAAGTACTACATCAATTTGGCGTCGTTGCCCATTTGCATTCAATTTGACTATTAGGATTTCAACTTCGCTTGAGCCTATTCATTTTATTTACAATGTTACTTACTTTGTTTGCTTTAGTGGTTTGAATTCTCTTTTGCAAGGTGTATGAACCTGAGAAGTCAAGGCCAAGCAGACTTGATTGAGCGGGTTGACGACATCTACCGTTTAGAGCGAGAGAATCGCCGGTTAGCAAGACACATTATGGACAACAATCCACCTCCTCCTGCTGTTCATAATGGAAATGACCAGCCCAATGATGATAAGAGTTCCTCACCATGTACCAAGACAAGCTCCTCTCATTGGAGCCTATGATGCATCAAATGTCAATGGACATAGAACTGGTATTAGAGCTCCACCAGTTGAGAAAAATCACTTTGAGATCAAAGCCAGTCTTATCAACATGGTGCAAGGATCAAAATTTCATGGTTTGGCAATGGAAGACCCCCTTGATCACTTAGATCAATTTGATAGGTTTTGTGGGACTGTTAAGATCAATGGTATCTCTGAAGATGCCTTCAAGCTTCGCCTCTTCCCATTCTCTCTTGGTGATAAGGCTCACATTTGGGAGAAGAATTTGCCTTACAACACCATTACCTCTTGGGATCAATGTAAGAAGGCTTTCCTCTCAAAATTCTTCTCTACTACAAGAACAACAAGGTTTAGAAATGAGATATCAAGCTTTTCTCAAAAGGGAAATGAGAGTTTTTGTGAAGCATGGGAAAGATTCAAGGGGTACATCTCTCAATGTCCACATCATGGTTTCTCCAAGGAGTCACAATTGAGTACACTCTATAGAGGAGTTTTTCCTAAGTATAGGATGCTACTTGATACAACAAGCAATGGGAACTTCTTGGGTCAAAATGCTGAACATGGAATGTTGTTGGTTGAAAATCTTGCTCAAAGTGATGGGAACTATGGAGAAGATTATGATAGAACTCCAAGGGACTATATTTATATGAATGAGCAGCACCGCAAGGAGATCAAGGCTTTGAATAACAAGATGGATAAGATGCTTAGTGCCAATCAAAAGCAAGTTCACTTTGTCAATGATTGTGAACTTTATCAAGAGGGCATGGAAGCTTGTGTTGAAGGTCAAGAAGAAGTCAACTATGTAGGTGGCCAAGGCTATAACAAGTTCAATCCTAATTACCGCAACCACCCAAACCTCTCTTACCGCAGCACCAATGTGGAGATCCCACAAGATCAGACTTATCCACCACAAAAGCCTCCTTGTTTTCCTTCACAACCAAACTATCAACCTAAACCTCAAGGGAACTATCATGCTAAGCCTCAAACTTATTCCCAACCTCAGCAACAAATGAATGCACCACACCCTCAAGGTCAAGGAGATGACACAAATGCTCTTCTAAGATAAATTCTAGAAGGCCAAGGGAGAAATGCCATTGAACTTGCCACACAAATGAAGAACATGCACCACAAAGTTGAGAATGTTTATGGTGAGTTAAATTCTAAGATTGAGAGGTTGCAAACACAGGTTCAGAGCCACGCTTCATCATCTTCACCAAGACAAATGGGTTCCTTACCAGGAAAACCAGAACCAAACCCCAAAGAATACATCAATGCCATAATGCTGAGAAGTTGTAAGCAACTACCTACCAATGAGCTCAATAGGGACATTGAGACTAAAGGAGGGGAGGTAATGGTTGAGATTGAAGATGAGGATGAGTTGATAGTGAAAGACTTGGGTAAAGACAAACAAGCTGATGAAGTTGTGGTTGACAAAGGCAAGAGTAAAGTGGTTGAGGAACCAAACCAAGACAACACCATTGATGAAGCTTTCAAGAAGAGTAAGGAGATTTCCAAGGAGACTCTATTTGTGCCTCCACCTTATGAGCCAAGACTATCATTTCCTGGTAGGTTTAAGAAGCAACAAGTAGACAAGTATAAAGCTATGTTTGATGCTCAAATGAAAGATGTTGCCATCACAATGCCAATCATTGATGCATTTTTGCTGAATCCATCATACAACAAGTTCCTCAAAGATGCAGTTATGGAGAAGAAGAAAGCTCTTCAAGGAATGGTATTCTTAACCCATGAGTGTAGTGTTATCATTCAAAACAAGGTAGTAGCAAAGAAGCTTGAAGATCCTGGTAGCTTCACTCTCCTTTGTACACTTGGACCCTTATCTTTTAGTCACTGTTTGTGTGACCTTGGATCTAGTGTGAGCTTGATGCCTCTCTCAGTTGCCAAAAGACTAGGTTTCACTCACTACAAGAAGTGTATGATCACCCTTGTTCTTGCGGATAGGTCAGTTAGAACACTAGTAGGAGTGCTTGAAGACTTACCGGTGATGATTGGTCATTTTGAGATCCCAACAGACTTTGTTGTGCTTGAAATGGATGAAGAACCAAATGATCCACTAATCTTGGGGAGACCATTTTTAAGAACTGCAGGAACAATGATTGATGTGAAGAGTGGGAAGATTCAATTGAATTTGGGAAAGGAAGCCTTGACCTTTGACATTAACAATATGATGAGGAAGCCTACAATTGATGGTCAAGTTTTCTACATTGAGAAGATGGAAGCTTTAGCTGATGAGCTTTTGGAGGAATTTGCCATAGAGGATGAGCTCCAAAGCACTTTGACAGTTAAACAAGGAGAGTTTGGTTTACTAAAGGAAAATAGTGAAGGGTATGAAAAGATTCTTGACTCTCGCAAGCCCTCTAGTAATGATGGAAGCTTCCTTGAGTTGAAAGAGCAAATGGTGTGTTCAGTTGAAGTTCACTCAAATGAAGATTGGAGTGAGCTTAAGGCACCCAAGATTGAACTTAAACCACTCCCTAAGGGGCTAAGGTATGCTTTTCTAGGTAAAAACTCTACTTATCCTGTCATTATCAATGAAGAACTTAGTGACCAAGAAACTATTACTCTTCTAGGTGAATTAAAAAATTATAGAAGAGCTATTGGTTATTCACTTGATGATATCAAAGGAATTTCTGAAACTCTTTGCATCCATAGAATTCATTTAGATGATGAATCAATGACTTCCATTGAACCACAAAGAAGGTTAAACCCTAACTTAAGAGATGTGGTGAGGAAAGAGATTCTTAAGCTCCTTGATGTTGGTATCATATATCCTATATCGGATAGTACATGGGTTTCACCTGTACATGTGGTGCCAAAGAAAGGAGGAGTTACTGTTGTTAAGAATGATAAAGATGAGCTAATTTCTACTAGAACTATAACTGGACATCGCATGTGTATTGATTATAGGAGACTTAATGCTGCATCTAGAAAATATCACTTTCGTTTACTATTTATTGATCAAATGTTAGAGAGGCTTGCTAGTCACACTCATTATTGCTTTCTTGATGGGTATTCTGGTTTCTTTCAAATCCCCATACATCCCAATGATCAAGAAAATACTACTTTCACATGTCCCTATGGTTCTTTTGCTTATAGAAGGATGTCATTTGGATTATGTAATGCTCCAGCTATTTTCCAAAGATGCATGATGTCAATTTTTTCTGACCTAATTGTGGATGTAGTGGAGGTTTTCATGGATGACTTCTCTGTCTATGGAGATTCTTTTTATGGTTGTCTTTCTAATTTGTGCAGGGTCTTAAAGAGATGTGAGGAAACAAATTTGGTTTTAAATTGGGAGAAGTGTCACTTCATGGTGAAAGAAGGAATTGTGTTGGGACATAAGATTTCAGAAAAAGGCATTGAAGTTGATAGAGCTAAGATTGATGTGATGACCAATCTATCACCACCAAATTCAGTCAAGGGGATAAGAAGTTTTTTTGGGCCATGTTGGATTCTATAGAAGGTTCATTAAAGACTTCTCAAAGATAGCTAGACCTCTCACAAGATTGTTGTGTAAAGAAGTTGACTTTGAGTTTGATGAAGAGTGTCTTCAAGCTTTCAAGAAGATAAAGGAAGAATTGGTTAGTGCTCCAATAGTTCAGCCCCAGACTGGAATTTACCATTTGAAATCATGTGTGATGCTAGTGACTATGCAGTTGGAGCAGTACTTGGTCAAAGAAAAAGACAAGAAGCTTCATGTGATATACTATGCAATCAGAACCTTGGATGAAGCTCAAACCAAGTATGCTACAACAGAGAAAGAGCTTCTAGCTATTGTCTTTGCATTTAAAAAGTTCAGGTCATACTGATCATGCAGCATTGAGATATCTTTTAGCAAAGAAGGATGCTAAACCAAGGATTTTGAGATGGATATTGCTACTTCAAGAGTTTGATTTGGAGATTAAAGACAAGAAGGGTATTGAGAATGGAGTAGCTGATCATCTATCAAGGTTAAGGATTGACAATGAAATCTGATAACTCTCTAATTTATATGTTTTTAGCATCCTTTTTGTCCATATTTTGCATTGTTCATACCTCTAACTTAGCATTTTTAGGTCATTAACTGTAGAAATTCACTTTTAGACCATTTAGGGTGTTGCATTTCTGCATTTGCATATTTTGGATGAAAACAGGTGCTAAATGGCCAAAAATGGGGGGAAACAAGGACAATCCGAGTATGTACCCGAAGGAGCCATCGAGCTGCAAGAACAAGTCCGAACCCCAACACGATCGAGGAGGATCCGAGAGCATGAAGAACAACCCGAAGGTCCACCGGAGGAGTAACCCGACTTCACCGTCGTGTACCCCATCGAGTAGACCATCAGGCAGGTATGGGAAGCTAGGTCAAAAGGGTTTCCATATATAAACCTCCTCCTCTCCTAGCTCGCAGGGGAGCACGCCGCAGACCCTCAAACCAGAGAGCGAGAGCTTCTCTGAGAGAACTGGGCGACTCAAACATTTTCCTTTTCGTTTTGCATTTTTATTTTCATAGTTTTTATAGTTTTCTTAGATTTCTATCTTGTACTCTTTCTACTCTACTCTATCTTTTAATACAATGCAATTTTCATTCATTTTCGTTATTTTGTTCATTGTTCTCATGTCCGAGTAGTGTAGTAAAGTTTCTAGGGATGGGATAGATGATTTTGTGTTCTCGATCGGTTAGGATGCCTTAGTTTGATTGTAAATGATTGATAGATTTCCTTCTAGGTTGGTGTTCTTAATGTTGTCAACAGACCGAGAGGTTGAGATTAGATCTAGGGCGTTTCAGCGACCGAGAGGTGTAGATGAGATGCGTGAATTTGCTAGAGGTTTACTTGACTCTGAGTAAGGGATTAGATGAGTTTGAGTTTACTGACAATAATGAATCGTTCTTAATGCCTCCTTGTTCATATTGCTAGTGCGAGAGTGTGGTAAGTGATCAAGGTTGATTGTTGCTAGTGCGAGAGTGTGGTGACAAGGTTTTAGAGATTCATTTTCTAGGAAATAATTGCTTGAGGCATGTAAGGCATCTGTACTGATCTAGAATACTTAGGATTCGATTACCCCATCCTTAGGAGCTTTCGTATTTTATTTGTTTACATTTTCTTTACTTACTCGACCACTTACCCGATCAGGTACACGATAACCTGCATCGAGTAATACCTCGAGCTGTTCATATCTCATTTGCTTACTCGATCACCCCACTCGATCATGTACTCGACTGCTTGCATCGAGTGCTTAGGTCGTGTGGTTTCTTTGTTTATATTCCTTTCTTTTATTTATTTTAGGACTGTTAGAACAAAAACCCTATCTGCTAGGCTTGACTTGTATTGTCCTGATCATATCCTTCCTGCTAGCAATAAACAACCATTTGGATTGATAACCCTTTGTACCACAACTGCATAGGGAATTGATACCCTTGGTGAAAACCCAACTATCAAAATCCCAATCAATGATGCACTTCCTGAAGAGCAGATAATGGCAATCCAACTCCTTGACAAGAGCCATGAGACTTGGAAAAAGCTTGTAGAAGTCATGAGGTTGGAAGAGAATGGCCCTTGGTATGCTGATTTGATGTGATCCTCCCAAGGAATCGACGCTCTAAGGTAGGTAAACTGATATCCTAGAACTCCGATGGCTCGCGAAGCTGGATGATAAGGCGTGAGATAAACTCGAAAATCCTTATGCCCCAAACTCTCTTAAAAAAAACCAAACAAAGCAAGGCGGTGGAACTTTAGATAGAAGCTTTGCGGGGACAGATTACAAGGCGTGAGACGAATCCTGAAAATGCTTGTGCCCTAGACTCTCTTGTAACGACTCTTCAATCTTCAGCTAGTGAATGGCAACGTCAAGTGCTGCGGAATCACTTGATATACCGAAAACTCTTTGATGTAGCCCACCAAGGAGAAAGAACAAGTTCCAAAGGAACAAAGGAGTTTACCACTCTCAAATAAAAGATAAAAGATTTCTTGATTGAATGATTTTCTCAAATGAGATTACATGTGTTTATATAGGGATAGAAAACTTGGTCACAAAGCCAAGTATTGATTATTCTTGAAACTAAAAACATTAAAAATACTAAGTTGAATGAAGACCAAACTCTTGGTGCATGTTTCCTTCCTCTAAAGTGATTTTTGGTGCATGTATCTCTTATTTTCGTCACTCTTCTTAGACCACAAAATAAAGTGATTATTTTGGGCTTTTTTGGGCTTGTATTAGGCTCAAAGTGGACTGGACTTGATAGATATCATCCCTAATACAATTTACCATGTTCTCTTTGCTCCAAATGTCTTCAAATATCAATTGAACAGCTCCAACAAGCTGTTTGGTCTTTGCCCTTGTCATTGGTCCAACAGGTACAAGCATAGCATCCTCAGGAACAAGCTCAGCTTCCACTTGATCATCTTCATTGCTTCCCATTATCATATCATGTTTATGTTAACTATCTTGCTTGTGGTCTTGAGCCACCAAATTTAGTTGGTTATGCAAGGAAAAAGTTCTTCAGGGACATCAACAACTACTATTGGGATGCACCTTACCTCTATACTCTTTGTAAGGACAAGATTTATAGAAGATGTGTCGCCAAAGAAGAGATAGAAGGTTTAGTAGAACTTTGTCATGGAGCAGCCTATGGAGGTCATTTTGCTACATTCAAGACAGTCACAAAGATTCTTCAAGCTGGTTTGTGGTGGCCAACTATGTTCAAGGACACTCAAGAGATCATCTCCAAGTGTGAATCATGTCAAAGAAAAGGCAACATTAGCAGGAGGAATGAAATGCCACAAACTCCTATCTTAGAGGTTGAAGTGTTTGATGTATGGGGTATTGACTTCATGGGACCATTTCCTTCTTCATATGGTAACAATTACATACTTGTGGCTGTTGATTATGTCTCTAAATGGGTGGAAGTCATAGCTAGTCCTACCAATGATGCAAAGGTAGTGTTGAAGTTGTCCAAGACAATCATTTTTCCAAGGTTTGGTATTCCAAGAGTGGTCATTAGTGATGGAGGAAAACACTTTGTAAACAAGGTCTTTGAGAGTCTTCTTAAGAAGCATGGAGTGAAGCATAAGGTTGCTACACCTTACCATCCCTTAACTAGTGGTTAGGTTGAGATTTCAAACAGGGAAATCAAATCAATTCTTGAGAAAACAGTTGGTATCACAAGGAAGGATTGGGAAAAGAAGTTGGATGATGCTCTATGGGCATATAGAACTGCCTACAAGACACCAATTGGAACCACTCCATTCAACCTTCTCTATGGAATGTCTTGTCATTTGCCAGTTGAGTTAGAGTATAAGGCAATGTGGGCAGTCAAGCTTCTTAACTTTGATAACAAGAATGCTCATGAGAAACGTTTGGTACAATTGAATGAGTTAGAGGAAATCTGCCTTGAAGCTTATGAGAGTTCAAAGATCTACAAGGAGAAGACAAAAGCATTCCATGACAAGAGAATTCTTCCAAGGGTTTTCAAGGAAGGAAATTTGGTGTTGTTGTTCAATTCCCGCTTGAAGCTATTCTCGGGAAAGCTCAAGTCCCGCTGGTCAGGACCATTCAAGATCAAGGAGGTTAGACCTTATGGAGCCTTGGTGTTGCTGAACAAGGCTGGAAAAGAGTTTGTGGTTAATGGTCTGAGGTTGAAGCACTACTTGGCTAATGATTTCATTGAGAAGGGAACAACAATTTCCCTCTCAGAACCTCAAGGCGCCTAAGCGGTGCAGAGACGTCAAGCTTAGAGACATAAAAAAAGCGCACTTGGGAGGCATTCCCATGGTATCCTTATGTATATATCTTCTTAATTTCTTTTAGTTAGTGTGTTTTTGTGTTTGGAAAATTATAGGAGACGTGTGTGGATTCAGTTCTTAAACAGATGGAGTTAGCGGCCAAGTGAATCGGTTAAGTGGAAATGTCATCGGTTCAAGCTTTCGGCCAAACCTAGGCCGTGTCAAGCGGAGCGTTTTTGATCAGGAACCATTAGCAGCCAGGGCACGCGGTCAAGCCATGGCTGTGTGAGAAAATCGGTCTAGACCATCGGCCAGGTCGTGGCCGAGTGGAGAGTTGAAGATTTTGGTCAGGAGCTACCCGCGGTCTAGACAATCGGCCAGGTGAAGGCCGAGTGAAACATTGGGGACTTTGATCAGGAACCATTAGCGGCCAGGGCACGCGGTCAAGCCACCGTTGTAACGCCCCCGAACCGTTCTATAACCACGCAGGTCATTGGACAGCCACGGGACGCTACGATGGGAACTGTACCGAGGTGATCCAGTCGAGGGACGGAAGCTGCAGACTTCCCGACCGGTCCTCCCTGGCACAATTCCACCCGCAACCGAGACTGCTTAGGCTTTGCAACCCTTGTGGCCTGGTGCGTTGTGTTGACCCGAACAAGGCCGAGTACCATTTGCAAACTTGCCATGCTTTTCCCGAAAACCGAATATATTACTTCAATAGTTTATTACATTTAAAATAAATCATTAAAGCAATACATAGAGATAGTCGGAAAATTTATCATAAATTACTTATGAAAATATAGGGTTTTTACAAAGAACACAAGAAAATCCCTATCCGGTACCCTAACGTTTGCTCCAGCTCTAGACTTACTTAGGCTTCCTGCAAAACAACAATATTATCATGAGTAATCTAAAATTACTCAGTGAGCCTGGGTACCCCTTTATCCTAAACAGGATTCTACTTCCCAACCCGACTACCCCAGCAAGGTAATAAACAAGCAAGCGAGCTATCACAGCAGCTAAACCAACTAGCAAATAAACACAGCCAAAAATCAAAGCAACGCAACAGAAACAATAGCGGAAGCAAAAATAAACCGTACACAAGTGAGAGAGATTAGATCACTACGACTCGACTCGAACGATCTAGACTCGCTACTCACAGAGAAAGATGACTAAAGGTGCAAGGACTGCTCGTAAGCATGCTCACTTGGACACAATAGACTCTTAACTCTTACACGACTCGCAAGGACGACTAGTATAAACAAGAAACACTTGAAATACGCTAGACTCCTTAACCTTACTACACAAAGACATCTAGAATACTACAAGGATCGCTTGGAATACCCTAGACTCTTTTCACCTAAGGGCCCTCGATAATCTGTTCCGGTTCCATACCATCCCCCATGCCGAGACCACAAAGTTCACCAGCAATGAGCCCGTAATTATGCTACATCGTCATGTAGCGGTCACGCTAGTAGCTAGCTAGCCGTGACAGTGTCCCCGCGTGAGTGGTCGTCGGGAACTCACGCGTGACAACCGCATTTTGGAAACAGATATCGACTTCTATTCTAGCTAAGACTCGAGAAACAGATTCAAGAGACTAAGCTAAAATAAAACACACAACAATTCAAGCAATGCTAGGTCAAGCAAACAAGCATGAACTCAAGCAAGAATTACAGCATACATTAATCAACAAGGAGCAAGAATATAATCAAGAACCTTAAGATTATTCTACATGCATGCAACCAAATTAAGCGACTTAGGCAAAATAAATGCAACAAGTCCTAATACGCATGCAACCAATTGATTTAACCATTTTAAATCCTTAAGCCCCAAATTACACATGCAAGGTCATTTTAATTTAACCTACTGAATCCTTTTAGTCCGATTAAGTGTGCATGGCCATTTCAATTTAAACTCATAAATCTTCTTGTCCGATTTAACATGCAAGTTCATTTCGGTTTAACCAATTAAGTCCTTCATAATTCGCTAAGCCTTTAAGCTAATTTCCCGCGAATTTACGCAATAATAAAACAAATGAACTTCGCCAATTTCAATCATGCATGCAATCCTCTTAACCAGATTTTAAGTGTCCATCTTACTTAAAATGCAACCAAATTCATTGCGCATGGTGATTCATGTTAGATGTGCATTTAAACATTTCACTAACATGATTTCTACCATATTACGCATGCATCCAATTTAAACCAGTTCTTCATGCATATAACCTACATGCATTACTACAGAATTCTCATGCACATGGTTATCTTCTCATAAAGCCTACCATGAACCGCATGCAACAAAATTAAACTAATTTTACATGCATGCATTACCGCAGTACTCACCTACATGCACTACCGCAGAACTCACCTACATGCACTACCGCAGAACTCACCTACATGCACTACCGCAGAACTCACCTTTTTACGCGTTGATGTTCGCCGGACTTCACCGCACCACTCGATCAGACAATCTTCCCGACGACCGCTTCTCGCTCTCGTCCTTACTCAACCGTACCGCGTCTCGCTTCGTGGTCCGGAACCGCCAACTCGTCCGCGGCCTTCTTCGATCACAAGATACGTCTCGCTCTTGATCTTTCTTTCTCGTCACTAACTCCGGTTCTTTTCGACGATCTCTTCGACCAAACTCCGTCCTTTAACGATGGGTTCTTCGACAAGATCTCCTTCTTCTTCTCGAGATTTCTTTTGACAAGACTCCTTCTCTTGAATGTCTCGTTCTCGACACAACTCCTTCTCTCCTCGGTCTTCTCTCGGCGAACGTTTATGATCTCTTTCTCGATCTCTCCCTCGGTCTTCTCGACAGTTACTCACGGTCTCTCTCTCGATTTTTAGAGAAAACACGACTTTGGATGCGTGAGAAATTTGAGAGCAAAAGGAAGAAAATGATCAAATGAAGTCGCGAGTCACTTATTTATAGGCGCGATTCTTCTTCCTTCTTCTTTAGTGCGATTCGACAAGTGTCTCCCTCTTTGCTTGCATGTGGCGCGTGTAATTCACCACCCAATTAGCTTGCGACACTCCATGAAAAACACCAAAACTATCTCTGCATGAATGCATGCAACGGGATTGGTCAGTTTTCGCAAAGCGTACGTCTCCTCCTTTTTCCGACAGAATGCGTCCCTTCGTCCAGCGTCCTCGTCCGTTCTCGACCTTTCTTGTCTCGCCCGGTACGTCTCGGTCAACATGGCTAGTACGTCCGGTGCTCGGCCATCACTCGGTCCGTCCTTACATCCTCAAATTTCCTTTGGCGTTCGTGTGGTACGTACGGTACACGTACGTCCGGTAAAGTATATGGTACATGGTACATGGTACATGGTACCATCGGCCATTTTTTTGATCTGTGCAGAATCTCTCGGACATTCCTTCTGTACTTTTTCTATCTTCCCTCCTTGCCTTACTTTTACGCCCTTTTCAATCCTTTGGCCAGGGATTTTTATTTTGAAATTTACTTCTTGGTGAGGGTCATTACATTCTCCCCCCCCCCCCCCCCCGCTATAAGAATTCGTCCCTGAATTCTCAAACCTTCTCTGTCTTTTCTTGTGACGTCAATACTTCATGACATTTATGTCTCCGCTTTGTGGTTATCATCACATTGACAGCTTTATTGAGATCCTCCTTCCCTTCGATAATTCATCTTCGTAGTCTCACTTCATATTTATACCACCGTTTGCTTACTTCATACTTATACCACCGCTTGTATTCTTTACTTCTCTTTCTTCAGCTTTTCTCGGCTGTTCTCTTTTCTCCGTACTATAACTTGGTTCACTCCACCATCTTGATATGCTCCTCCTACGACTTTGTATTTTCTCCTTTCTTGATCACAACATTTTTGCTCCTCCGGCTCCTCCGGCTCCTTAGGTTTTCAACTCCTTCAACTTCCTTAATTTCACATTCTACATAGTTCCTCCTTTGGTTCTCTTGGTCTTCATACCTTGGTCCGATATAATACCTTCTCCGATCTATTTGGTCTCATCTCCATATAATGGAACTTCCACATACTTGATTTATTTTGATCATTGGTCTTGATCACGCAGTCTTGGTTCCTACTAAATCAACTTTTTCAACTTCAATGTTGGTCTCCATCTCCCAACTTCTTTGGCCGTCTCCCATACTTCTTCTAGCTCTTTTGCTTATGAAGATTTGGTTGGATAACCTCACTTATCTCGCCACTTAACACCATAATGCTTTATCTTCTTCGTCATCATATCTTCCACACTTCGACGCTTTCTCTGCTCATCCACCAGGTTTGTCTTGAAAGATCCTTTCTGGTTTCTTCTTGCGTCTTCCTTCCCATTTAACTCTGGGATCACACATTACTTGTCGCACTTTCTTGGTCATAATTGATCTGACCTTCTCATTTTGTTTCGCCACTTTCGATTGATTTATACCGCTCTTTCTCTCTTTTAATTTCTTGTGATTCGCCTTATTCTCCTCAGACATTGTTCTTCTTCTTTCGATTCTTAACCCAAACTGGCTGCCCTGCCTTGGTTAAACTTTCTTGAACTTTCTTGAGCTTCTTCTCTTTTGTCTGATCGCGCTTTGTGGTGACTTACGTGAATCCTCATCAACCGCACTGAAGCAATGCAAGCTAATTATGCAAATAATTAACTGTGCAACCTATAAAACTCAAGCAACAATCAAAGCAAGTAATTCAAACAAGCAAAGATTAGCAAGCAGTTAAATAGCAAACAAACACGGCTAAAGAACACAAAGTACTTAACAAAAGATACGAAGGTTCTACACCACTTAGCCGATAAACTTAAAGGGTTCGGATCCTAGACAAACACAACACAGGTTAGGTCTAGAAACATAAGAAAAACTATCCAACCCTTACACAAAATCCCAAAAGAAACTTCCCTTACTCCCCAAAGTCCTACTGGTCCTTGAGCCTAGTACACGCTTCGCAGGTGCACACACACTCTCTAGCTGGCTCATCAGGTGGCGGTTCAGCGGGAGACTCAGTTGAGGTAGAGGCAGCAGACATCGAGGTTCCAGCTTGGTTCGTCAGGTTCTCTTCTACTCGTTTGATTCGTCCTATCGGGTTCTCTCCTATCTCCACATGTCGACTAGATGGGGTCATCGTCTCTCGCACAGCTCGACACGAGCAGTTGAAAGTGTAATGCTCCGCGCTTCCACACTGCGCACATACGATTCGTTCTGGGATTGGCAAGTGTTGTGGTTTCATCCTCCAACAATGGTTGTTTAGATGCCCCGACATCCCACACGTATCACACGGCCTCGTGTATCTCATAAGATCTGGGTTTGGGCAGCGGTAGGCAAAGTGCCCTCGCATCCCGCACCACTCACATTCCACATTCATCGGGTCACACATGCGCCTCAACTCTGTTCTCCAACAATGCCTCGTCCAATGTCCGACTCCCTCGCACAACTCGCAGTAAGGCGTGTTCCGCATATGAACTTGATTCGGATAGACTACTCTCTTACGAGCAGTAGCCCTCACCCTCAGCCTTCCTCTCGGTTGATAGGTCACTGGCCGCGTCTCTGGCTGCTCCCTTGCCTGGAACTCTTGGTATGACATCCTCGCCCTCTTCAAACTCGAGCTATTCTCTCCTTCCTCAAACCTTATGTAGCTTCGGTTTAATCTTCTTAACTCATATGTTCTAGCCATCCTTTGCAAATCTCGGTCCATTGGTTCCTCTTCTTCTCCCGGTAATATCATCCGTAATGGTACAGCTCAGATGGGACTGTTACGCCTCAGCACAATCTGATTTGGCTCCGCTTGGTCCGGTACAACTTGGTCTCGATCATCTTGATCTCTCACAACTTGACTTGGTTCTCCTCGTTCTCTCACAGCATGACTAGATTCTCCTCGTTCTCTTACCACACGACTTGGTTCTCCTTGGTCTCTCGCAACTCGACCTGTACTAGTCCTCAATCTCGCGTCCTCTTCACGCTCCGTTCTCACATCATTTTCTTGATCTCGATCCCTTGGCATTGTATCATGATCAAACCTTGGTTCCACTATAAATGTTGGAATCCCCTCATCATCACTCGACAGAATATCGATCACTTCCACTTCTCAGGTCGCTGGTTCAACAGTTCTAGAATCTCCTTCGGTTGGATTCTCTTCTTCCTTGGTTTCCAGCACAAAAACTTCTCCATCGCCTTCGTCTGCTCTCTCCGGTGAACGCATCTCGTCCAACATGAGAAGGATCCTTGCAACCATCTCTGGCCTCTCCTCCGCAGGTTGCTCTCCACTAATGCCTCCAGTCTCGGGTACAACTCTTGCACCACTCGCAGCTCCTTCTTCCTCAGGCATATAGACGTCCGTCAAGAAGTTCAAAATCTTATCAATCGCCTCCGGGTACTCCCTCATGTAGTTCTCAGAGTTGATATCGTCGCCCTGATCCTCCACAAGATTCAACAGCAATTTATGTAGCTTGTCGGCGAGTTTCACCTCCGCCTCTCCATGATCTCCAATTGGAACAGTTTCAAACATTCCGTGCGCATCTATTCGCACTTGAAGACGACTTGATTCACCAATCTCGAACACAACCGTCTGGTCATCTTGATCCACTTCTTCGTCCGCTTCATCGGGACACTCGGACGGATCAGTCTCGATAGACATACTGTCCCCTTCTCCGATCAATTGCCAATCCACACTCCATGTGTTCGGATCTAATGGCTCCTGACTACTCTCTGACTCCGTCGACAAAAACCCATTGTGATGCCCACAATCCTCATGTCTCGGCCCCTCATCTCCTGAACCATCCCCGCAACCTGAATCACCTGAAGACATATAAAACCCACAAGAAAGAAGGTAAGATGCTTAGTCCATTCTAAGGTTCAACTTAAAACTAGACAAGCAAACGACCGGATAAAAGTTTTGTGTTTTTGCGACACATTTACTCGATAAATCTTTGAAATGCACAAGTGCACGCGGGTTCGAAAACACCGCTCTGATACCACCGTTGTAATGCCCCCGAACCGTTCTATAACCACGCAGGTCATTGAACAGCCATGGGATGCTACGATGGGAACTGTACCGAGGTGATCCAGTCGAGGGACGGAAGCTGCAGACTTCCCGACCGGTCCTCCCTGGCACAATTCCACCCGCAACCGAGACTACTTAGGCTTTGCAACCCTTGTGGCCTGGTGCGTTGTGTTGACCCGGACAAGGCCGAGTACCATTTGCAAACTTGCCATGCTTTTCCCGAAAACCGAATATATTACTTCAATAGTTTATTACATTTAAAATAAATCATTAAAGCAATACATAGAGATAGTCGGAAAATTTATCATAAATTACTTATGAAAATATAGGGTTTTTACAAAGAACACAAGAAAATCCCTATCCGGTACCCTAACGTTTGCTCCAGCTCTAGACTTACTTAGGCTTCCTGCAAAACAACAATATTATCATGAGTAATCTAAGATTACTCAGTGAGCCTGGGTACCCCTTTATCCTAAACAGGATTCTACTTCCCAACCCGACTACCCCAGCAAGGTAATAAACAAGCAAGCGAGCTATCACATCAGCTAAACCAACTAGCAAATAAACACAGCCAAAAATCAAAGCAACGCAACAGAAACAATAGCGGAAGCAAAAAAAAAACCATACACAAGTGAGAGAGATTAGATCACTACGACTCGACTCGAACGATCTAGACTCGCTACTCACAAAGAAAGATGACTAAAGGTGCAAGGACTGCTCGTAAGCATGCTCACTTGGACACAATAGACTCTTAACTCTTACACGACTCGCAAGGACGACTAGTATAAACAAGAAACACTTGAAATACGCTAGACTCCTTAACCTTACTACACAAAGACATCTAGAATACTACAAGGATCGCTTGGAATACCCTAGACTCTTTTCACCTAAGGACCCTCGATAATCTGTTCCGGTTCCATACCATCCCCCATGCCGAGACCACAAAGTTCACCAGCAATGAGCCCGTAATTATGCTACATCGTCATGTAGCGGTCACGCTAGTAGCTAGCTAGCCGTGACAGTGTCCCCGCGTGAGTGGTCGTCGGGAACTCACGCGTGACAACCGCATTTTGGAAACAGATATCGACTTCTATTCTAGCTAAGACTCGAGAAACAGATTCAAGAGACTAAGCTAAAATAAAACACACAACAATTCAAGCAATGCTAGGTCAAGCAAACAAGCCTGAACTCAAGCAAGAATTACAGCATACATTAATCAACAAGGAGCAAGAATATAATCAAGCAACTTAAGATTATTCTACATGCATGCAACCAAATTAAGCGACTTAGGCAAAATAAATGCAACAAGTCCTAATACGCATGCAACCAATTGATTTAACCATTTTAAATCCTTAAGCCCCAAATTACACATGCAAGGTCATTTTAATTTAACCTACTGAATCCTTTTAGTCCGATTAAGTGTGCATGGCCATTTCAATTTAAACTCATAAATCTTCTTGTCCGATTTAACATGCAAGTTCATTTCGGTTTAACCAATTAAGTCCTTCATAATTCGCTAAGCCTTTAAGCTAATTTCCCGCGAATTTACGCAATAATAAAACAAATGAACTTCGCCAATTTCAATCATGCATGCAATCCTCTTAACCAGATTTTAAGTGTCCATCTTACTTAAAATGCAACCAAATTCATTGCGCATGGTGATTCATGTTAGATGTGCATTTAAACATTTCACTAACATGATTCCTACCATATTACGCATGCATCCAATTTAAACCAGTTCTTCATGCATATAACCTACATGCATTACTACAGAATTCTCATGCACATGGTTATCTTCTCATAAAGCCTACCATGAACCGCATGCAACAAAATTAAACTAATTTTACATGCATGCATTACCGCAGTACTCACCTACATGCACTACCGCAGAACTCATCTACATGCACTACCGCAGAACTCACCTACATGCACTACCGCAGAACTCACCTTTTTACGCGTTGATGTTCGCCGGACTTCACCGCACCACTCGATCAGACAATCTTCGCGACGACCGCTTCTCGCTCTCGTCCTTACTCAACCGTACCGCGTCTCGCTTCATGGTCCGGAACCGCCAACTCGTCCGCGGCCTTTTTCGATCACAAGATACGTCTCGCTCTTGATCTTTCTTTCTCGTCACTAACTCCGGTTCTTTTCGACGATCACTTCGACCAAACTCCGTCCTTTAACGATGGGTTCTTCGACAGGATCTCCTTCTTCTTCTCGAGATTTCTTTCGACAAGACTCCTTCTCTTGAATGTCTCGTTCTCGACACAACTCCTTCTCTCCTCGGTCTTCTCTCGGCGAACGTTTATGATCTCTTTCTCGATCTCTCCCTCGGTCTTCTCGACAGTTACTCACGGTCTCTCTCTCGATTTTTAGAGAAAACACAACTTTGGATGCGTGAGAAATTTGAGAGCAAAAGGAAGAAAATGATCAAATGAAGTCGCGAGTCACTTATTTATAGGCGCGATTCTTCTTCCTTCTTCTTTAGTGCGATTCGACAAGTGTCTCCCTCTTTGCTTGCATGTGGCGCGTGTAATTCACCACCCAATTAGCTTGCGACACTCCATGAAAAACACCAAAACTATCTCTGCATGAATGCATGCAACGGGATTGGTCAGTTTTCGCAAAGCGTACGTCTCCTCCTTTTTCCGACAGAATGCGTCCCTTCGTCCAGCGTCCTCGTCCGTTCTCGACCTTTCTTGTCTCGCCCGGTACGTCTCGGTCAACATGGCCAGTACGTCCGGTGCTCGGCCATCACTCGGTCCGTCCTTACATCCTCAAATTTCCTTCGGCGTTCGTGTGGTACGTACGGTACACGTACGTCCGGTACAGTATATGGTACATGGTACATGGTACATGGTACCATCGGCCATTTTTTTGATCTGTGCAGAATCTCTCGGACATTCCTTCTGTACTTTTTCTATCTTCCCTCCTTGCCTTACTTTTACGCCCTTTTCAATCCTTTGGCCAGGGATTTTTATTTTGAAATTTACTTCTTGGTGAGGGTCATTACAATGGCCGTGTGAGGAAATCGGTCTGGACCATTGGCCAGGTCGTGGCTGAGTGGAGAGTTGAAGATTTTGGTCAGGAACTACCCGCGGTCTAGGAAATCGGCCAGGTGAAGGCTGAGTGAAACATTGGGGACTTCGATCAGGGACAACCAGTGGGATGCGCAAGCGGCCAAACCATGGCCAAGTGAGCCATCGGCCCTGACCATCGGGGAAAAGGTGGTCGATCAAGCTCATCCAGGTAAGTCTCTTTCTTCTTCTCGGTTAGGTTTGGTTTAATCCCAGTAAACTGGTCTCAATTTCACCTAATTCTATTATATTTTGACCGGTTTACTACTATCCAAAACTCCTAAAACCCGACATTCTTCTCCTTCTTCCTACTTTGTCGATGTTCAAACTCCTAAACCCTTTAAGAACACAAAAATATTTGTATCTCTCTCATCTCTCAATCGATTTCAAAGATTTTTGGTGTGTTGGTTTCGGTTTTGCAAGCTCTTTTAATTACTTATAATCTCATCTGCTTGCTCTGCATCAATCCTCGTCGAAAACAAGGTAAGAACCAACCCTCTCTTCTAAAGTTTGAATCCAATAAGTGTGAGATTGGACTTTGCAGCTATTTATGTCTTGATTTTAGGTTGTTTAGTTAAATATTGATGCTAGCTAACTCCAATTTGGTTAGAATTTCTGGGCTTGCTGTTTAATTTCAAAATTTTGATTTTTGGGCACTTAGGGTTCTTGAGAATTGTTAAAATCTAAAATTTGGGGGAATTTGGGTTTTATTGTTTCTTTACCTTGTCTATGGAACAATGAATCAATCTGTACGAGACTAGCAAGTTTGTAGACCAATTGATCATGTTTGATGGTTTATTTAGTTCTTAAAATTCTTAAGAAGAAGTAATGTTGAGTTTGCTTATGGGCTTTATGCTTGAGTTGGTTCACATTTGTTCATTGGATCACTATGATTGATTTATATCAAAGATAATTAGCACTTTCTGGTTATGAATTCAAGTTGTTGCTCCTAGTGAGCATAACTAATATTTTTCAAGTGTTTTTGTATTTTTGGAAGGAATAATGGCTAGAACCAATTTGAGACCTGGATAAAAACAGACTAAGGGAAAGGAAGTTGTACAAAGGGCTGTTGAGAAGAAGAAGAAGAAGGAAACTCAATCTAAGTCTTCACTTGGCACACAAAAAACTCTAACAAGCAAGAAGAAGAGTAAGGAAGTTGTGATTGAGGAATCTGGTTCAGAAGAAGGGGATATGAGTGAATCTGAATCTCCACCACCCAAAGCTGCTAAGGAAAAGCAAAATAAGCCATACAAGAAGAAGCCTACCTACTCCCAACTGATGCAGTGCCTTAAGAAGATCAAGTTTGCTCCAACTCGATACCCAGATCATGAATTCCTTCAAAATGCTGGACTTCTTGAAGATATGCAAACCATCTTCACATCTTTGGGATTAGGACAGTTGTTCAATATGGCTTTCCCCACATATGTTGAGCCAACTAGAGAGTTTCTTGCATCCTTGTCAGTGACCTATTATGAAGATGAGATGGTGGAGGCGGAAAATGATCTTGGAAATTTTGAATTTAAAGTACAAGGGAAGCATTACAAGATGACATTTGGAGAGTTAGGAGCTATATATGGTTTTCCACCAGGAACAAGGCTAGAGTACAACACTAACCCAAGGGAGTATGATTCTTTTTGGCAAGATATTGGTGTGGGGAATTACACTGTTGGTCAAATGAAAAACACAAGCATCATGCATCCTATAGTGAGATATGCTCACAAGGTTCTCTCTCACACTCTTTTTGCAAGAAGGGAGGCTTGAGGAGTTCTAACCAATAAGCTTGGCTGCCTTCTAGCAGGGTTACAGCCTTTCCTAAGAACCTACAAAGATAGGACTCCTCTATTTTCCAATGCTGAAGACACTTGTGTTGTTGCTGTCTTCCTCCACCAAATGCTTCACTACCAAGGTTGGGTTTGGACAACAACAGATAAGACTCATGTTCTAAGCATGGGTGGACTTGTCACTCCCATTTTACAATCAAAAGGAGTTGAGCTTGGTGAGTTTGACCATGGGATTGCAAGGCTTGATCCAGTCTACCTCAAGAAGACTAGTTATTTGGATGGCCAAACTGAGAAAGGTTTGTATGCATACTATGGTTACATCTTCAAGAGCATGCAAAAGAAGAGGCTCCTACTCCCTCAACAAGAGGTCACATCCCTTTATATCAGGTTTGTAATATGCTGCCACATTAAGGATGATCACCTCTACTCATTCAAGGATGATGGGCCAGTGATTCCAATAACAACTTCAAGGAAAGGGAGAAATCAAGCTGAAGACACTTCACAAGAAGCACCTCCCAGTCCAGTTTATGGGAGTGCTAGGTATGACTTCTAACCATTTGAAGAGGCCACTACAAACAAGTCTCTTAGAGAAGCCCACACCCACATTCACCTTCTCTAAAGATTTGTTAAATGGCAAAGAAAGACCATAAAGAAGCTGGTAAAAGGAGTGAAGAGTTTGAACAAAAGGTTGAGCATGTGGAGGGAAGACTTAACATTGCAAGTACTTCAAGCCCAAACCCTGAAGTTGTAGTGAATTCAAGAGAAGAGCACGCTGATGTGGTTGAGGATGAGTTGGAAAGACACTCATTCCATGGTGAAGCTAGTAATGCCATTGGTTTCTATGACCCACCAAGAGATTCAGCATATGAGAGGAGACAAAGATGGAAGAGAAGGGCTGAGAATTCTTCCACACCATGCACTAGTAACTCCTCCTACTCTCTTGACTCCTCCATGAACTAGAGGTACACTCCAAGTCCTTGTACATAGAGTCTTTTCTCATTTTTCATCTTTATTTTTCTTGTTAACCTTTTTTCCCGGCTTTTCTCACATTGAGACGGTGTGAATTAAGTTTGGGGGAGGGATTTACCATCTAACATTGTGTTTTGTTTGATTTCCATTCTTAGTGTCATGCATTTGTTAATAGATATGTTTTGAGAAAAATCAAAAAAAAAAATTGAAAATTTTAAAAACCCAAAAAAATGCATGTAGCTTTGCATATTCATTTTTGTATTTAGGATTGAGTCTAGAAGCATTTAGCATGCATTTGCATTCGGGATAATGATGAAGTTGCCTTGTAAAACTAGAGACTTAGGATTGAACCCACAGCTCTCATTTATAGTTCATTGGTGCTTGTTTGATCTTTGGGGAAAAATGAAGAGTCTAAGCTTAAGCAATTTGTTACTTGAAAGCAATTTGTTACTTGAAAGCACTTTCTTCTAGTGTAAAGCTTGCATGATCATTGTTTCATATGGACTATGAATACTAGCTCATGGAAATTTCATTTAGGTTAACAATCTCTTTTTGCCACTCTATTTTGATTAACCCAATCTCTTGCCATACCTTTGAACACCAACCCTTTTCTTTCAAGCCTTGTGTTGATTTGTTGAGTGAGGACTTTTTGTTGATAATGCTATAGGTTGTGAAGCCTTGAGAGTATTGAGAATGACAAAGAACTGGCTCTTGTTTGAGCTAGGTTGGGAATTTCTAGAA
Source organism: Camelina sativa (assembly GCF_030686135.1). Lineage (NCBI taxonomy): Eukaryota > Viridiplantae > Streptophyta > Magnoliopsida > Brassicales > Brassicaceae > Camelina > Camelina sativa. The sequence continues at coordinate 21,468,513 of NC_141889.1, read as the reverse complement.
CTAGCTAATAGGACTGGTTTTGAAAGAAATAGGTGGTTAGAATTTTGATTTGGGTAAAGGTTTGGAAACAAGAGAGATTAAGGGGGGGGGGGGAAGAAAGAGTTACTTGGTCAAAAGAAAAGAAAAGATCTATCTCTAAGGTTAAGTTTTGTTAAAAGCTCTAAGTCTCTAAGAATGAAAAGAGAAAGAAATGTCTAGTTGTTGTCTCCTACAAAATTTTTATAAAAAAAAAAAAGAGAATGCTAAAACATAGTTTAATAAGAATGGGAGTTCAACAAGAGAAGTTCAAAGAAGTAAAAAAAAAAAAAGAGAGCTTGTGTTTAAAGTGAAGCCTTAGAGATATTCAAAAGTTTAAGACCATAAGTAAAGAAAAGAAAGGGGTTTGAGTTGAATCAAGTTGAGTTTTTGGGTTTGAGAGAAAGAAAAGAAGAATGAGAAAAAGGGTAGAAAAGCTTTTAGGTGGGAAGAACATCAAGAGCTAAGCTTTGTATGCCCAAATTATTCTCAGTCTTAGATAGATTTCACAACTATCTAGCATTCCTCTTTGTTTGAGAGTAAACCACCCAAAAGCACCATTTCCAACTTTATAAAAATCCTTTCCCTTAAACCAATTGAACTTGATTTATTTTCCATTTGAAAGATCAAACCAAACACTTTAATGAATGTGAAAGAGATGTTCAATAGGATTGCAAGTCTTTACCAATAGATAGAAGGTGAACTAGAGCGGTGCCTTGTGATAAGCACTAGAAAAATATTTGTAAGCACTTTGATTGATCTTAGCACCATTGCATTACATTTAAGGACTGTATTTGAATCCTTTGTTGATACTTTTTGGTTCTGAATCCCTTTTACAAACCTCTCTCTCTCACTATTGTTTGGTTCTTGCTTGAGGACTAGCAAGAGATAAGTTTGGGGGAGTTGATATCTTGTGTTTTTGTTGGGTTTTAAGCCTTGTTTTTGGATAGTTTTGTTGCATAATCTTGTCATTTTAGGTTGTTTTAGGAGCATATGCATCTAGTGTCTCATTTCTCAGGTTCTTGGAGTAATCTCACTACATTTGGAGCATTTGGACTTATTTTGGTGCAAAGAAGCAAGAAGATTGGAGTTAGAGAAGTGACTTGGACAGGAGCTAGCCGCGGTCAAGACCATCGGCCAAACCATGGCCGTAGGAGACCATCGAGCACCACCATCGGCCAAGAGTAGACCGATCGAACTCATCTGTACTGCGGACAGGAACCACCAGTGGTCAAGGCCATCGGCCAAGAGTAGGCCGATCGAACTTACTTGGACCACAAAAAGGAGACACCAGCGGCCACCACCATCGGCCAAAGTGTGCTCGGCTGTCCCAATCGGCCATCTCAATCGGTCCAAGCTTGCTCGGTTCACCTAAGTCCACACTTGTTTTAGTTTTAATTCGGGTTTGACCCATTTTGTTTTGGGTTGACCCGGGTCCTTTTCTGTTTTCCTATAAATACTCTAACCCTATTAAAGGGAGACTTATCTTTTGTTTATCTCTTGTTTAGCAGCCACTTAGGGTTCTTAAGCCTATCTACTCTTGGTTTGTTGAATGATTGAGTACTTCTAAGTTCTTAATAGCAATTTCTCTTTCAAATCTCTTAATCTATAACCTCTTATTATGATTTCACAAAGATCAAACCATTTCCTTTGTGTGATCATGATGATGAATGAGTAGATCTTTTATAACTTTGGGCTAGGTAGATTAGGGAGATAGATGACTGATCTTTGATGTCTAGGGCTTTATTTATGTATTTCCTATCTTGTTTGGTGATTATAATGTTAGATCAGCCTTGATCATGTTGATTCTAGACTTTAGGAATTTCATGCCCAGAAGGTGTTTGATGAAATTCATGAACCAAACTATTCGAGAGCTTTGCATTCCTAGCCAATGAAAATTGATGATTAGGGTGCTTAGTGGTATTGAGACTTGTTCTTAATGCATGCTTGCCTTGTGATTGCCTTTGGAAAAATTTGATTATCACTTGGTTAGCATAGGAATCTCTATCATGGAAATGGATTGATTTGCATTAGTGTTCTTAGCCATAGGATTGTTCTTGATTGTTGCTTAGACATCTAGGATTGGTTAGCTATCTCCCAAGTCAATTACCTTGCCTAGGGTTCACTTGTTTAATCTTGATTTAAAGTTGTTGCTAGTTGTGTTTTGTTTCTTTGAGTTTGCATTGTTTAATTTGGCTTGTTTCCTTTCTTTGAATCAGTTAGTTAGTTAAGATTGTTACAAAGAACCAATTCCTGTTTAAGAATAGATTAAGCATCTTTGGACATTCTTAGTGTGTTGATTAATGGAGATTGTGGATTGATAATTTAATTGAAGTAAAAGTACTACATCAACCGACACCCTCCTATGGTGTTATTCGACACTGACACCTTCTCCTTCGCAAATACGGACTGATGTGAGACGACACCAAACCTTGCAATACAATTGCTTTTGATCCTCGTCTCCCTCGGCGAAAGCTCCTCCACTCCACCATTTTGTTATTTTGTTGAACAAGCAACCACATCACGTCACACAAAAACAAACAACCATAACAAAGCCACACAAATCAAGGAAAACAATCCATACATCACAAACAAAAATTAAAATAGTCTAAATGCTCAAATACATCACAAACAAAAATCAAAACAGTACAAATGCATAAAGGAGACACGAGGAAAAATGAAAAGGTTGTTTGAACCCATAGCTAAATATAATATGGGTGTATGTCTACTTAGATAGTATTTTAGCGTCTTACAAAAAATTACTTTAATTGTTCTAGTTCTTTTCATAATTCAATCTCTTAATATAAATTTAAGAGATAGTAATAAAAATTGAAAATATTATTAATTTGATGATACACAGGTAAAACATCATTTATTTTATTAACACTATCTGTATTAGAGTAATAGAGCAAACATATGGTGAAATGGAAAAGGGAAAACAGATTGAATGCTTGAGTGATGATTGGTATATTCAAAAAAGACTTAGTTCATGCGCTTACAGTGGGTTACTCTACACAAGATATTGACAGGATCAAATCAGAGTTGAACTTCGCCTATCAAGAAGAAGAACAGTATTGGAGAATTAAAAGCCGGAACACATGGATGACATCTAGAGACCGAAATACTAAATTCTTCTATGATATTTCTAAACAGAGAACTGCAAGAAACAGATTGTTGTCAATTGAGGATGACAATGGATTGGTCTATAGAGGTGATGATGATATCGGCCACGTTGCAGAGAGCTATTTTACTGGTCTATTTCGGTCAACAAGATATGTTGCTGAAGATTACACAGATGTTTTTTATGGTTTCAATCCAAGGGTTACACGTGAGATGAATGATGATCTTCCGAGAATGGTAACAGAAGAAGAAATACAAAAGGCAGTTTTTGATATTGGACCAAACAAAGGACCAGGACCGGATGGTCTATCAACGACCTTTTATCAACAGTTTTGGGAAGATATTAAAGGAGATGTCATTACAGAGATAAAGCATTTCTTTGAAGATGGAGCTATGCGAGGTACGATAAATCATACGAATCTCTGTCTAATACCAAAAATAGATGTCCCACAAACTATGAGTGATTTTAGGCCTATTGCACTTTGCAATGTCAGCTATAAAATTATCTCCAAGATATTAGTTAACATATTAAAGGGCCATTTGGGTTCTATCATCTCTGAAACACAAGCTGCATTTATTCATGGGAGGAAGATTATGGATAATGTGATCATTGCTCATGAAATGATACATTCACTGAAGAAACGAAAAAAGTGGGCTAATTCATACATGACAGTGAAGATTGATATATCCAAAGCTTACGATTGCATGGAGTGGCAGTTTATTCGTGATACTCTGCAACATATGGGATTTGGCCATATATGGATCAATTGGTTAATGCAGTGTGTAGAAACAGTCCAGTTTTCAGCATTGATCAATGGTTCACCAAAGGGTTTGATTAAGCCAGCAAGGGGAATAAGACAAGGAGATCCTCTGTCACCATACATTTTCATATTATGTGCGGAGGTTTTAAGCCACATGTTACAGAAAGCTGATAGAGAAAATAATCTGAAGGGCATGAAGATAAGCACAACGGGACCTACTCTCAACCATTTGTTGTTTGCAGATGATGCATTATTCTTCTGTCATGCTTAGACAAAATCCTGCTCAAAAATTATGAATATACTCTCGGATTATGAACGTGTATCAGGTCAAGCAGTAAACCTCAATAAGTCAGCAATCACCTTTGGATCAAGAGTGAAAGATCACGTCAAAACAAGATTACGACGCATCCTAAATATACACAATGATGGAGGTTGTGGTAAATATTTAGGTCTGCTAGAACAAATCAGAAGGAAAAAAAAAGATGTGTTCAATTATGTTGTGGAGCAAGTCAAACAGAGAACCAATGGATGGTCCCATCGATTCCTATCTCAAGCAGAAAAAGAAATCCTTCTCAAAACAGTGGCAATGGTTATGCCAGTTTATACTATGAATGTCTTCAAACTTCTGAAAGGGATTTTTGAAGAAATTAGTAGTGCTATAGCAAAGTTTTATTGGAGTAAACAGCAAGGACATAGATCTACACATTGGTTCTCTTGGGATAGAATGAGTTTGTCTAAAAAAGAAGGAGGACTTGGATTCAGAGATTTGGAGAAGTTTAATCTAGCCATGTTGGGGAAACAAGTATGGCGAATCATTCAAGCCCCGCACAGCCTACTGAGTACATTCCTAAAAGCAAGGTACTACTCTGATTCAAACATTTTTAATGCGGGTAGTGGAAATTATCCATCTTTCATTTGGAAATCACTCTTAGAAGGTCGTAAGTTGATAAAGAATGGTATGAGAGTACTGCTAGGGGATAGTCAGACTACTAACATATGGTATGACCCTTGGTTAATAACAAATCCTCCAAGACCACCATGATAGAGAGAAGGCATCACCACAAATCTAAAGACGGTTAATGAGATATTTTTTGATGGACTTCCATATCGATGGAACATGGAACTAATACAGGAATTATTTGTTGAAGAGGATGTTCACCGGATCAATCAGATAAAACTAAGTATGTCGGTGCAACCAGATCTTTTGGGATGGCATTACAATGATTCAGGACTTTACACAGTAAAATCAGGCTATTGGTTATCTTGTCATCTACGAGGAAATCATGGAGTACGACCAATACCAGGGTTACAGCAACAGAAAAATGCTATTTGGAAATTACACACAACTCGTAAGCTACAACACTTCTTGTGGAGAATGGTATCAAGAGCATTACCAACTGGTTCAGAATTATTATACCGCAAAATAACAAACACAAGCCTTTGCAAATAATTTCAACAAGAGATTGAAACTCCAGAGCATTTAACTGTCAATATGCGCAAGAGATTTGGAGATGACACAATACACTCAGTCAGGTTTTGTATACCCCGACGTCGTTGTTTGATTCAAAATTTCAGGCAATTCTTGATTGGCATAATGATACTAACCTGTGCCCCTTAGCAAGACATATACCATTATGGGTCTTATGGAGATTGTTGAAGAGCATAAACATACTTGTTTTTCAAGATAAGCAAAGCACATGACAAGAAGTGTTGAGTTTTACTGTTGCAGATGCGAAAGAATGGACAGATGTTTGGTCAGAAGAAATAGAGAAAAGATGGACTCAACAAGCTAACCAAAGCAAGAGAATTACTCGATCAGAGTGGAACAAACCACCTAGAGGAATGATTAAATGCAATTATGATGGAACATTTGATCAACAAGATAACGAAGGACAATCAGTCTGGATTGCAATAGATGATAAAGGTTTTTTCTTATCAGCAGGACAAATGAAGAGACCTCCTGTTGCTACTGTGTTGGAAGCGGAGCTTCAAAGTCTGATAGCAGCCTTGCAACAGATGTGAATAAGGGGATATCTACATGTCATATTTGAAGGTGATAATCAACAAGTTAAGAAATTAGCGAATGATACCTCAAAAAATTTCAGAGTTCATAATTGGACAAGAGAAATCCATTATTGAAAGCAAAAGTTTCAAGAAGTATAGTTTCAATAGACAAACATAAATAACAACAAGGCAGTAGATCGATTGGCAAAAGAACCAATAAACAATCGTATATCTTATGTACCTCATTTTGATGTTCCTTCTTGTATTGTAAACATCCTCAATGAGGAACACTTTACAATTTAATAAAGTTCAAATTGTTAAAAAAGATAAAATTAATATTATATAATAAACAAATTTGTTTTGCCATATACCTTATATTAAAATTATAGAATTAATAATCAAAATATAATCATACAATTTTAAACAATAAATAAAATTAAACAAATTTATCAAAAATATAATTTAAATTTAAATTTTTTAGTTACAAATAATTTGTCTCACAGATTAAAAGGTAAAGTTTTTTTTTTTCTTTCTTTGAGACACTCCAAATGACTTTTGTTCAATGAGTAACATATATTCTCGTAAATGATGTAATTTTCAGTAAATGGTCATAGGAGATTTTTTTAAAAGAGATTGAATAATAAAGAGAAAATAATATAAATTCAACTTAAATGGGAATGTTGTAGAAAGAAGGAGAGAAAACCCTAAAAATCCCATCAAAACGAAACGACGCACAACCAAACAAAATCTCTCTCTCTCTCTCTCTCTTCGCTGTCGTTTCGTCTCTCTGCTTCGCATCGGAAAGTTTATCCGTTTCGTTTTTTCGTGGTGGCGATTTCTATTCTCCGGCTGAAACCTACCTTCAGGATTCAGCCTTTCTCTGGTACTTTTTTTTCTTCCGTCTCCGATGCCTTAATATATCCTCAATTGGCTTCGATTTTACTTGGAATTGCATGTTTAGGTTTTAGGATTTGTAAAGCTCGATGGCTGTTTATTGCTAATTGGGTTGTTGATTCATCCTACAAAGTTGTGTAATTTATCATTAATTGGGTCTGATTATTACACTCTGATCAATCCAACTCTGTTTGGGGTTTTTGCTATATGGTTTGATGATGTGTTAAAAGCTGAATCCTTTTTCAATTTCTATTGTTCAACACAAGCAATTTGCAAAGTTGGTGTTAGTAATTTTAAGTATCGTTTGTAAGATTACTCTGAATGTTAACTTTTGGCTGTATTACTTTAGGCAATAGGCTCTATTTTCATCTGTTTTGTTTAACACTGTTCTTCCTCGGTTGAGGAGTTCCTTTAAGTTTCTCATTTTGATATATACACTGTTCTTGCTCGGTTGAGGAGTGTTTTGTTCAATTTGACATCTTCATGAGATGATGGTACTTATGTTTTACCTATGCTCTATGCATGTCCATTAGTAGTTCTATTCACATGTCAAGTAGTGTAGTAGGACTAGAAGGTTTATGCATGATAAATTGTTCTAAGTTCTTAAGCTGTGAAGCCCTTGGTCATAACTGTAACTCTATCAGTGTCTTGGGGCGATTGTGAATTGGTTGATAGGAGTTTTTTTCTGTGTTACCTCCACGATATAAAATAAAAGTAATGTTTGAGTGTTGTTTCGTGTTGCGAGCCCTTTTGTTTGGAGAATGATCTTTGTTTTATTCTGTGCAGGATTTCAGTTGGATTCAGATAGCAGCTTGTACTTGTCGTAGATAATTTGGCAACAAATATGGATGATTGGGGTAAGATTGTGTACATTAAGCATTGTTTAATTCACACTGTGTATGCGTCTGTGAATACCTTAATGTTTCCTAGTTCTTGCATAATTCTCTTTGACTGTAAAAATTAGTACTGGCTATACACAGCAACGTATATTTTAGTCTTTAAGATGATAGGCTTTTTTGTTTTATTGAGGTTTTCATAATGAAAGTATAATAGAGTTCTCACTTTTACATTATCCTATCCTTTCTAATTTCAGAGGCCGAGGACTTTCAACCACTTCCTGCGAAAGTTGAACTGAAAAGTAACTGGGATGATGAGGATGTGGATGAGAATGATATCAAGGACTCTTGGGAGGAGGAAGATGTAACTGCACCGGTATAGTTTTGTTTCCGTAGATACTTTGTATTTATTGATTTCTGTATCCCTGTTTCTTATACGATTTTGAGATTACGGCTAACAACCTTTGTTTCTTCTGTAGCCACCCGTGGTAAAACCTGCTCCTGAGAAAGCTCCAAAGAAAGCAGGAGCAAAAGCTGTTGAAAAGAAGGTTAAAACTGTTGAAGCTTCAAAAGAACCATCAAGGGAAGAACCTCTTGATCCAATTGCTGAGAAACTTCGCATGCAGAGGTAGAGTTTAGAAATATTTCACTTACATATGCTTATTTTGTTGGTTCTGCATTGGTTTGGTACTGTAAAGAACATGTGACATAGGCTGTGGACTTATGAAGGCTAGTATGCTGATTTATAGTATTCTTTTTTATCTTAGGCTTGTGGAGGAAGCTGATTACCAGTCAACTGCTGAACTCTTTGGAGTAAAGACTGTTGGGAAAAGCGCCGATATGTTAATTCCGAAGTCTGAAAGCGATTTCGTGGAGTATGCTGAGTTGATATCTCAGAGACTTGTACCATTTGAGGTATTCAATATTCTCTCCCTATTGCCTTCTTGTCTTAGCTAAGTGATTATTTCTGTATGACCAATATTCTGTTAAGACGCGACCAATGAGCCTATATTTTAACTATTTCTGCTGTTTTGCAGAAAAGTTTTCACTATATTGGGCTACTCAAAACAGTGATGAGACTTTCTTTGGTCAATATGAAAGCAGCAGATGTTAAAGACGTTGCTTCGTCCATTACAGCTATAGCAAATGAAAAATTGAAGGCGGAGAAAGAAGCCTCTAGCAGAAAAAGGACAGGTACACCACAATCAGTAGTACTTCTTTTTGCTTTGTTCTTTGGACTTTGCCTCCAAATAATGGTTTCTCTTTATTAGACTTGTGAATTAGATATGTTTCTTTAAGCTACGCATATCTGTTTCAAAAATATCTGATCAAAATGGTTTTTTTTTTTCAATGTGTTTGTTAGCTAAGAAGAAACAACTTCATGTGGATAAGCCTGACGACGATCTTGTTTCGGGTCCTTACGGTGCGATGGACGATGATGATTTCATGTGAGAAAATGGCATTTTGGAGATTGCAACTTTTGCCTCCTATAGAATTGCAACTGAGAAGAGGTTTAAATCATTGGCGGTTTTTTTTATTTCTCTATACATTGAAGTGAAACATAGTTGTTTTTTCTCTGTTTTCTTTGCTCTGTTTGATTTGAAAAAAATGTGTAATCAGATTTGTTGCCAAACCTTTTTATATTATATTAATTGAACGAGCACTAAAGAGATCTAGAGTAGATATATAAACTCAAAGAGGCCAACCAAATTGGAAATGGCTACCCAAACTACAGTATATGGAACGTAAGAGCATTAATCATCACAGCTTAGTACTGTAAAACTCGAAGGAAACTAACATTAGCCAAAAACTGTCTAGCAGCCGCATATTCAAAAATCATGCTTTCTGTTTCATATATCGGAGTCAAGTTGAACTGAATTAATTTTGGGAAATCAGATTTCTTTGTTCTGTTGAAACTCTTCCACTAAAAATTAGAAATCTCAACTTGAGATATTAATACATGTCTAAGGTTGCTTCTTCACCAAGGAACTGTGTAGTAGCATTATTCGGAAGAGAATCAACAGAAGCCTCTCTGGTGGCTTCAAGCCTTCAACCACCTTATCCGGCATCTACAAATTTGTCTCCTGAAGCGCAATTGATCCCAAAAAATCCATCTCCTGCGTCACAACAACCAAATACATACCCAGTGGAATATTGAGAACCGGAAAATTGTGGTATAAGGCAATGAAAAATGTATTGGTACTATATTTATGAAAGCGATGCATACCCTTTGTGCATGCTTTCTTAGATGAGGGCTTTCACGTTTTTCTTACTATGCACGTGTTCTTCTTTCAGCTTCCCTCTCTGTGACCAGACGTGGAACTCTGATCCAAGCATGTCATGTATTTGGACATTCTCCATGTTGCTCAAGTCAAAAGTTTCCATGATCACTGCTAGAGTGAGAGTGAAGCCTAGAGTAGACAAGACCCGTATCGCATTACCGATTCTGAGAATGCTTTGTCGAGTCTTTGATGAGATGATCTCGTCATCCACAACCATAGGATCATTGGATTGGGTGTGTTCCCCGACCCAAATGAAGCCATTGCGGACGAGAATCAAATCGATCCCAAGACTTTCAATGAAATGAAAGTGAAGGTTGCTTCTCCTAACCAAGTAAGGATCAACCTTGAGAAGCTGTCCCTTGTGTAGCTGTAAACAGAATTCATGGATTAATCATAAATGTTTAAAGAGAGGAAGAGACTAAGAAAATGTCTAACTTTTGACTATGTCCGAGATGAGAATCACCAACCTTCCCATACTTGTTACTTCTAGCTAGTAGGCTGCCATCACGCTGAGATTCACCTACTTGGGCCTAGCGTTTGTATAAATCAAAAAGGGAACCTTTCTTTTCAGGTAGATATTTAAAGATGGGAGAGAAACTAAAAAACAATAGGACTTACACAAACTACATCATCTTCTGCCAAAATATTCCGCATATTGAGTTCATCCACAGATGTGTTTCGCTTCTGCCAAGACAGAGAAGCTTAAATCATTGAACCTAACAGACAATGTGGCAAATCATAAAAATTGTTACCTGAACAGCATCAGGCATGTTCATGGAAGAAAGCTTCAGTAATCCATCTTGAGTAGAGTTAAGATCCACTCTCCAACGGCTTTGTCTTTGAGCAACCTAAATAAAAAGAAAAGAGCCTTGTTGCTAAACCACTCTCAATCAGATATCAAAAACCCAAAAAAATCACCATTACAAAACTATACCTCAATAACACAATATCCCCAACCTCAGGCTTGTACCTAAACGCGACCCCAATCCATCATTATCAGTTCCAGTTAATAAATAAACAGAATCCGAGGAGAGCAATCAGAAACCTGGCTCGCAAGGTGCGTACATAGACGAGCTTGTCCACGTGATTCACCACTCCACAGACCGTCGTCAGCAACTCACCGTCGACCAAGGAAGTTCCGTGTCCCCTTCAACAAAAACCAAACATCAGAACAGAACAGGAGATATGGGATAAAAGCAGAGAGGGAGATGGAGATATACTTAAGGAAGGCTTCATCGTGGTTGAAGGGGATGGAGTCGGCAACGATGACAGAATTGTTTGTCGTCGACGACAGAGATTGTAGCCGCTCCATAGCTCTCTCAAATCTGACCTTCTGCGTCTGGTTCAATAGTATCTCTACCTCCCTTAGTTTTCCCATCACACACAACTCTCTTTCTTTCTCTGCCCTAATAAATCAAAGCACGCTGGAGACAAAAGATGGCGATGGAGACGAATTGAGAAGACGAGCAGATGCAGGGTTTAATATTAAATGATTGTCATCTTAAGATATACAAGTGTTTTTATCTTTACCAAACAAAAACAAAGTTTTTAATGTTTTATTGGATTGTCAAACATTTGTATTAGAGACTATATACTTCAATTTGCATATATAAATTAGTGAACCTTTTTCAGTTTCCATATATTAATCAAAGTGTTATCATATTTTGTATTTAATACCTCAAAGTGTGCGGGCAAAGAACCTTTTTAATTCCATTATGTTAGTAATAAAATAGTTACATCGCATGTCATTTTGAATATGTATTTCGTGATTATATTAAATAATTTGTATTTAACTTATTCATATAGCTAGTAGCTATTATATATATATATATATATTTTTTAAAAAGTTTATGAAAAAATTATACTCAATATAAATTATTAGTCTTTAAAAGAAACAAACTGTAGTAAAAGTGTGAAAACCAATTAACAAGATCTTAATATTCAATTGCTCCTTCAATATTTCGCAACTTTCCAAAAGATTAAGATTATAATTTGTTATCTCGGTTATAAAATTAAAATAAAGACAATCCATTTTTTGATTTTATGTAGCCATTACTTCTTGAAACGATGATGCGTTTTTTTTTAATAATAATATAATAATAATAATGAATAACTATGACTAGTGGTCTCATACCCACTAGCCACCTAACCACAATCACAATCAACAGCTGAAATAACTAATATCATTAACCAATAATTCACCAATCATAATCCAATAACCAACATTAATTCCAAATCATAAACTAATGATCCAAACAGCATAAACCAAAGAACCAGCAATCCTAACAACATTCTAGGACTCAACTCTAGCAACCTAGTAACACCAGGCAACAATCAATCGAGTCCCTAGAACATCTTCCTCTTCATTGCCTTAATTCCACGATCACATTTTGCCTTTACCTGCACCACAAACATAAATTGAGATGCATGAGTATTTGATAAATACTCAGTGAGGCAATCCTCCCATCTACTGGGCTATACACACAAGCAATAAGATCTCTCATCCACAAACAACAACAATAAAACAAACCAGGAACATGAACAAGTGACTCGACACGATCCGGTTACTGTCAGAAGAGTGTCGACCGATACCAGAAGGTGCCGACCGACACTGGACATCTGGTGTCGACCAACACCACTTGGGTGTCGACCGACACTTGCTCGACACCCCCGAAACCCTAACGGTGTCGACCGACACTCGCTAAGTTCCCGAGCCGTCCTCGCGTTAGTGTCGACCGACACCACTGTCGAGCAGTGATTTCCTTCGAACAGAACCTCCGAATCTCGCCTCCAAACTTCTCCTCGTCGTCCTACACAATCCCAGGAACGAATCCAAGCCTCATGAGCTACGAAAAACTCACAAACAACCAAAAACAAACAACCAAACAACACACAATATCACAGAAACAGAGATCTTAGCTTAGATAAGCCATGGTCATGCACTCACCTTAGCCAACAATGAGATCTAAGCCCAAAAGATGAAGCTACCACCACAAAAACCTTCCCACCACGTTCCTAACCTTGGATCTTCACTCTCACAGCAAGATCTCTCCAAAAACGCCTTCAAAACTCACGAACTCTCATAAGAACTCTTAGAAACTGTTTTCTCCTCTTTCTCTCTCAAAAACAACAAACGGCGACCAAGACAACAATCAAACACGACCTAGGTCGTTTTCCCACTTAAATATCTCGGTTCAATGGTTTTTTTCTAAACCAAACCGGTCCAAATCGATAAATAAATCAATCAACCAGAAATAAGTGGTGTCGACCGACACCACATGAGTGTCGATCGACACCCACCCCTAAAACGCAGAGTTTTGGTTCGCGGGCGTTACATTACTACAAACATTCAGAATTATAAGTAAACGTTCATATACACATTAAAGATCTTTAAGCCTCCACTCCTTCTATTTGAGTCCTTGAACTCTCACTTTCATGGTCCATCACATAGTTTATGTGAAAACGTCCAACAAATTCAGAATTGTAACTATAGAAAGTGTATTTAAATTTTTTACTCTAACATCATACACAACTTGATTTTAATATTCATAACAACTTACAAAACCTTGTGATGTTCAAGTCCTTGAAACTCTGGTTTTAGAAAGATCTTGGAGGAGGCTAAGGTGTTTACAATACATGGTGCACTTAGAGACATATACAATTCAAAGTCAATTTTGTTGATTATGTTAGATGAATGGTACGTACCTTCAAATTCTCCAATCTTCCAAAAGCGCAATACACAAAACACAGGTTCGGATTTATATGTGAGATGGCACCCGTTTGATTCCCAAGAAGACATGAATCGAGAAGCATAGTTGTTTATGACACGACATTTTGCAGATTCATTCCTACAGATTTAGCAAGTTAATATAAATTCTAACATAACCAAACTTCAAAATGTAATTATCCTTAAAGGTAAAATAAATGTGTTTTACCTGTCATTCAATAGCGTGAAGACAACTTTAATACAATCATTGGCACTCTCATGTCTTATCATAACCGTTTCAAATATGTAAATTTTTAATAGTAATCGTTTTTTAATTTAATAAATAATTAAAAGGTGATGATTCCCAAATTTATCACTTTAATTTTTTTATATCTATAATTATAAAGATAACAATCCATTTAAGTAAATATATATAACATTTATATATATTCCTGAGGTATGTTAATTTGCTTTTTCAAACAATAGTAATTTCCATCTTTATCATTTCAAGTTAGTAAATTTATATAAATCATAAGTTTTATCTTTTGCGATTATGATTTTTACAAATAAAGTTATATAATAAAACTTGTTTACATCTTTATATCGTTTTAAATTTATGAAAATTACATAAGTTTGAAGATATACATTATTGTTCTATCATGCATTTATGTTAAATATTTTTAATATATTGTAAAATATATTAAAATTTTAATAGAAACATAGATAAATAAATAGCTTCAAAAATAAAATAGTTTGACATCTTTAAAAATATGTACCACAAATACAATATTTATTAAATTGTTTCACGATTTTATTATACAAAATCATACAACAATAAGTTTAATATTAAAAAAGATCAACTATCAATATGTCAATAATTAAACTATTGATACATTAAAACAAATAACATTAAAATAATGGAATAAATGTTATAGAAATATTGTGGGGTTCCTTATCATCTTTTGTGACAGCAAAGAGATGGAATTGAAATTTCAACATATGTGATTTTTTTTTGCTTGGGGAGTTTGTGTATTAAATACAATCCAATCCGAGAATTTAGATCTTGTAGTTGTTGAAAGAATCATAATATCGTCCATAGGACCATCTTCATTGTAGTCTTCTTTAGATATAATCTACATGATATTTTCTAAAAAAAATATTAAAAACATGGAATAATTCTTAAATAATTATATAACATGATTATTAAATTAATTTACATGAAATTACATCGATAGAAAAATACATACCCGAAAATATGCATGACTATAATCGATCATATTTTTCTTACAAATATGGCTATCAAAGTAAAAAAAACAAATAATGACAATTCAAGACCATTAAAAAAACCAATAGAAGAATTCAGGTTATAAAAAATAATACCTGATATTAATTACAATCAAATTTGTTGATCGATTACTCTGGTCCATGATACTTACGTCACAGAATTATATATATTAATCTCATAAAATTATAATATAATTATCAAAATTTTAATCTAATTCAAAAAAAAGTTATAACAATATACCTCTTTTGAAAGATGGACTGTAGAACTTGTTGTCCAATGTTGGTGTCTTGTAAGCAGAGCTTGTTTCTTTGTAGCTTTGAGTTTATTAGAATTTGGATTGAAACTTTCATTGGCATTTACATTATATATATAGTTTACCTGGTGACCGATGTCTTTGTTTTATGAAAAATAATTAGTTAAATGCTAATCTTTACCCATTATTGTGTGTAAAGTGATCTGGTTTAATTGAAACTGAATTTCTTAGGGAAGTACTAATAATTAACAATATATAAAAATAAATAAAATAAAACTCTTACATAGCTTAGAAGATTAGTGATGCACAACGTGTATGAAAAGGCTCTGTTCTCCTTCCCACTAACAATCTCAAGGAGCATCACCCCGAAGCTAAAGATATCTGACTTTGTTGAATACGACCCATTCTCTGTGTACTCTCGAGACATGTAACCACTACTACATAATGCATGGAAGAACTTTTTCAAACTTTAACTTTAATGGTTTATGGAATTGTCATGTAGATTATATCTAAAGAAGACTACAATGTTTTAGGGGTTATTTATGGAATATATAAAAATAACATCTCTCAAACTAACTACAATATATCATAAATAAGTAACTACATCATAAATAACATCTCTCAAACTAACTACAATATATGTATATGTATGGAATTGTTTTATGGGTTAATGTTGTAAAAAAAATTAAATAAGTAAAACGAAAATGGCATAAACCAAAATGTACATCAAAAATATTAATATAGATTTTTAAAATTATTAAGAACCTCTGACGTAGCAGTTTTTGGCGACTGTCATTATGAAGAGTGCATGGAGGTATGGTTTGCTACAAGATAGGACAGATAAAATACTCTATAAATTAATAAACACTATAAATTAATAAATTTTGTCAGTCCCAAGTCGGGTCAGTATAAAAAATAACAAAATTCGATAAAATAATAAGATAATAATTTTTCTGAAATTCCAATGTAAAATATGGTCCCAAAAATATCATAAATTAATAATCATGTAAATGTACATATATATGTATATTATGTATGTTTCTCCTAAAACTCATATCTACAAAACAACTGTTATGTTGTATTTTCAAACTATAATGATAAAAAATATTTTGTAACATGTCAAAAATATAGCTACATTTTTTTAAAGTTTCAATTTTTAGATATCCATCATTTACATTTTGACAGTTTGATTGACTATTAAAATACAACAATCTATATTATATTCAGAAATTTAATTTTATGTATACCATGTGTATAAGTGAATTTGTCTATTGTATTTGTAATTTATTGTTAATAATGTATTCTAAATATTACAAATTCAATTCCAATACCATAAAATTTTGAATATCCGAAATTATTGCTAAAATTGTCTCAATTCATAATTTTTAAAAGTTAAACTATTAAAAATATTAGATAAATTAATATCACTATAAATTAATAAAATGTCTTGGTCCCAACATTATTAATTTATAGAGGTTTCACTATCCTCTTTTTAACTCAATATTTTGTCCTTAAAAGGCCACATTACCGCAGCATTTAATGTAAAAACATTTATTTATTGAATAAATTTTACATATTATTCAAAAAAAAGATATACAAGAAAACAAAAAACAAAGAGAGACGAACCGTTTTTTTTAATAAATTTTACATATTATTCAAAAAAAAAATATACAAGAAAACAAAAAACAAAGAGAGACGAACCGTATAAGCAACCAAAGCGAGACCTTGAAGTAAGATTTTTGGCTACTCATGAAAGTAAAACGAAAAATCAAGTTGGTCCGCTTCAACCTTCAAGGTCGAACCCAAACTCGATCAGACTATCTACTCTTACAATCACACTGTTCATTTGAAGCTAAGATGATTTCACTAAGAACTAAGAAGTCTTACAAATTAGAATTTGCGTGGCATGAATATTTTGTTGGTATCCATAAATACCAACATAGTTGATTTTTCTAAAAGTACTACAATTTTTTTTTTTTTTTTTAAAATACTACAAATACAAAAATTGGATTTTAAGGGTACATTTTTTTTTGTTTTAGTATCGAAAAATACCAATATTGGCTGATTTTTCCAAATCTACTACAATTTTTTTTTTAAATACTACAAATTAAAAAATTGCTTTTCTAGGGTACATTTTTTTTTGGTTGGCTATTATATATCTTGGGTATAGTTTTTATTTAGGGGGTAAACTGTAATATTTAGGATTTAAGATTTAGTTTTGAATGTTGAAACTTGAAAGTTTAGTTTAAGGTTTCAAAAATATATGTTTTAATGAGATTGTTGAAAGAATAAAAATTATTGATGTTCATTAAACGAAATAAATCAGATGTCAATATTTTTGCTATACTACATAAATAAGACTGATCACTGATCAGACCCAAATACTGGCCAATCTTAAACGGGTCGGACTTCTGTAAACCCACGGGTAGAAACGTGGCTATTAGATCAGTAAAATTACAATCAAACCGAATAATTTCACTAAATGTTCGGTTTAGTTCGGTTAATACGCGGTTAACTCTAAGAAACACCTTCGTCAAACCCTTAAAACCCAAATTTTCCAAGAAGATTCTGAGAAGAAAGAACCAAAGATTTTCTCGAGAAAATGGCAATGGCGGAATCTTCGAATCTCATGTTGAAATCGAGAGACGTTCTCGCTACACCAAGCCACGAAGGATTCGAGACCATCGTCGAACAACTCGCAATGCGTCAAGAAACCAAAGAATACAAAACCGCGTTTGCTCTGTTCGACTTCTGCGCTACTCGTTTCCCAAATTGCTACACCCTAAAGCTTCTCAAGGTCTATCGATGCTCTTCCAATAACGCCATCAGATACCGATCGATCTATATCCTCGCCGGAACCCTAGCCGATCTCAGAAACCGCAAGTTCGAACTCTCTCGCGTCGGTCTCCACGAAATCAAACCACTTCTGATTGAGTGCCTTACGATGCAAGAAACCAAAGAATCCGACATGAAGATCCTCAGAAGAATCGTTTCTATCATAACCTACAACGTTATGGTTTGCGATAACGGTGGATGGAACGAGCTCAGTGATTGTATCCTCTGGCTCGCGAGCACTGAACCTCTCAAGGCTTTTCACGTCTTCCTCGATTTGCCAGCAGTCTACGGTACATTCATCGACAATTTTATGAACATTATTTTAGAGGAAGCTGAGGAGATCTTGGTTCATCCTGAGAAAAGTGAAGTTGAAGGTTGGAGCTTAGCTTTAGAAACTGTTGTTAAAATGGGGATTCAGGTTTTGGATACAGAGATGAGAGTTGATTTGATTAAGAAGCTTATCAACACTGTTGTGAATTCAGTGAAGGAGCTAGTGGAGAAAGGGATGGAGCAGTTTCTGGTACAAGGGCTTCAGCATCTGGAGGGGTTCTTGTCACGAGACAAGACTATGTATGGTTACAATAAGAGTCAGTGTCACTTCGTGATGACTATCATGTTCAAGATCAAAGATTTTGGAACACAGACTAAAGATGTTATAAGGAAGATTAATCAGTTGGTTAAATCACAGGACAATGCAGCGAGCAAACCTGTTGTGAAACCTCAGGAGACTCAAATTGATGGTGTAGAATATGATCGTGGCTTGTATAACCATCTGAAGACTTTGTCATCTGTTGATGTTTTGAAAATCTTTATGTCAAATGCTGTTGAAGATAGGTCCAGAGAGATAGCAATCAAACGGCTTGAAGTTGTACTCTCTGATCACACTTCAATGGAGTTGCAAATAGACATCTCAGAGATGAGAGAACTCCAGTCATTGCTCATCTCTTGCCTTAAGCTAGAAGGAATCTCTGATAGCATGTTTAAAGTCTTAGGTGAGGTGCTGAACCACGTTGTGTATGAGATGTCCAACCACCAAGATGTCGCATGGGACGGTATACGCGATTGTATTGCATTGCAAAGCAAAACAAAGTTTCAGAGAGCGGTTTATATCTTCCAGTGCTTAACAATGCCGCTTGAAGATGACGGGTTTGTGATTCATGTGATGGAGAATCTGCTCCCAGAGATAAGCAGAAGGTTAAACCCACCAACAGAGTTGTTGGTAGATAACAGTTGCTGGGTTTTGGCGTTTACTGGTGCATTCTGTGCGACCATTCACTTGATAGAGATCCTAAGCCAAGCTGAATCCTGTAAGGAGATTGCAAATAAGATGATAGATTCTGTGAGAGAGCTTGTGGAAAGAGGAGGAATGGAAGTTGGACTTGTTAGGAGAGCTTTCAGAGATCTTGAAAGCATTGTCAAGAAACAATTGGAATGGTACGAAACGGTGGAATACAAATTTGTTAAGGGTCTGCTTTGGAAACTCTATGCAATCAAAGGCATGAAATGGGAAAGTAAGATTGTGTTGTGGAGAATCAACGTGATTGTGGAGAGACAAGTGAATGAGGAGGTGAAAGTCTTCCCAAAGGGTGAGTTTGATTGGCTGAACCTACCTGAGGCTTAGGGATTTGTACGTCTCAAGTTGTTTCTTGCTGGTTTTTGATATATAGTTTGCAGTTGTGTAGAAAGAACACTGTACAGAAACAAGTAAAGTACATTTTGAACACATACATTGGAAAATGATTGGAGAAACAAGTATCTGCCGTGCGGTTCTTTGGTGGGGGTTTAGGTTCTTTGGTGGGAGTTTAGGTTGATTGTAATTTGTTGTAATTACAATCATTTAACATTCATTCTTTTGGAGTGAGAGATGCAAATTCATTGTAATTTGTTGATTCCAATGGTATTGACAAGTATTTTACTAATTCGACAAGTCTTTTTGGATACTATGGCCTATGGAAATCCCGCAATGACCTTATTATCTTCGATATGTCTCTGGGTGATCTAATGATGATGCGGAAAAGACAAAGAGCAGACATGTAGGAATGGTAATACACCACGTGGACTAAGCCGTCGCGAGGGATGATCAACTGCAACTTTGATGCAACCTATATTTAACGCAATGTCAGAACAAAACCAGGATTGACCTTGCGTAATAAAAGTAGATTTTATATCGGACCAAGATCAACAAGACTGCCTTTATAGCCAAAACTCGGTATTAGAAGCGTGAGCTTTGAGTCTTCTCCACGCAATGCAATCAGTATGGTGTCAAACACATCAATTGGTTATCATGTACGGAGATTGCAAGTCTTTTATAAAATTTACTTTTCATCCTTATAGCATAAACTTTCAAATTGAAGAAAGATTTTTTAAAAAACTTTCAAATTGAATGATATGCAACTTTTTCACGGTTTTAATTCCACCGAATACAACAATCACAACTACGTACAAAACGCTAAAATCAAACAAGTGATTTTAAGCATTAATGGTGGATGGCTTGAGGACTGAGGTTTATATTATCTTCAAATATAAACCTCTTCTTAACTAACTGTTGGATTGGATTTAATGTTTTTTTTTTTTTTTTTGACAACGATTGGATTTAATGTTATGTTATAGTATTATGGGATATATTAATTAATATACCCAGTTGACTGAAAAAATAAATATCTAACTTTGGTTAGTTTATTTATTAGTTCTCTCTCTCTTCTTCGTTTTATTTTAAAACACATTTATCCTTTTTCAGCTTTAATTACGAAAATACCATATACCAGATCGAGCGATATTGTTTATAACATGATTGTTAACACTGTTCATCCGATGGTACATCAAAATATTTTGTGATTTTAGTATATATATTTGTATATTATGCTAAAGAGTATAGTATCACGATTAATATCGACATATACTTAAGTTTGAAAATCTAATTCTAATGATATTATTCATCAATTATAGGGTTACAAACATATTATGAGTTATATGTTTATCTATTGGATTACCACGATAACAATATATATATATGAGTATATATATAAGTATAAATTAATAATGTTAAATCATATTGTATCGCGATAAGTTTATAATTTAGTGCAATAAATTTACTTAAAATTGTTCGGCTAACATCTAAAATACTATTTGTACCCAAAACAAGAAAATATACATTGTTATGTTGTGGTTATTTATTTGATTAACAATGTAAATTATATTTTTTCGCGATAATTTTCCAAATTATATAGTAAATTTAGATTTATCTTGTTAAATCATTTATTATATGAATGATATGAGCTGAATTCTATATTAACTTGTCTCTATTTTTTTTTAATTTAGTTATTTGGTAAGAAATTGGAAGGATGATTTCCTAACAACTTATTACCGCATATTTTTCATTATTTTTTTCCCATTTTCCTTTGAATTAGTTTCCTACGATTGTATACTTGGTAGGAATTTTATAGAAATTTTGTAGGAAATTCGTAGGAAATTTCTTATCTCACGATTACGGTTCCTAGGAAACTCTTATCTCACTTACCATATTAATTTATTTTATTAAATTATTTATCAAATAAAATCCTTTGATATCTAACTTAACATATTATTATTTTTAATTATTATTATTATACTTCACCTCTCATTTTTATATATGAGTCTATTTTGTGAAACAAAGAAATTATCATATTATTTATTATAACTAAAAAATAGTTTTATTTCCGGATATACCATAAGTTGAATTTTTAAAGACAAATATAAATGATTTATTCTATAAAATATTCAATTTTTTAATATTATTCTTTAAAATAATATCTATTGAATTAAAAAATTTACTGAGTAACGGGTCAAAATTTTAATATTTAAATTCAATTTCATACTTTTTTGTTGAATTTAATAATTTTATATAATATAATAAACTTTAAATTATTCTTTTGAAATATTTTTAAAATATTGAAACTTGATATTAAAGTTAGAAACTATTAACACTCTAAATTGGTTGTTTATAGCAATGTCAATAATATGTCACTATAATATATTAATATTAAAGAATTTTAAAAAACCAAGTATATTAAAACAAAAAGTATAACAATATATTAAATTACTCATAATATAATAACTTGCTTTTTGAAAACCAAATTCACAAAAAAATGTCTTATAATGACATGCAAGTCATGAGGTAGAATATACATTGTTGAAATAACTTCGCGTACATAAACTAATAAAACATATTAAAATTTTATTTTAAAATAGAAAATATACAAAATTTTGTATAAAATAAAATTTAACCAGTGTTGTAGCACGGATACTTATCTAGAATCATTAACAAATTAAAACTTTCAAAATAAATGTCTTTTTCAAGTCATTATATTTAATATTTGATTTTATTGCACAATAGTTTTATCCAAAAAAACATTTAAAAACAATCACATATATTATATTTTATAAAAAAATTACAATATAAATAAAATAAATTTCAACTCGTGCTCTAGCACGGGTCTTCTTAATCTAGTGGACTAACAAGGAGAGAGTGATTTATCTATTGTTTAGACTTCAGACATAAATGATAAGAACTTTTTCCCTTGCGAGGATTAGTTTGACGAAAATCGTGGTAGCTTAAAATGTTTTGGTAGCGTCTGTTTCTGGAGGATTTTGTCGGTAATATCTTAAATGGTATTTATCTCAATCTTCGTTTTTGCTGGATCTCTGATGAATGCATCTTTTGGAGTCTGGAATACATGTTGAATATGTTGAATCAATGGTCTTTTAGTAAAGTGTCCTCAACAGTTTTGTGACTGTTATTCTATTGCCCTTTCCATTTTGCCTTTTACACATTTTCAAATAATCTGACCCTGATGGGTTTTCTTCCAATAGTTCCTGAAGAAACAATTGCGATGGTATGGTACAAACGAATACACATTGGTCAAGGGTATGCTTTGGAGACTCTTTACAATCAAAAGGCATGAAATGGGAAAGTAGCATTGTGTTGTGGAGAATTAACGTGATTGTCGAGAATTAAAGAGCTGCCGGAGAATGAGTCTTTAGGGATGTATGCAAACTGAAATTCTGCAGAAACTAGTTTTTGATGTATATATAGTTTTCTTTGGGGGAAGAAAATTGTAAAGAAACAAGTAAAGTACACATGTTATGTTGAGTTTTGGCAATGTAACTCAGTTTCAAAACACTTCTGAAGACTGTTCTGAAGTTATTATGCTTCTAGTATCTAATATGTGTACACAAGGCTTCTCCTCTCAAGACCGTTCACAAGGTATGCAAAGACCGTATCTAAAACATCTTGTTCGAGTAAGGCCGACACTTGCCGGTAATTAATTACTTACTGATCCCAATTCGATATTGTGTCTGAAGCTATTATTGATGTTGACATAGTATAGGACAAGGCACCACACTGTCAATTTGGGAGACGGCTCCTACCTGGCTACAAATTTCAGCCAGATTATTTCTATTACGAGGTAACTTCTATGGACTACTACTACTGGTTCTTGTTTAATCCACTTATTTATAATACAGTAATGCTTTATAAACATATGACTTGGTGATTTAAGGAATGATAACCTTGTCAAGGCAAGATCCATCAACTAGCAGCAAACAAATGGCAAAATAACAGAGTCAATGAACCCTTTTTAAAATATTAGATTGTTAATCACTAATACATCACTCAACAAGCTTATAAAAACACCTTTTGTCAAGTCAAAAATCTGTTTGGTGTGTTCTTATTGGAGATTCTCTTGCTTCCCTTGATTAATCTCAATCTTCATAATTATTTCAATTCCACAAAATAACTATATCATACAAAAACTTATCACTACAAACTATTTTTCTGAATAAGTCAAAATGGTTCGGAGTTTTTCTTGATTTTTTTCCTGAACAAGTCAAAATTGGTTCAGTTCTATGCAAATGACCCCTTAGTTAGTAAAACCCTTGTCTTTCAAGTGAAGAGAAGAAAGTGTGACCCTATGTATAAAGGTGTGTTTTGACATTTACTCCCAAAATAAGAAAGAAAAATAGGCAACTTGGTTAATGGTTAAAGGTGCATTTGGTTGAGGTTATGTCCGTTGGGTTGTCTCTGTTTTATTAGGTTTGAATTTTTTATAAAAAGAGAAGAAGTAAGCAGTAACTTGCATGAACACAGAAGAAGTCAGCTATATTCTGATTCTATTCCTCCAATCAAAAGGGGGGAAGAGACTTGACCAAACCGTTAATTGTCTTTTAACCGCGTCCAACGCTCATTTATCACATTTAAATATGACAAAAAAACCACCAACTAGGCGTTAGTGATAGTTCCATTTAGTTTTTTTTGTTTTAAACTCGTTGTTGCTTGAACTTCCATATATAGTGCTCATTCTTTACGTTGTATTCTCATTCTCTAAGCTTATGACTTTTTCTCAGCATTTTCAAGGTCATCACTAGGCAAAACAAATTTTGATCTGTTACTGGAACATATTAGAACAGAAGATGAAAGAGATGATGGGTGTAGTTGTAGTCATTCTGGTGTTGTCTTCTTGTTGCTTGTCTCTGATGGATGCCCAACAGATCACTCATCCGACCGATGGTACGGTCCTCTATATTTCTCTGAGCAACATCTATGTGTGACAGTGATAAGTGATGCTAATGAGGGGTTTTGTTGTTGTTGTTGCAGTTAGTGCTCTGCAGTATGTTCACCGAAAACTGAAGGACCCTATGAATCATCTTCAAGACTGGACAAAGACGGATCCATGCGCTTCTAATTGGACCGGTGTCATCTGCATCCCTGATCCTTCTGATGGCTTTCTTCATGTTAATGAGTTGTACGTTTGGACTTGTAAACTTTCTTCTATTGTTTTAAAATCCAAAAAAAAAACCTTAGGGATGTCATATAATAAATGGTTTGATCAAATGATGCTGGCGGTTGCTAAACATGAACCTCACCGGACAACTGGCACCTGAACTCGGCTTGCTATCAAATCTCACCATATTGTAAGTCCAGTGTTTTCGCTTGAGCTCTGGTTTTGCAATCAAACTATCTATTACAAACGCCTCCT
Source organism: Camelina sativa (assembly GCF_030686135.1). NCBI lineage: Eukaryota > Viridiplantae > Streptophyta > Magnoliopsida > Brassicales > Brassicaceae > Camelina > Camelina sativa. The sequence continues at coordinate 21,443,509 of NC_141889.1, read as the reverse complement.
TTATGTATTTCCTCATCACAGGAACTTTATGTGGAACGATCTTACCGGTCAGGTTCCACCAGAACTAGGAAACTTGACTCATCTCATCTTCTTGTAAGTAGTCTTGATCGTTGTTTCATCTAACATTTCTCCTTCATGAACACACCATTTGAACAGATTTCTGTTCTTCACTTTTTGTTGCAGGCTACTAAGTGGAAATCAACTGACAGGACCTTTGCCTCAAGACTCGGTTCTCTTTCCAATCTCTTAATCCTTCAGATAGACTACAATGAAATTAGCGGAGAACTTCCAACGTCCTTGGCAAAACTGAAAAAACTGAAGCATTTGTGAGATTTCCATCTCTCCTACTCTTCTCTTCTCTCTTCTTTCTTCAAACCCTTCTGACATCACTTTAACTTTCTTTGATAGTCACATGAACAACAACTCAATCACGGGTCAGATTCCGCCCGAGTACTCTTCCTTAACCGATGTTTTGCACTTGTAAGTTTCTTGGTTACATTCAAATTTGTTTATATCTTATAAAAATCTGATCATCAGGGCTTTGTTGTGTGGCTCAGCTTAATGGACAATAACAAGCTAACCGGAAATCTTCCACCGGAGCTCTCTCAGATGCCAAGCTTGAGAATTCTGTAAGCACATTTAACTTCTTATTGAACATAACTAAATTTTCTCCGCATTCAAACCAAATTTGCTTCTTCATTTACAGACAATTGGACGGTAATAACTTTGATGACACTGAGATACCACCTTCTTACGGATCGATACCACATCTTGTCAAACTGTAAGAAACAGAACTTAGTAAAATAATTTTCTTTTTCCCTTGTGGCGTACTGATTTTGTTGGTTACAACATAACACAGGAGTCTCAGAAACTGCAAATTAAATGGACCAATTCCTGATTTAAGCCAATCACCATTTCTCTAGTACTTGTGAGTTACTTTAACAAGAAGAAACCATTAGCAATCTATATTAAAATAGTGTCTGAGGCTTCTTTTTTTTTTTTAACTTTTGATGCTTCAGAGATATTTCCTCCAACAAACTCACAGGAAAAATTCACAAGAACAAGTTCTCTGCAAACATTACAACTATGTAAGTGACCAAGCCAAGAAATGGAATGTTACAGTGTTGTTGACAAACTTAAACTGAACTTGTTTACTGTATGCAGTAACTTATACAACAATATGCTCAACGGATCCATCCCTTCAAACTTTTCTGGCCTTCCTCGGTTACAGAGACTGTAATAAGACCCTCTTTTGCTCTTCTCATTTCTTAGTTTGAAGGAAGAAAACAAAAACAAAGACAAGACTTTTGTCTTTTAAAATTTTCAGGCAAGTGCAGGACAACAACTTGAGCGGGGAGATTCCAGTGATATGGGAGAATAGGAGCTTTAACACAACGGAGAAACTTACCTTGTAAGACACGTCGTATTTACAAAACAGAGGAGGCCAATGTTTTTTCAAACAAGACTAGTAATTTTCTATTGATTTTGATTTGGAACAACTTGTAGGGACTTGAGGAACAACAAGTTTTCAAATGTGTCAAGCGTTCTTCTAAACCCTCCTTCGAATGTCACAGTCAAGTAAAGATTATGTTTTAGTAAAAAGAATAACCTAAACAAATGTTTAAAGATGTGGATAGAGTAAATGAGTCCTCTGTTTTGATGAGCAGGCTTTTCGGAAACCCAATTTGTACAAATGTAAATGGGGGAAAGCTAGCTGATCTCTGCGGCATCTCAACGGTAGAAGTGGAATCTCCTGGAACTTCTTCTTCGGAGAACAAAACTAATGGAGACTCAGACTGCAAACGCCAGTCGTGTCCCTTAAGCGAGAACTACGATTACGTGATTGGTGCTCCAGTTGCGTGTTTCTGCGCTGCACCACTTGGTATTGCACTTCGGCTTAGAAGTCCAAGTTTCTCTGACTTTAGACCTTACAAAGTCTCCTACATGCTCGATGTGGCTTCCCCAAACAATCTTGGGATAAACCCTTATCAGATATCTATTGACTCATTCTCATGGCAATCGGGTCCAAGGCTAGCCATGAACATGAAGATTTATCCTGAGTACAGTGAATTAAACAGTAAATTCAACACTACTGAAGTTCAACGTATTGTAGACTTCTTTGCAACTTTTACTTTGGATACTGATGATTCTCTTGGCCCCTACGAGATTATTAATATCGACACTGGTGCATACAAAGACGGTAATACTAATACACATATCTTTATACTTGTCATTGTGAAATCTAAAGCGTATGTATTTTTTTTACTTTTGCTTGTTGTAGTTACTATCAAATTCCCGAAACAATCGGGAACGAGCAAAGGTGGCAAAGTTGGAATCGTTTTAGGAGCTATTGCTTTCTTCCTTGTAGTGTCCTCTCTAGCTTTGATCTTCTTTATTCGAAGAAGCAAACAAAAGAGAAAAACTAAAGAGGTTGACATGGAACGAGAACAGCACAGTAAGTGGAAACTAAGTCAATCTCTCTGTTTCGAGTTTTTTTTCTTTAACCAGTGTCTAATGCTTTTCTCCTGGATCTAGTTCCAAAATCTCCAATGAATATGGAGAGCGTGAAAGGTTACAATTTCGCGGAACTTGATTCAGCAACAAGCAGTTTCAGTGATCTTTCTCAGATAGGCAGAGGAGGCTATGGGAAGGTCTACAAAGGCCATTTACCAGGTGGACTGGTTGTAGCGGTCAAACGTGCAGAGCAAGGTTCTCTGCAAGGTCAAAAAGAGTTCTTCACAGAGATCGAGTTGCTCTCCCGGCTACATCACCGAAACCTTGTTTCTTTGCTTGGCTACTGCGATCAGAAAGGAGAACAGGTGAGTCTCTTCACAACATTACAAAATTTCAATTAAGATAGTATTTGTGTTGATTTGTTATGTCTTTTTTCAGATGTTGGTATATGGGTACATGCCTAACGGCTCTCTTCAAGATGCACTCTCTGGTAAGTTCCTTCCTTGTCTTGTATATATAAAAAGTGTTGTGGGATGATTTTTGATACATGAATGTGTCAAACTGCAGCGAGGTTCAGAGAGCCGCTGAGTTTTGGGATGAGACTGAGAATAGCGCTCGGGTCTGCGAGGGGGATTTTGTATCTGCACACAGAAGCTGACCCACCAATCATTCACCGAGACATTAAACCAAGCAACATTCTTTTAGACAGCAAGCTGAACCCTAAAGTTGCAGATTTTGGGATCTCAAAGCTCATAGCACTAGATGGTGGTGGAGTGCAAAGGGATCACGTAACTACCATTGTCAAAGGCACCCCTGTATGTGTTTTTGTTCCACCAAAATCCTCTGTTTTTTAATCTCTTAAGGAAGGAGACTAATTCTTGAAACCTAATACATACAGGGATATGTGGATCCAGAGTATTACTTGAGCCACAGGCTAGCGGAGAAGAGTGACGTATACAGCCTCGGCATTGTCTTTTTGGAAATTCTAACGGGAATGCGTCCCATCTCACACGGAAGAAACATCGTCCGGGAGGTGAATGAAGCGTGCGAAGCTGGGATGATGATGTCAGTGATAGACGGGAGCATGGGGCAGTACTCGGATGAATGTGTGAAGAGATTCATGGAACTGGCCATCAAATGTTGTCAGGACAACCCAGAAGAGCGTCCGACGATGCTGGGAATTGTTAGGGAGCTGGAGAACCTCTACGGGATGCTTCCAAAAGAAGATAAGCCATACTCAAGCCCTTCAGTTCAATCCTCTGCTTCAGGAATGTCAGGCTTTGCTGCTGCTTCCACAAGAGGCAGTTATACTAACTTCTCTGACTTCACAGCTAACCAGCTCGTCAGTGGCGTCATTCCCTCCATCGCACCGCGCTGATCATATTGTTAAATTAAATGTGTGCAGTTTATTTTGGATGCTTCCATACATAAAGTTCAAAGACAATCAGTGAATTTTTTTTTCTTTTACTTTAGTTTACATAAATTAATAATTATACAGGCGAGACTGGTATAGCATCATGATCTGAGGGTACCACCTCCATCTACTAGGATTTTATTAGAAGACCATATGCAGCTTCCAAATGTGTTCATAGAATCAGGTTGTGCTAAGAGAAATAGCTTAATTAAGGACATGTGAAGTTCACGTGACTCTGATTAATTAGCGTATGCCTTGTACGACAAGAATAATATATAAAAAAATGAAAATTTTATACAATAAGTAAAATATACAATTTATAGATATCTTATCATCTTTTTACATAAAATATGTATTATCACGAGTTCAATATCATTGAAAGCTTTCGAAAAATCTTACCCTAGAGCTTATCGTTCTTCTCTTCTTTCTAGAGTTCAATTTCGCGTTCTTCGTAACCCTAGCCATGGATAGAGCATGGGGTTCAAAGCCTGGTAGCGGAGGTGCAGCCTCCGCCAGAACGAGGCCATAGATCGCCGTGAGCGTCTCCGTCGTCTTGCTCTTGAAACCATAAACCTTGCGAATGATCCTTATTTCCTTAAAAACCACCTTGGAACCTACGAGTGTATACTATGTGCAACGTTGCATAACAACGAAGGAAACTACTTGGCACATACTGAAGGAAAGAGGCATCAGATAAGCTTGGCAAAGAGAACTGCCCTGGAGGCTAAGGATGCTCCAGCTAAGCCGCAACCGCTACCACATAAGAGCAAAGTCTCAGTTCGCAAAACAGTTAAAATCGGTAAACCAGGGTATCGTGTTACAAGGAAGTACGATCCTGAGCTAAAGCAAAGATGTATTCTGTTTCAGATTGAATATCCTGAGATAGACGACAACATAAAGCCAAGACATCGTTTCATGTCATCTTATGAGCAGAAAGTTCAACCTTACGACAAGAGATATCAATACCTTTTGTTTGCAGCTGAGCCATATGAAACCATATCTTTCAAGGTTCCTAGCACTGAGATTGATAAATCATCCCCTAATTTTTTTTCTCACTGGGATCAAGACTCCAAGATGTTTAATTTGCAGGTGTGTTTTAAGCCGCCCAACAAGCCTCAGTTCACTGTTGTAGCAAACGGACATCCACCACCGCCACCACCACCTCCAATGGCTAATGGTCTTTGGCCAATCCCGCCTCCACCACCACCTCCAGTGGCTAATGGGTTTTGGTTTATCCCGCCGCCTCCACCACCAGCTAACATGTGAAAGTGAAACTAGCAACGTAAGAATCAGCTATAAGTAGTTTAAACACACTACTATAATTATGGTTTATTTAAAAGATTGTGCTCTTTGACTATCTGTTTTTTCTTTGAACCAATTATTTTGTTTTACCTTTATTGAGTTTTCTATATGCTAAAGACACTACTTTTTGTTTTTTCCGTTGGTTAATACATTTTTCTTTCTTTCTGCAGAGATATTTTGTTGGAATTGGGCAAAGGTTATGACCCTTTCGGAGATAAAGCCTGTAAAGGTTGATAGCCTATCGGAAACAAAGCTGATAAATGATACAACTGCCGAATAAACGAATACGAAAACCATATTAACTTGATAATTTGGTCATAAGTTGTTGAATTGTAAAGGAAAATTTAGAATTTACTTAAACCATTTAACAATGCACCTTTGGTTTAAAGTTTGCAGCTTTGGCGCCACTGAGTAGCCACACTCACCGGGGATGAGGCCAGTGATGGCGGAAGTGATGAACGAGTTTGGAATGCACTACTCAAGCTGCACCCAACAAGGAGGCCATAGTGGAAAACTATAAACAACGGTGTTTTGTGCGAAATATTATATATCTTGCCGACCAAGTTATCTTCAATACTTTGTCAGTGTGCTCATTATCATCGTCAAATGTGTTGACTGATGAGTCCACGAGGTAATGTCAGATCCAATTCAATTGATTTTGATCACATTTGAACTCACTATTATTTTTTCAGATTATATATACTAATATACAACCCGAAACCTTAGGTTAGTACTACTCTGCTTTTACCATTGCTATGTTTATTCGTTCGTATAGAACATGAGGCTACGAATTTGTCTTATCATGGGAACTTGTTAGATAAAATTGTGTTTATTGAAGATTAAAATGGGAAGCCTTTATGGAACTACATTTTAGTTGTATACACCAAAAACTAAATTTTTGCACAATTTCAAACTGTTCACCAAAAACACTATTCAAGCTCCTCATCAGTAAGGTTCAACCAATCAAACTCATTCTCCGGCAGCTCTTTAACCATTTCATCTACTCCTCTCTCAACAATCACGTTGATCCTCCACAACACAATCTTACTTTCCCATTTCATGCCTTTGATTGTATACAGTCTCCAAAGCAGACCCTTAACCAATTTGTACTTGCTTGTACCATACCATCGCAACTGTTTCTTCACAATGCCTTCCACATCTCTGAAAGCTCTCCTCACAAGCCCAACTTCCATTCCTCTTCCTACAAGCTCTCTCACTGAATCTATCATCTTATGTGCGATCTCCTTAACGTATCTAGCGTGACTTGAGACCTCTATCAAGTGAATTGCTGCAAAGAAGGCACCTGTAAACGCCAAAACCCAGCAACTGTTATCTACAAACAACTCTGTTGGTGGGTTTATCCTTCTGCTTATCTCTGGGAGAATAACTTCAATCACAGGAACCACAAACTCCACATGTTCAAGCGGCATTGTTAAGCACTGGAAGATATAAGCCGCTCTGTGAAACTCTGTTTTACTCGATGCAATATAATTGCGTAAAGCGTACCATGTGACATCTTGGTGTTTGAACAACTCATACGCAACGTGACTCACCACCTCACCTAAGACTTTAAACATACTGTCTGTGATTCCTTGTTGCCGAAGGCAAGAGATAAGCAACGGCTGGAGTTGTCTCATCACTGAAAAGTCTATATGCATTTTCTTTGAAGTGTGATAAGAGAGTAAGACATTGACCCTTCTGATTGCTATCTCTCTGGACCTATCTTCAAGTTCAGTTGACGCAAAGATCTCTAAGACTTCTAGTGAAGATAAATCTTTCAAATGGTCATACCAGTCACGGCCAAATTCTGCTCCATGATCTTGATCAGTTTCCTGATGATATGGTTTTGTAAACAACATGTTGATCTTGCATACAATCTCCTTGGTCTGTGTTCCTACTTCTCTGACATTTCCGATCTCTGTCACGAACGTCGACACAAAATGGCATTGATCTTTAGTGTACTTATACAGACTCATGTCTCTTGATAGAGACCTTTCGAAATCTTCAAGCCCTCGTACCAAAAACTTTTCCTGTCCAATCTCCACTAGCATTTTTGCTGATTGCAGAACATTCACAAGCTGAGATCTCATTATATTCTTAATCACGTCCCGTTTCATACCTGTACTGAAAAACTGAATCCCCAATTTAACAAGAGTCTGTAAAGCCAAGCTCCAATCTTCAACTACACTTTCCTCAGGATCAACCAAAACCTCCTTAGCTTTATCTAACATAATCTTCAGAAACTTCTTGATGAACTCCTCGTAGACCGGTGGCAAATCGAGGAAGACGTTAAAAGCCTTGACAGGTTCTTTATTTGCAAGCAAGAATATACAATCGCCAAGCTCGTCCCATTCGTCTTTATGAAAGTCCATGACATTGTCAGCTACACAAGACACGATTCTTCTGAGGATCTTGATGTCAGATTCTTTGGTCTCCTGCCTTGTCAAACACGGAATCAGAACCCTTTTGATTACATAAAGAGAGTCGAGAGAGAGTTCGAACTCGCGGTTTCTCAAATCGGTGAGAGTCAAGGAGAGTTGATAGATTGATCGGAATCTGGTGACGCCATTGGAAGAAGATTGAAAGACCTGAAGAAGCTTGAGGGCTAAGCAATCTGGGAAATTAGCGACACAGAAATGGTACAGAGCTTGCGCTGTTTGATATTGTTTGGATTCTTTACGTAGAAAGAGTTGATCCACAACAATCGCTACGTCTTTGTGGCTTGGACTCACAAGAATCTCCCTCGCTTTCAACCTAAGATTCAAAGATTCTGACATTTCGTCTCCGTCGACCATAGTCTTAGAATCTTGTTCTCTGGTAAATGGAAGTGTACAAACAGAGTTTTCTAATTATGAAACTGAATATAAACCGGACTAAACCGATCACCAAGTTACTGATTTATTTCATTAGAGGAAAGATCTTACTTATTAGTGGCTAATTTTTATTATTGTAAGTTGGACTGAGTAATTAGTGGGATGAGCCAGGCCCGTACAGTAGTGCAACACATGGGCGACTCGTAAAAGCCCAGATAGCAAGCTATCATAACGGGCTTTCTCCCTAAAAAAATAGAGTTAATATCGTATGGGCCGATGACCCATATATCAGATATTAAACTGATAAGAACAGATACTACACTTGATCTTAGCCAAAAGGCCGAGAAAGGTATGAATTGTATGGTCTCGTGGCCACGTTATTTATACTACTTCTCTTGTCTTCCACTTTTACGTTGTAACCGATGTGGGACCTTATGATGAGTTAAAAAACTTAAACTAAAACAAAACACACGCTCTTCCTCTGTGTACGTGTGTATCTTCTTTGTCGGTTTCACTGGAAGCTGAGGCTCTCTCAATATTCTCTGTGATGATGCGGTTCCAAGACACTAAACAAAATTCTCTGTTATATTGCCATCATGAAGGAACTCTTTATCTGATTCATCCATGGATTCCTCATCCTCCGTAGGTTCCAAGACAGTAAACAGGTGGAAGCATTGACAATGAGATTTTATTAAATACAATATACAATGATGAGCTATGGATAGGTGTTTCAGATGTTGTGTTTACTTTTGTAGGATTGGAGACAGAGGCCAAAGCTGAGCTTGTTATCTACTACATTGGAGGAAGAAATTTCAGTGAAAGGAACAGCCACTGTACTTAAGACAGAGGCCGAGTGTAGAACTTGTTCTGATAGTTACAAGTTAAAGCATCAAGTGAACTCTCAAGACAAAAGTATTTAGTGAAGGGAAAAAATGGGAAGCTTTTATTGAAGTGTTTCAAGAACTAAGTACATATTCCGGCACTCTATCTATCTCTTTCTTTACAAATTTGTTCTCCAAGCAAACTAAACACCAAAAAACTAAGACTCTGCACAATTTCAGACTATACACCCAACAAAAAAGAAAAAAACTAGTGTTCTATTCAACCTTTTCAACTGTAAAGTTCGACCAATCAAACTCACCCTCCTTTGGTAGCTCTTTCTTCTCCTCTTCCACATCTCTCTCGACTACCACGTTGATTCTCCACAGTACAATCTTACTTTCCCATTTCATCCCTTCGATTGAATACAGTCTCCAAAGCAGAGCCTTAAGGAATTTGTATTCGCTTGTGCTGTACCATACCAACTGTTTCTTCACAATGGTTTCAACATCTCTGAAAGCTCTCCTCACAAGCCCAACTTCCATTTGTCTTTCAACAAGATTTTCTACAGAATCTATCATCTTATGTGCAATCGTGCTAACGACGACACTGTTACCTGGGCCCTCTATCAAGTGAGCTGCTGCACAGAAGCCACCGGTAAACGCCGAGACCCAGAAACTGTTATCTACCAACAACTCTCCTGGTGGCTCTAGCCCTTTCATTATCTCAGGGAAAAGTTTATCCATCACAGGGTACAAAAAATCTGCATCAACAAGTTCAACTGATAAGCATTGGAAGATACAAACCGCTCTCTGAAACTCTGTTGTACTCGATGCAATATAATCGCGTAGCTCATAGCATTCATCATCTTGGCAGATCATCATCTCATACGTAACATCGTCCATCACCTCAGCTAGGACTTTGAACATACTGTCGGAAACTCCTTCCTTTAAGCAAGAGATGAGCAATGGTAGGAGTTCTCTTATCTCTGCAGCATCTATTTCCACCTTCTCTGAAGTGTGATCAGATAGTAAGACCTTGAGCCGTCTGATAGCTATCTCTCTGGACCTATCTTCAAGTTCAGTTGACGCAAAGATTCTCAAGACTTCCAGCGAAGATAAATTCTTCAAATGATCATTCCAGCCACAGTCAAAACGATTGTTAAGATCATCATCATGGGGTTTGATGACTGGACTTTCCTGTCCTGTAACCAGCATTTGGATCCTCATCACAACCTCCTTGGTCAAATGAGTCCCAACTCCTTCGATCTTGCTCATTAAAGTCGACACAAAACGGCACTGATCCGTAGTGTAATGATACAGACTCATGTCTCGTGAGAAGAACCTCTCGAAATCTTCAAGCCCTTTTACCAAAAAATGTTCCTTTTCCTTGTCAACTAGCTTCTTTACTGAACTCACAAAAGGGGGAACCTGAATATCCATTAACACAACAATCAACTCGACCCTCACCCCTATATTCACCAGATGAATCCACATTTTAACAAGAGTTTGCAAAGCCAAGCTCCAATGTTCGACTCTATAAGGATCAAGAAAGACCTTACTCGCTTCCTCCAAGATTTTGTGCTTAAACTTGTTGATGAAACCCTTGTAGACTGTTGGCAAATCAACAAAAACGTGAAAAGCGTTCACAGGTTCGCTACTCGCCAGTGTTAAGATACAATCACCGAGCTCGTCCCATTCCTCTTTATGCAACTCCACGACATTGTAAGCTACACAAGACACGATTCTTCTGAGGATCTTGATGTCAGATTCTTCGGTTTCTTGCATCTCCAAGCACGGAATCAAAGCCCTTTTGATTTCATAGAGAGAGTCGAGAGAGAGTTTGAAGTCATCGGAAGAAATCAAATCGGTGAGGGTTTCGGAGAGTTGATAGATCGATCGGAATCTTGTAACGCCATCGGAAGAAGGCTGATACACCTGAAGAAGCTTTAACGCTAAGCAATCTGGGAAATTAGCGACGCAGTGATCGTACAGAGCTCGCGCGGTTTGATATCCTTCGGATTCTTTACGCAGAAAGAGTCGATCCACAACAATCGCTAGTTCATTGTGGCTTGAACTCACAAGAATCTTTCTCGCTTTCAACCTAATTCGCAATGCTTTCAAAGATTCCTCCATTACTTCACTTTCTCCTGATTCGAGTTTTCCCGAGAAAATCTTCTGGAAAGGGAGAAAAGCAAAAAATTGGGTTTATAAAAGATTTGCAAAAATTTAAACCGGACTTAACCTAAACCGATAAACCGGGCCTAACCTAGAACGTAAACTCTTCAGTTTCATTATTGGCGGCCAAATCGTATTTGTGGTTTTTGACGAGGGTTGAAGATTTGTAAGAGGTTTTATTTAACCAAAACTCAATATAAACCGGACTTAAACCAAAACCAAACCAAACCAAATCAAAAATAACTTCGGTTTTATGTTGACTCTCAATTTTATTTCCAAATCAAACCCCATCATTTTACGCTACTACTCTTTTTTGGTTCAGTAAAATATAGAAAAAATATTTATTTTATTTGTAAATAGCTTTCATTTTAGTAAGAAGAACAAGGAAACTTGAGAATAATCTCCTTTTTGTTTAAAGGAAAAAGAAATTTGGCAATTTTCATTTTGCAGAATAAAAATATATGCTTGTATGGCCAATATGGCTGTTAGGACTTTGCAGGAGCTAACACAATTACGACATTTCTTTCCCTTTTAAGAGGTTATAGTCTTGAGTATACAGTATAGAGACCCTTGAACATGAGAGACTATATCGATAAGTCAACGTATTTCTTGAGCTTATTGAAAGATGTCATAGGTAAACTTTGTAAATGCACTCAAAAAAAATTCTAGCAATATATTTATTTAATGAATTCATATATGTTACTTTGGGTTATGATTATTATTTATTATTTAATGAATGTCGATTAAGAAGTTTTTTTTGTGTTTTAGGACCTAACTGGTTCAAACGCTGCGGTTGTGGTTGCGGTTGCGGGAGATTGCGGAAGCGGGTGATTGCAGTTTCAAGCGTTATTAAGCGTTTTGAACGACTGGTTTAACAGTTTACAATTGGTGTGTTTGCGGGAGGTTTACGACTGGTTGACAAGCGGGTGCAATAGCGGTTGGAACATAATAAATGTGATATATAATATATAAATGTTTAAAAACACAAAAAAATAATTAAACTTGATTTATAATTTAAATTTATTAAAAAATACTAAAATAATTATTCAAAAACAAATAAATTTCATATTGAAATACTTATTCCTTTATGCATTTGGCTTTTCATCAAAAATATAATCAAGTAACTTGATAAATGACAAAACATATGCTTTAGATCGTAGATCTTTTCTCTTAGATCGTGGGTCAGTAGTTGCATCAGAAGGAATGGTTAAGTGAGAGTTGAGAAGAGTCACTAGTGGTTTGTTTTAATATTTTTCACAAATATTCTTATTTTTAAAAAATTTATATGAAATATTATATTTATATAGATTTTTTTGAACTTATGTGTGATGCGTCATTAAATTTACATCAAGTTTTCCGGGTTATTGTTAATTGGAATATTATTTTCTTCTAATTGTTATTTCATAATCTCTATAATCGTATCCATACTTCATTTTCTTCCATCCTTAATAAGTAAAATGGTTAGATAGAAGATATAACACAAAAGAATTTCATTATCATTGATTTCTTTTAAGTTTTTTATATATAAAAAAAAAATCAACCGCAATCGCCCGCAACCGCAAACGCTTGCGGGAAGCAGCTTTTGGAATTCAGTGGTTTGAAGCGGTTGGGAGCGATTAGGAACGATTGGGAGCGTTTTATGTGATTGGTTCAAATCGTTAGCAACCGCTACCACCCGCAAACACAGCGTTTTCGGGAGGTAGCGGGAGAACCCGTCAACACCTAAGTAACAACATAAATGAAACATAGCGTTGTTAGGTGTCCAGAGGAATACCAGGTTGATCTTGCAATCCACCACTTAAAGAGTGATATATATCTCTTGTGAAAGGGTATTCCAGCTGGGAGGGTTCTAGCATAACTGACCTAGAAAATTTTGTGGCGGAGTTTAACTCTAAATATGACTTGATACATAAGCTACAAATTTGATAGGCAAAAGAGACAGGCCCTGTTCGGACGACTGTCGCTGAAACAGCTGCAGCGACCGGAAAAAATAACGTAAACAAAGGCAAAATTATGATTGATCAGAAATAAAGAGTCGATGGAGATGAGATTTATTGTCGCTAGCTCCCGAAAAAGAGTTGCTGCAATTTCCGGCAATAGTTTTAACTGACGTGGCGACTGAAAAATCATCAATTACTCACAATTTGTTCTACGTCACGTGTGGCTCATTTCAAAACTCATTAAAAACAAAATTATATTTGAGTCGCTGAAAGGTGTCGCTGGTGACACAGTAACGAACAAAGCCACAGTTCCGATAAATAAGACATATCCATATTGGGTTTTTCTGCCTAATCAAATAGGTGTTAAACGGTGAATACATGACGATCAACTACACTTCATCTACACGATCGAAGCCAGAACTACACAACAAACAACGGCAGTGAACTCGAAGTTGGTGGATGATGGTGACACACGAACTCAGCTACAACAATCTCATATATATACTAAGGATCTCAAAGTCTCAAGTTGCTCTTGCTGTTATTAGATAGACACTTGAGGCTCCATTTTTCCATTTGGTCTCGATCGAACTCATATAAACTTCTCGTTTTTACTCTCAATTTCATTGCACCATTCTAGTATTTCCATTTATTTTTATTGACTTGAGCATAAGAGAATCTTCAAAAGACATTCCTAATGGTGTCTTTTCACCATTGACCATTCCATCCCCTATGCTAGATACCAAAAAATTATATCTTACTAGGTTGGTACCCGCGCTATGCCGCGAGTTATTTTTAGATTATTTTTATTTATTAATTTTATTTTATATTTTTTGAAATACTATTTGTTTTTTTGTTGTTTGGAATCAAATATATCAAAATTAATAAAGTTTTTTGTAGTGGGCAATGGTAATCTTTTTTTGTTTTTCGTATTTTTATAATTTGTTATAGTTTTTAAAGTAAAAAATAAAGAAAAAATAGACTTAAACAAATTGTGGTTACAGTAATTTTTGTTACATATTAGTACATGAGTCCGCATAAATGATTTTCAAAAAAATAAATACTTAGATAAATAAACATTAAAATTTATAAATTGGATGATATTGTATATGAATGTGATTTTCTTTTTTTATTATAACTCGAACTTACTCATAATATATCACTACCAAGTACAATATTTTTTGCCAATCAAGCTCAATAATTGAAGCCATTCAATTTAGTTAAATTTTCCAATACAATATGATAAACCGAGATATTATTTGCCTTTGTGAAAATTATCTGTGGACGTTGATTAGCTAGCTTGACGACTTTGGAATACATTATTTGGTTTAAATCATTGTCTCCTTCTCCACAAGATATCCTTTATAAAACTTTGAAGTCTTGGCCATGCTTAGGAGAACCAAGGACTTGAACCAAACATCTTGAATCACTTTCTGTTTCTATTTCTGATATGAAGGTGTGATTCTGTTTTTAATGGTGTTCTTTATATGGCATGTGTTGGTTGTTTCGTTCTGTCCATAACTCATATATTGAAGCATGCGTGCACCTCGAAGTGCGCCTCCAACCATTCTAGATAATTGCAACTATATAACCGATCATGATTCCAATCTATCATGTGTTGTTTGCTACAAATCAAAGATGAAGCTTTTGCATTTTACTAAGATCGAAAGGGAAATAAAAGATGATAATTTTCACATAGAGAGTTCTGGAAGTAGTAGTAAGTAACTTGTATTGTACTAAACCTTGAAAAAAGAAAACGTTCTGGTCCAAAGCAACAATTTGCTCAATATCATCTTCATTCAAGACCTAAGTCAACAAAGAAGAGGTGAGTCAATTTATACAAATACTAATATTTTTTTCTTGAAGCAACCCTAAAAGCTTGAATAAAAACAAAATTTTTACCTCAATTAGACTTGCGATTCTAAAAAAAATTAATGAAATTTGTAATGCCCAAGTTGCTTTTTTGTGAATTTTTTAATCTTTTGTATATCAGACGACAATTGTGTGGTTAGTGAGGGGCTTACCTGAGGAATTGATATCTCTATGTCTCTTTTCTCTTCTTCCTTCATCTTTCCATCACTATCTCTCTCTCTCTCTCTCTCTCTCTCTCTCTCTCTCTCTCTCTCTCTCTCTCTCTCTCTCTCTCTCTCTCTCTCTCTCTCTCTCTCTCTCTCTCTCTCTATTCTATCTTTTCAAATTTCTTCCTTGTCCTAATTTTTAACCTCGCTTCTTTTTCCAAAGAGTTCTCGATAACCGAAGAATTTGATTTCAGAATTTGTAGATTTTGATGATATTCTTGTTCGAATTAATCAAAAGTGAATTTGGTGAGATTGCTTTGCCTCTTTAACAATGACATATATTTCTTCCATGTCTTTTGCCGCACGAGTTGTGCGTTTTCTTCTCTTTATATTTGTTTCATCAAAGGCAAAACTTTGTGACGATTCTTTTGTTTCTTCTCTCTAACAGAATTCAAGAACAATTAGTGTGAAGGAGGCAAACATACAATTAGAGTCTTCATATATTTTTTTATGTCGGCAAGAGTTTATTCAGTGAAATACAACGTGATGTGGCACATAGGGGTGTCCATCGGGCTGGCCCGACCCGAAATCCGCAAAACCCGCATATATTTGGGCCCTTCTTGATCCGACCCAAAATACTTCCAAGCATATATTTCAAAGCCCGACCCGGCTCTAACAAGGTTATAGGACTTTTCGGGCTATTCTGAGCTTATCTTATGGATAAAAAATTCAAACTTATAAATTAGTTTATAACATGTCTTAAAAAGCAATTTTTAAGGGTGCAATATAAAACAAATCAATCAAATTTAAAAATATATATAATTCATATAAAATATCACAGATAAAAATTTTAAAAATATTAAATAAGGGTATTAAGTAAATATGAAAACTAAGATTAGAGTTTTAAACTTTATTTACAATCAAATATTGCAATCAAACAAAAATATTAACAAAAAAGTAAAACTACATTTGTATAAAGGCTTTTCAAGCCGGCTCGAGCCCGATCGGGCTAAGCCTTAAAAACTCTAAAGCCCGAACGGGCTGAGTCCAAAAGACCTGATTTTTCTGGACATATATTTAAGTCCAAACCCGGTGTTTTCCAAAGTTGGACCGGGCCGGACCAGTCTGCGGGCTCTGGGCCTAATTGATATGCCTAGTGGCACATCTATACTATTAAAGCAGAAGTACTCACTATACTCAAATTGGACCATGACTTTCTTTTGGTACGTTCTTCATTAAAAATGATTAGAGAATCACGTAACTAAATAAAATTAACCTATAGTTTAGATTTGTCTAAAAGACATTTATACCCTTTGCTCGACACCTTATTTACCACCCGGTTGGGACGCGGATCCTGTTTAACCCGACAATAGTAGACTTCAAAACACGCGGATCTGTTTGTAATCCGGGTTGATAATATTTGGATCGTTTAATGTTGTTTGATTCAAGAATAGTTATTCTCGTCACCAAACAGAGGTATAATCCCTATAAATAAGGAAATTGGTATCCGAGTATTTAATAGCTTCAGTAATATCAAATATTAACTATTATCATACTTAATCCATATATTTATTACGAATAATAATAATAATGAGAAATTTTTAATACTTATTGATTGTGACTTTGTTGAGATATTTACGGAATTATTTGATTAAATACGAAATTATATATATATATATATATATATATATAAACTTATTTGATTTGCTTTTATATTGTGAGATATTTACGGAAACAACAAATCAACTTAATACAATTAAATAAAAACAAATCATCATTTACTTTAGATTTTTTAATATTTCCTTAACAAAATTATAGTAATTAATTATGAATAGTATAGATGGAAATAATAAAAAACTCAGATTTATATATGTAAAGTTATAAAGTAATTTACAGAAAAGGTGTCCTGTATATCCCACATCGACTAAATATTTTGGAATATGGCTCATAATCACTATAAATACATGACTAATATGTTTTGAGTATAAATGAGCATGAAGCTTGATTTATCAGGTATCCAAATTTAACAGTTTAATTTGGTTCTATATTTGATCATATTTAAAAATTTAAAATGTAAACATATTTTAATATCTTTACGTTTTTAAAAAAGTTTAAGATATTATAAATATTTAAATTTTTATAGAATGTATAAATTATTATAAGTATTTGAACTCCGTCGAAAGTTTAAAATATTATAATATATTTAAAGTCTATAAAATATTTAAGTAATATTAATATTTTTACTCTTAAAAATTTTAAAATATAAAAAAGTTTGAGTTAAACCCGTTAAAACAGGTATTTTTATCAAACTATAAAATAAATTGATTTTTATAATTTTTTTCTCTTTGTAATATGTATAATTGCGAGATATTTTTGTAAGTTGTTTAATGTTGCTTCCTTAATAATCATTTAAAATTTTGAAATTATCTATATTAAAGCAGAAGTACTCATGAACCAACTTTTGGACCATGACTTTGTTTTGGTAGTTTTAAAATAAAATGTTTAGTAATCAATAATTATTAATATATTAGTATATTATGGCATTAAAATTCTCTAACCATTCAAATTAAGTCGGATCTTGCACGAAACATTTAGCACCAGATTATTTGATCCGATTTTGTCATCAAACATTATCTGTTGATTCTCAAAATAAAATTATATCTTGGCCACATATTTTTCAATGGCTTTAGTTAGAACTATATATTTCGATTTCCAAACCTTACAAAATTGCTTGATTGTCGAGATTGTTTTTAACTGAAAATCTAAAACAATATTTTGGGATAATCTTACACATGAATATTTATTTATCTTTTAGTTATAACAAAACAAGAAACAAGATATATTTTACTGAGATTTGATATATCAAATATTAACTTCTAAATGATAACCTAAATATACATAATCTCACTATAAATACAATGGTTTCCTAACCATTGAAATATCTCACGCTAAAATTTAACAAGCAACTTTTCCTCTTTTGACGACAAACCAAAATAAAGAAAAATTCATCCTCTTACAAAACTACTGTCCGATATTTCGGTGTGTCTATCATCTTACAAAAGTACTATCCGATACTGCGGAGTATCTATCCTCTTCCAAAACTACTATCCAATATTGTGGTGTGTTTGTTTCCATGAAAAGCTACATTATGCAAACTACTTACTCTATTAGGATTTCCAATTTACCGTATAACCTCAAATATACAAATAAACACTATATAAACAAAGAAAATAAGTCAAAATAAAAAACTACATTACAAAAATATAAATTACAAAAAAAAATAACTAACAAAATATATAATCTCGTGTTGTAGCATTGGCCTCCCCTAGTAGTTTTTTTATTTGTTTAGAAAGATTAACTGTATTAATTCAAATATTTTTATTGGCTATTGATTTTAACTGAGGTGTCAACACAAGATTCAATGTTGAGGCTGATGTATCACACAAGAAAAGCAACACATCCTTCTTTTATTTTATTGATGACTCAACTCATATGTAAAAAAGAATTAGTTAAATTTAGATCTATCATCTATTAATTATGAGTAAAACTTGATATACCATTAGTAAAATATCTTAGAAATTTCAACAATATTTCATCAAATTTAAGAGTCGTAATTATTGTATGTTTAATAATATTCTATTTAATATACTAAAAATATTTTCTTTACGATCATGCTCCTACTGATTTCATGTAAAACATAATTGTGAATTTTACAAGTTATATACATGAACACATCTCACTGAATCTTGATTGTGTTATTTTATTAAGTGAAGTGTTTTAAGGGATTTTTTTAGTGTGGAAATTTTGGACTCCTCTTATATTTAGTTTTTTTTTTGCTTAAAAAAAACAATTTCTTCATAATTTTGTTGGTCCATATTTTTTTTTTACAATCTAATGTTATATACCAAATTGTTAATTGATTAACGATTTTTTTAAATAGAATTTTACACTATAATTCTTTTTTGGTGAATGGTGACTGGTGAGTTGGTGAAAGTAGCATACTTCAAAAAGAATATTCAAAATTGATCCAAATATTAATTTTTATTATTTTTAGTTCGCATGATAATTGATAACACAAATATATGGTTGTATCTTTGTAGAAAAAGAAACTATATATCTTCACTTGATGATGGTGCCCCATCATAATGTAAGCAACAACATCTGCCTCCTTTTGAAGAATAAGGAACACACAATTGAAACTTTGGATCTAATCCATGGCCTCTGCATAAGTGTTTGCAAATGTCATCAGTTGTACAATAGCCTTTAAAAACACATCCACTTGCTGAAAAAAAAAAAACAACAGACAGATTAACTTATTTTCTTGCATTCTTTATTTTGTATGAATAATTAATAAAACAACATATTACCTATTGATTGAGTAAAAAGAAGACAAATAATCAATAGTAGAAAAGCAAAATTATATTTTTGTGTTTCTCTAATCTTTCTCTTGTGAAGGGTTTAGTTTTTTTTTTCTTTTTGGTTTTTGAGCAAATGGTTATCCTCTTATATATATTTTTATATTCAAAATTTCTTTAAATATATATATACTTACTATTTCAGGTTGCAGAAAAAAACTAAACTAAAATATTCTTTGAAGACATATACAACTAATTACAAATTTTAAAAGTCTTTTTCTTTTTTTGTCATGCCATTTTTGAGGAAGTCAAATAAAAATTACTGAAATGAGGCAAGTAAAATATTGACTGTTGACTAAAAAGAATGACTAAATAGTATAATCCATCTATGAGGGAAATAAAATTCTCGGTGATGTGGCCAGTCATTATATTTGCATGATGGAGGAACTCTTCATCTGATTCATCCGTGGAAAGCAGTGGCGGAGCCAGAAAAGTACTTAAGTGGGTGCAAAAAACATACTTAAAGAAAACTAAAGTTCTTAACCAAAAAAGTTTACAAACGTATTCTACGGTCACTTATAGCTTGAAACCTTTTTATTACAGTTTCGTTGGTTACATCTTCTAATATTTTTTTTCGATATAACAAACGAGACAATCACTTAAAAATTGATCACTAATGTGATTCCGTAATACGGTCTTGACAAGCTTCATTCATGAAAAACATCTCTCGACAGTCGCGGTTGCAACAGGCAAAGTCAAAGCTAACTTTAAAAGCCTATAAACCAAAGGATAAGAATGATGTTTCCTGGTTTCTACCATCACTCTTGCTAGGTCTCCAAGATTTCTCAACTCATCAAACATTTTGATGTTCATATATTTTACCATGTTTCACCTTAGTATATTCACATCTTTTGCATGTTTTACTATCTAGTTTGGCCATTATTGAGTAGCTTTAGGACTGATTATGCATTAGAGTAGATTTGCATAGTTTCTTGCATAAACAGGTGATTTTGGATCCTAAGGAGTATGGAAGGATGCTGAGAAGGATTTGAGCTACCAAGTGAAGAGGATCAAGGAGATAAAGCAGAGAGAACCAAGTCCGCAAGTTCACTCGACCACCACACTCGACCAGACACTCGACCGTGTGCTAGGAGGGACTCGATCGGTTTGAAGAAGCAGAAGAGGAGACCACTCGACCATGTACTCAACCGAGTACTTGGTCGAGTTGACCGAGCCGTCTGGCTATTTTGTCTTCTAGCCATTTTAGGGCTTCCTCTCTCTCCTATATAAATTACTTGTACCTCATGGCCGCCCAGAAGAGAGGGAGAGTCATAAATATTATCTAGAACCTAGTATTTTCCCCTTTTGGGGATATCTACTTTTTCATTTTCTTTTCCGTTTAAGATCTTTTGTACCAAAAACCAAGAAATCTTTTGATACTTGTTTGTTTCATAACTTTCTAAGTATTAAGAATTTGAGTTTTATTTCTTCTTCAATATTGTAGATCTCTATCTCATCTTTCTGGTCATGCAAGTTTCATCATTTCCTGGGTTTATGATTATGTTCATCATGTTTAGTGATTGTGAGTAGTGGTTTATGATCTTAAGGATGGATTAGGCTGGGTAAAAGTTATGGGCTTTTAGATTGATCAAGCTTTATTGTTGTAGATCTCTTCTAGATTAGATAAGTTATATGTTGTTCTTATACTGAGAAGGTAAAAACAGATCTTAAGCTTCTTAGCATCACACCAGTGTCTAAGTTGCTAGATAAGGCTAAGTCTAGAGATTATCATTAAGCATGCTAAGAGATTAGATGTTTTGTTTGAATTTTTGACAATAGTGATCTGGGTTTTAATGCCTACTTTTATATGTAATAGCTAGTGAGAGCTAGTCTATGAGTATCTAAGCTCCATTGTTACTACCATGAGAATGGAGTAACAAGTCTTGGAAGATCATTGTCTAGAGATTAGCTCATTGTTGACTGAGGTTTGTTGGTCAATCTAGATAACCATAGCTTAAGCTCAACCCATGAATCCATCCTTAGGACCTTTCTTTGTTATTTGATTCTCTATTTTCAAGCATTGTTATTAGTTTCTCGTTTGATTTATTTTAGTACTCTGTTTTCATTGTTGCTCTGTCTTTATTTTACATCCGCACTCCAACTCGAACAACCACTCGATCGAGCATCCGATCGAGTGTCTGCTTGAGCTCCATCCAGAGCTTTTTATTTTAGTTCCTTTACATTCTGCATTTCATCATCATTAGTTGCCAGATAAAAACATTCTCCAAATTTGGCTTAACTTAGATAAGTATCCACATCCTAATTGCTTGCATCACATCCATTATGGATTAATATCCTTTATGCTGCAACAACATAAGGGTAATTGAAACACCTTGCATCCACCTGTTCATCCATCACCTCTACCATCATTCATCATCATCATCACATACTTAAAAGAACATGTTTCACATTTCATCTCTTCGCACATTATCAATATAAATACCAAGTTGCTGCTCAAGAGATATGCACTCTATACGACTAAAATCTTCAGGATAAAACTCAGCCAATCTCAACAACTTCTTTATATCAGAATCATGGAATGAATCAATAGGACTTAAAGCTGATGTGCAAACGAGTAGTTCAGAGTTTACTTCGTTGAAGCGATCATTAAACTCTTGAAGCTGCATATCCAAAACGGTATAAAAACAATTTACTTGGTAATGATGCAAATTGGTTATGTTGATCTTTTTTCGTGGCTTCCTTGGATCAATAAAGTCTTCCTCCATGTTGAGAATCTCAGTGTTGTGTTTCTCACAAAAATCTAAAACCTTCTCGATAAAAGAATTCCATCCTCCATCTCTTAACTTTTGTAGTTCTCGCTTCGTGGACTCAACTAATGAGATAGCATTTAAAATGTCTTGATCTTTTCTTTGCAAAGCCATTGATAAATTCTTTGTTAGTCCTAGAAGAAGCAACAACAAGTGTAGATAGAATACACAATCGAAAGTATGAGTGTATTTGAGAAAACCATTTGCTTGACTTCTTTAGGCATTGTCTATACCTTCATCCTGGACATACTCAAGGACCTTAATTGTAGAAGAAAATAAGTCAAATAACCGCAACAATGTGTTATAATGAGATCCCCAACGTGTAGCTCCTGGTCTTTGAAGTTAAGACTCCTTATTCAACCCTTTTCCAGTCTTAATTTCACCACTACTTATTCCTTTCTCAATTTCACCCCGCTGGATTTCTCGCATCAAATCCTTTCTTTTGCAAGAAGCTATGAGCACATTTACTAACACATAAACCTTATCGAAGAAATCTCCAACTTCAAAATGTTTCTTTGCAACTGCAACAACAACCTATTGGAGTTGGTGAGCAAAACAATGTACATAGTACGCAGAACTACTTTCTCTTGAAATCAATGTTCTCAACCCATTAAGCTCACCTCTCATATTTGCTGCTCCATCATAGCCTTGGCCTCTCAACTGTTTCAAACTCAAACTATATTTAGAAAACAATGAGTCTATACCAGATTTCAGAGATAAAGAACATGTCTCCAACACATGGATAAGACCAACAAATCTCTCTTTCACTATACCATTTTTTTCAACAAAACGAAATACTGTAGCCATTTGCTCTTTCTTAGAAGAGTAAGCTGATCATCCACCAATAGAGCAAATACATCATTATCAATATATTGAAGTATGGAGTGAACTACTTCTTCTGAAAAGCAATTAACAATGTCTTTTTGAATTGGATGAGACACCATTTGGTTATTTCCTGGAGCATCCTTCAACACAACCTTATTCACAACCTCATTTTGTTCAGCCGTATACTTCACTAACTCCAAAAAAATTCCTCTGTTACTAGAATCCATTGTCTCATCATGGCCACAAAATGGTAGTCCTTGTCTCATCAAGTATCTAGAAGCATCGACTGAAGTATTTAATCGAACACGATACTCATCCTTCATGACATTGGTTTTCTTGTGCAGAGCATGCTTAATTGATTGACCTTGTCTAAACAAATCTTCACACTTCTTCTTAGCTATGTTATGAAAGCTATTTATTTCTTTACCAACATGAACAGAAAATCTATCCGACTTATTCCAACAATTGAATCCCTCTGTCACAAATCCAATTTTGCGACCTTTGGCTTTATTTTTATCTCTAAACAGATAACAACACAAACAATACGCCTTTTTTGTCTTCACACTGTATTCCAACCAATCACTATACTGATCAAACCAACTAGGATTAAACCGCCTAAGTGTATTCCCAGTATTCCCTACAAGTCGTTGCTCAAAAGTATGACTACGAGGTTGACAAGGTCCTCTAATCCAATACTTACGTCTAACCTCGTCTCTTTGATTAGGATGATATTCTATAATTGCTTTCCTCTCACCAGGATCATGTGGCAAATTGTCCAAGTCGATATCATCCATTGATGGAGATTTTCATTTCATTACTCAACTACAAAAACAAATCAAGTTAACAAAATTTAGAACCAAACATCGTTTGAGAACCAAAGACCATGAATTATCAGAATAACAGAGACAAAAGCAATTAAGCCAAGTAACAAAATTTTAACAAATTAATGAGATTGGAATTGTAAGAACAAACGATCAAAATCAAAAATAATCACCTATGAAATATGGATGATGATTGAAAATAATGCATAATCTAAATTCTAAACAGATTAAAATAAATTATAAAAAAAAATAAAAATAGATCTCACCTCAAACTCAATTCAAAAACTGCTGCTGAAGGGTTTAAGGTTTTCCTACTCTGTTTTTGATCTGTTTCACGTCGCCGAGAGAAGGGAAGAGAAGATGCTAGAAGTTTGTATTTTGCTTTCTTTTATTTTAATCATATTTCTTTTAATTGTTATCTAGGTTTATTCTAAAATAAAACATGAGTTCACAGCATTTCATAAATGTAAAGCCTGTTTATCTATTTTTAGTTGGCTATTTCAAAAATGTAAACCCAATTAATTTTTTAGTGGTTCAAAATGAGAGTCTTAGTGGAGTTATTATATTATGTATATATAAAAAATTATTTTTTAAAACTTTGGTGGGTCAGCTGACCCCACTCCTCTCTTACTGCCTTCGCCCTTGCGTGGAAGCATTGACAATGAGATTTCCAGTAATTCCAGTAATACAAGGAGGATCCATAGATAGTGATTATGACATTTCGTCTCCGTCGTAGTCTTAGAATTTGTTCTCTGGTAAACTGGGTTCAACATGTAGAACGAGTTTTCTAATTATGAAACTGAATATAAACGGAACTAAACCGGCGACCAAGTTAAGTAATTTTCATTATGTTAGAGCGAGGAAAATACACTACGTAAAATTATTGACTGAGTTGTTGGTGAGATGAGCCAAGCCCGTGCAATAGTGCAACGCATGGGAAACTCGCGAAAGCCCAGATAGCAAGCTATCTAAATGGGCTATCTCCCTAAAAAAATAGAGTTAATATCGTATGGGCCGATGACCCATATATCAGATATTAAACTGATAAGCACAGATACTACACTTGATCTTAGCCAAAAGGCCAAGAAAGGTATGAATTGTCTGGACCCGTGGCCACACTATTTATATTACTTTTCCTGTTTTCCACTTTTACGTTGCAAGCGATGTGGGACTTTGGAATAAGTTAAAAACTTAAAAAAGAACAAACTCTCTTCCTCTTCTGTACCTTCTTTGTCGGTTTCACTGGAGGCTCTCTAAAATTTCTCTGTGATTCGGCCGGTCTTTATATTTGTATCATGGAGTGGAGGAACTATTCGTCTGATCCATCCATGGATTACTCATCTTTCGTAGGTTTGAAGACAGTAAACAGGTGGAAGCATTGACGATGAGATTTCAGTAATACAATGAGGATCCAAAGATAGTGTTTCAGGTGTTGTGTTTACTTTTGCGGGAGTAAAGACAAAGGCCAAAGCTGAGCTTGTTTCCTATTTTTACATTGGAAGAAGAAATTTCAGTGGAAGGAGCAGCCATTGTACTTAACTTAAGACAGATGCACAGTGTAGACCTTGGTTATTTACAAGTTGATACTACGAGTTTTGGCATTATGTGAACCCTCAAGTGTTTATTGAAGAGAGAAACGTTTCAAGAACTAATTACATTTTCCCACACTCTATCTATCTCTTTCATTACAATTTTCTTCTCCAATGCAAACTGTACACTAAAAACCTAAGACTCTCCACAATTTAAGACTAAACACCAAAAAAAAAAAAGTAGTTTACTATTCAACCTCCTCATCAGTAAGGTTCACCAGTCAAACTCAATCTCTGGCAGTTCTTTCTCCTCTTCTTCTTACTCTTCTTCATCATTTCATCATCATGTAGGTTCAGCCAATCACACTCCTCCTCCTCTGGCAGCTCTTTATGCATATTGTCTACAACTTTCTCGACAATTACATTGATTTTCCACAACACAATCTTACTTTCCCATTTCATGCATTTGATTGCATAGAGTCTCCTGTTAGGAACGCAAAAATCGAACTGAGAAAATATGCGAATTATATTTAAAATAATGAAATCATAAACGAATTACAACAACATAATATGAAGCAGTAAATAAATCACGGTGGCGAGATATGATATCTCTTTCCTTAATTCAATAAATCGGCCGTAAGTGCTTTCGGACAATCACGATTTATGAATCCCATGATACAACCGATCACGAACTATTACATTAGCACACAGTAATAGAACTCAAGCCAACAGATCTACGTTATACTCTCGAGACTACTAAACTAAGAACTTACTTGGACTAAGCAAGGGAGAGGGAGAGAGAGATCTTCAGAGGAAGGAGTCTTTGTGTTTTTGTGTGTGAAAAATAATGAGAGGTTGTGCCTCTATATATAGTGGAAGGAGGGAGGTCTCACGAAAATATTCACTGAATATTCTCAGAGTGCTTCCCAAGTTGTTTGGAGTTCACACCAAATCTTTCCAAAAAATTTAAATGGGTCTAAAGCTTTCCAAAAAACTCAAAAGCCCACGGCCCGCGTCCACGTCCAGCCCAACCCGCGTCTGTGCTCGGCCCCTCCCGCGTCCGTGCTCGGCCCCTCCTGCATCCGTGCCCGGCCCGCCCAATTTGGCTCGCGCGTGGGAACCTTCCCTCTTCCTTCTACACACTTTTGAAACTAGAAGAGTGTGAAACTATATATATATATATATATATGTGAGTGAAAAATCAATCATATTTCCGATGTGGGATATTTCCCAAACCATCCCAAGTAGCTTACTTCACACTCTTATTTCTTATTCAAATCAACTCCGTATTGGACGTATGAGTAAACCATCTTGTTGTACTCGTTACCAGCTTTCCATTGCATGATCGACCTGACAATTCTGATCAGCCATTTGGCCGGAAAGTCGCCGGAAAGTCACTGTCCCAAAACCTGCAATTTTCTGAAACTTGTTTCTGAAAATTCAGTTCCAACAATCCCCCACATGAATAGAAATAAGTCTAAACATATGACGACATAACTAACCCTATAGACTGACACTACTATCTAGACTAGACAGACCTTCGAGAGTATATGCGAAAACTAACTGTATATGAGTTGGTGGCGTTTTTGAACCTTGAACCGACTCATTTTTATACCTATCGAGTTTACTCGGCCAGATGGTGAACATGATGTCTTGAACCATCCGGATTTGTATGTAAACTTAGACAGCAGGCATACCACAGTTTCGTTTTCTCGTAGAACGAGGTTCTCTATTGTGTTCATTGTGGCCTTGAACATGCCTGGTTAATCATGAGTGAAGTTGGAGAGTATAGCCTCATATATTCTTCTAGAAACAGCCCCATTTCACACTCACAAGGTGATTTTAATAGCTGCTTGTATTTAAAGAAATATCCTGTAATTATTTCAAATATTTTACAAAGCTACATTTCAAATCATTAAAAGCATATGCTTAACCTCTAACATACATGAAGCACTTTACATCATTTTAGGAACTGGGAGAAGACAAAATTCTCTTAGTGCTTGTAGCATATTCAACTTGATTTAGTTGTCCCTTTGAACCTAGGTCATGGGGTCTCCAATCTGAGTAGGTGGGGTTACCATCAAACCTCCTCTTAAGTCGTATGCTTTAAACCCATTCCTCTTGATGACTTTATAACTTGATCTCGCGCCAAACCTTTTGTAAATGGATCCGCTAGGTTTTCTTTGGTATGGATGTAATCAATCGTAACTACACCAGTTGAGATAAGTTGTCTAACAGTTTTATGTCTCCGTCTGATGTGAGGAGATTTGCCATTGTAATGGATATTCCTTGCTCTGCCCAAAGCCGATTCGCTATCACAGTGTACACGTATTTCAGGCACAGGATTCCCCCACATTGGGATGTCTTCCAAGAAATTTCAAAGTGATTCAGCTTCCGACATAGCTATCTCCAAAGCTATGAATTCAGATTCCATAGTTGATTTAGCTGCCAGAGTTTGTTTGGAAGACTTCCAGGACACTGCTGCACCTCCAAGTGTAAAAACATATCCACTCGTGGATTTTGAGTTTCTCGAGTCTGCGATCCAGTTGGCATCACTATAACCCTCCAAAACTTTGGGTTCTCTACCATAGTGCAAGCCATGATCTTTGGTATAACGTAGATAGTCCAAAACTCTAGTTATAGCCATCCAATGCTTATGTCCTGGATTACTTGTGTAGCGACTAAGTACATTTACAGAGTGCGCTAAATCCGGTCTTGTACAGTTTGTCAAGTACATTAGACTGCCAATTACCCTTGCATACTCTACCTGTTGCACAAGTTCACCAGAATTTTTGGTCAAGTGAATTTGAGGATCCTCTAGAGTTTTTGCAG